>NC_140567.1:12197500-12797500 GCF_057381845.1 Rhamphochromis longiceps
ATACAGCAGCTAAAGCTAGCGGTTGCTACTCTAAAGAGATGCAATGACGTATTGAAAAAAGACTGTGGAAGACAGTGTGCACATATAATACTGACATTTTGCAAAAAGCATTTTCTTTAATTACAGACAAAGTGTAAAGTAAAAGTGACTTTAGTAGACATGGTAAGTGCATTTAGTATAACTGCTGTTCGAGAGACATTGCTTCAAGAATTAGTATTAGCATTCAATCATTCATAAATTTAAGTTAATAAAATAACTGTAAAACAGTCTGAGCACAGTATGAGCCTGCTTTGTGTAGTCACTGATCCGCTGTCCCTACATGTGTTTCTCCGCTACCTGCAACAACATGCGTGTTCATATATACACAAGTCACATTCTCTGATGTACAGGTGACGCCATTAATCTGCTAACTAGACTCAGCTCAGTAGAAGCTTAGGTTCATCCGTGTGTTAATCACTATTGTCTTATACAAAACCTCGTTCTTGGATTCCTTATCCATGCTCACAGATTTGTAAATTGTGGTCATGCATTTTCAAACAAACCTTTATTTGAAAGATTTTTCTGTTGCCCACAAACTACAAGGTTTTGGATTAAAAGGTTGACAAAAATACAACATTTTACAGCTGTCAAACGCTGGAAAATACAATAATGTGTGAGGAATACCAGATTTCTGTTCATTTGAATAGATCAGTTTCTAATCAAACCCTGTCTACCCTGTTAAATTAATTGTTTTTCTATTACAATGCAGTATTAATCCAGAACAGCAGTAACCCCGAAGAGCCTTCACCAGTGAGTGTAACAAAAACTCTTCAGGGCTTTAAGAATAAACTCTGTACAGAGATTAATAACTGACGTATTTGTGGCTGGATTCAACTTTTGTTAAAATGCAACTCTATCACACAGTATGTAGCCGGAGTGTGCTTTTAAAAGGAGTTAGATTTTTTCCCAAGGCTACTGTGAGTATATTTGCCCCCTATAGCTCTGCAGTACTTGTACTCACTCAGAAGACTCCAGTCCAATACTCACTGTCTTGCAGTGTATAATGCATTTTTTATCTCCACTGAACCAACAGGCCATAGATTAGCATTATAGATTCTAATTTAAAGTCTTGTCACTGCTTTCCTTGTCTAGAATTGTAAGTGCAAGGTCTGCCATCTGCTTGCAATAATGAGCCTGACAACCCTAGTAAATGTGCTTTTTACAATCATAATGGCTGGCGTATTGATCTTAATGGACGTAGCGTTGGCTTGTTCTATCAGTCAGAAGGAAACAGTGGGGCACGGTGAGCAACACTATCCGCATCTAACAGATTACTTGCTCCTAGGCAGCCCTCATGGCCACTTCATTGATATCATTAAGTCGCCATATGTTTTGCTAATGTACCGCAGTTTTCAGAGGCCATGCATATTAAGACACGCTCACCGTAAAGTTGCTTCTGACACTGTGACAGGCCGTAAAGAATTCTTACTTTCTCCTCTTTCTGCTCTTGTGATTGTGTGTGTGTGTGTGTGTGTGTGTGTGTGTGTGTGTGTGTGTGTGTGTGTGTGTGTGTGTGTGTGTGTGTGTGTGTGTGTGTTTAGGTGTGCGCAGATGTGTATATCTGGGTGTCAAAGGTAAAGATCCTATTCCTTTTCAGTGTCTCTTTTGCTTCATGTGATTGCATTTCCACTTTAGTAAACGCTCCCAGTTGTCATCCGTATTCATTGCTAATTAGAGTTTTAAAGAGAAGAGTTAGTGTAACTTTTAAAAAAAAAGTTTTTTCTGGTTGTTCACACTGAATTACATATTATTAATCAACAACTTTTAATTTAGACAATGCATCACACTTTCTGCAGTGCCAGTAATTTCTCAATATCCAATCAGAAAAAAAAGAAAGACTGTGCATCATTTGTAAGCTTACGATGGGAAAAGATTTATCACATAGTCTCATTTGTAGCATAATTGACACGACAATAATGATCCTTTGGCAGTACAGAGTAATGGGTGGCTCTACCCTTTAACCTCACCGAGTGAACACGTTTAGTTGCGGCTAAGGCTCAGTGATTTATTTCTGACAATATTACAGCTTCTGAAGTTGCAGAGCTGGACACCCAGCACACTGAATGGGACATTTATTAACTAGGCAGAGCACAGTTCACTTTTACTCTCATTCCATTCTGTGAAGGCATTTCGAATTTATTTGCCCTTCTGATTTCTACTGTTTAATGGAGTGAAACAAACGGTGCCAGATCATGTGTTCACAGCCAAAAGCGGAAAGTTATTTATTAATAATATATTAAACAGGTTCTTATCACTTCAGAAATAAGCTTATCAAGTTTTATAATACTAATTAGCTGTCAGATATAAAAGTACCACACCTTCTTTAAGCGCATATATCTGTGTTAATAGACATATTAACTCAAATACTGCTGATAAGGGGAGGAAGCCCATGATTTTGTTCTTCAAGAAGAATTTATTTACTTCCTTGAATTCCCAGATGGTATAAACGATTTATATACGTACAATCCTTCCAGCACTAGGTGTACAATATCGTGTGGCCCTGAGGCCGAGTTTGTGTCTCCTCCTGGTCTAAAACCAGCTAATCTTCCCCATGTAAGGTAAATGCATTAAACACTACACCACAGAGTTGATTATTTTGAAGACAGTGATTGTAACTGATGGCGTAAACAGTCACTGATAAACAGCTTTTATTTTATGCACAGAGAGGAGCTGAATGGTTGGAGAGAGTAGGAGAGGTTAGATAGAAGGGGGAAAAAAGTCATTTTGCAGACACAAAGAAGCATGGACAGACTCTAAGAAAGAGGACAGAGAGAAAGAACAGAGAATGGAATTAGGCTTCTATAAACAAATCAACACATCTATCACCCTGGGCCTCCTGTAAGGGCCATCGGGTCACTGGTGTGTTTGCACCAATCCCATCACTCACTCAGAGTCGACAGGCTGGCCAACCACAGTCTGCTTTTCCAATCCAGTCAACAAAGCCCAGGCCCTGGCACTGTCTGTTTAGCTAGAGGGGAAAACTGTCAGGAAAAGTAAGACGAATGAGCTGCTCTGATTGACTATTTCCTTAGATACTGAATCAATGGGCTTATTATCACCACCAATTACAGTACTAATACAAACAGATGCTTGGGGAAAGACATCTGCTTAGAGAGATGAGACAACTAGATATTCAGTCAATAGAGTGAAGAAAGCTCTTCTCTCACTGACCCTCAACAGAGGTATTTGTATTCATGTGAGACCTAGAAGCAAATACACACCGGTGGAAAAGGACACACGAAACGCACACAAACAGTAATGATTTAGGAGATTTATTGCCGCTAGAGAAATGGTTTGTTTGAAATAATATGGTTTAATCACAGAGGACAACAAAGCCATCCTCCATCCCCATCTATTTTAAACATTATTGCTATTTCTAAAAATATGTTTCTTAACTGAAAAGAGTGTTTGCTGAATTTACAGTCAACAATATAGTTGTGTAAATTCAGTAAATTCAGTGTTATACAATGAATTAGCTTTAAATTTAAACTAATAGGTTAAAGCAGTGGTAGTTAATCAGATATAATATATATAACTGTAATTCTTATTTGCGTTGCTTTAATATTTTATTAATTTTATTGCTTTATCCTGTATTTCTCTTTACAAATCTCACATGTTCATTGGCTTCACTTCCTCAGATGACCTCTTTGTTTCAGCTTATTTGACCACAAGACCAAAACATGGCTGCCATGTAATGCCTTGTTGAAGGAGAATAAAAAAGGGACCTGCTCCGCTTCACTTCCTTATTATGATGTGATTCAGTCCACAGATCTCTCCACTGAGCCCCAACAGAGGCTCAATCATTTTTAACACTTTCCTCTCCCTCCTATTATCTGTCTCTAACAATAGCTGCGACTCAACACCTCTTCTTCCATTGCTCTGACACTGAAACCAACCATTGGAGTTTCAGAGGGGAGTGAGGCATATCATTGGAGCTCAGTCCATGCAAACAGCAAGAGGGCCCTTTCAGAATGGGCTCTGATGGACGTGGTGCCACTTGAAGAGGACATGCCTGACTTGCCTGTCCCTGACAACCGTCTGTGTTTGCTAGGTGGAGCATTGAGAGGCTGTGCAGTCGTTTTTGTCACGGTCTGCTCCGTTACCGTTTCCACGCTGCAGGGCTCATGGCGTATACCACCATGGCTAGCTTGGTCACTAGCTCTACGCCTGAGCAGGTAGCCTCAGGAAGGTAGCCGTGCATAAAGGTCCATCCCCTTTCTCTCTTTCTATGCTGTTTCTCACATTTAATTATCTGATTTCTTCTCCTCCCGTGACTGAGAGGAGACAGGAATTGCTCCTCACGCTTTCTTGCTGTGGAGAGCTGTTGATTGTTCTCAAGAAAGCCCACAGTGGTGTGAATGAAAGGCCACCTTCTTGTTTCACATCAAATATTAGACCTTTTCACCCATGCCCAAGTGTTCGTGAGCACTGGACCTGTCTTCAGAGTCAATAAGGACAGCATTTCATCTAGGTCACCGCAGAGTTTCCAAAAGGGAAGGAAATCTTTATTTAAGATTTCTGGAAACTAGGCGTTACCGCCTCCTTTCTCTCTATTGAGGTATACATTGAACTGTGATACTGTTCTCTGTGAAACTGGATATCCTTTCTATTCATTTTTCTCTCCACTGTAATTGGGGATAAATTCTTAGTTTTATAGTGAGTATACACAAGGGATTCTTGCTTTGACTGGAGGCACATAATGCTGACAGATCACAAGAATTATATTCTATAACATATACCCACATAAATGTATTTTTACCCAGTTAAAGCACCAGATGACTAGCGTCTTTGTACATTTGACAGTTTAGTCTTGTTGTCACAAATCCCACCAAACAAGTCAGATCACTGCATTAGTGATATGACTTATAAAATCTTCTTAAATATCTTTATATGGGGGTTCAAGAAATGTCATACTATTATGAAAACACCAGAACTCAAATAAATAGTCCTTTTCGCCAACAACAGGCAAACTCAGTATTTAACCGTTTGCTTGGGCTTTGATAAAACAAGACAAACCCTCATATAAAACTAGAGGCTACTTGTCCTTATGTCTTCTTTATTTTGTTTAAAGGTACATTTATTCACAAAGTCTCAGACACAGTTCAACATGAACAAACAAGCAGCACATTTGTTAACATTTAGTGAATTTGACTAATGGTGAATTCCAAAAAGCTGTTTGCAACGTTTTACAGTTTTGGTGTTTTGCGAAAGACTTTCAGGCTTTCTTTAGGTTTAAAAAATCACATAAACAGTATTTCACAATCCTAAGTTTAATATTCATGGTTTAAAGTAACATACTGGCTGCTGAGCTTTTACTTCCACAGCACTATGGTCTGAAGGGCATATAACTGTGAAATCATAGTTGAGTACAGTAATGTTAAAGCAGCATTCTGTTATGTTATGCTGATTTGGTGTCATGCAACCTCCTTTAGTCTATTTCTGAACCAACACTGGTGGAAGTAGTGAACGAAAAACCAGCAAATCAGATGAATGGGCCGGGAGGAAAATTAACCCCCTGCTTATGTGGCGATTCCATTTGAAAATCACCTAATTACGTGATTATATCATTAGGAATGGGGGAGCGGGCATTTCAAAAGCCCCCAGTGAGTCTGTCTGTGAAATAAAAGACACAAAAGGACCTTAAAGGTAATTAATCCATTTAACTCCCCAGCTCAAACTCCACATGCCACAGTAGACAACACAGCGGTCCCACAGAACAGACCAAGGAGGGGAGGAATGCTAGTGGATTGCTTTACAGGAGTAGCCCTTTGAAATATATATACATAAATGACAAACGTACCATTCTCCTGAAGCATGAGACACAATGTGAAAGTCCATTTCGCCATCTCCATCTCTCTCTTGTGGGAATAGCTTTGCGACAGCAATTATAGGTTTATGTACTGTACAGGGAATTCTCTTTAACAAGTGACTGTACAATGGTTAATGACTGCACAGTTACTGTATTGTAGCTCGGGAATTCAAATTGTTGGTTTTTCAAGCTGACTGTAAGTTAGAATATTTAATCTCCAAATAATGTTTGTGGTCCCTCTTGAGGGATAAAATTATTCCTGTGGATATAGATTTCACATTAGAAGATGGCCTAACGCCACTATATTAAGTAGCTAAGCATTATACTGTAAGTGGATGTAAGAGACTGTGAGACTATTACACTCTTTATTGACTACTATATCTACATATTTAAAAGGCATGTACATTCATTAATAAAATTTTGTAAAAAGTGTTTTGTAGCCTTACATAATGCTATAATTTATGCAGCGTGAATTAAAAGGTATATTAGTAGCACTTTCTATTACACCTCAATAATAGAGCGGTAATAGTGGGGTAACAAAGCAGAGACAGGAATGTAATAATATAGAATTTCTAAGTTGCTACAACTCAATTACTAAAGCAATAACTAGTTAATATCCATGAAAAATCATGGTAACAAAAGTGGTTAAAATTAATACAGTAATATTACACTGAAATTTATGTAACTGGATAATAAGGGCCCCAAACCCAAACTTCTTTCACAGCATATCTGGATGACAATACATAACACTGTAAAAATATGTCATGGTAGGAAAGAAAGTGCTCATGGAATACATATTTAAAATTTCAACACACAAAAATTAGTTGTCATCCATGTTGTCCCACTTATCCAATTTAGGGTTTGGGGTGGGTGTGGGTGTCACCACATTCATCACTGATTGACCTCTAATCATCCAAAGATCCAGCCTCTCCTGCAGCAAGTAGCACCAAGCCGCCCACTTGCATACTAAAAGATTCAAAGTTATGAATGAAGAAGTGTTAAAGGAAGCATGACATAACTGACAGTCTTTGAGCAACAATTTCACAGATATTCCTTGTCTTATTTTTTTAAATCCACCAATTTAATTTGTGTATACAGTAAAATAATGAATTAATCTCTTTAATTTTCTTCCCAAAATAGCAAATTGGAGCACACTGGAATATTTAATGTCTATGATTAGAAATAAACCACTACAAAATTCACTGGGGGTGGACAGTTATATTCTGATTCTGATTCCTCGCCTAAACTGTTAAAACTGTAGTGCAAAGAGGAATCTAAAGTAGGATGACTTCAAGCATTATAGTAATACTATCCAAATGTGTTAAAACATCAGCCAAGATCACTGTGTTATTATGAGATTACACTTTATAAAAATGTGAAAATTCAAACTCGCAGACACTACCTTCTCAAGGTATAACGCTACCATTACTAATTGGTTTTGCCTCATGGGAAAGTCTTTATTGCCACATTATTACCCCCATGTTTGGGGACCTTATTATCCAATTACATAAAAATTACTGCAATATTACTCAACTGTAGCCACTGTTGCTACCATGCTACTTGGATATTAACTGGTTATTACTGTGGTAATTGAGTGATAATAACATAGAAATGACTATAGTATTAGATTCCTGTTTCTGCCTTGTTACCCCACTATTACCACTTATTACTGAGCTGTAATAGAAAGTGCTACCAGTATATTTATATAGTACATGTTAATAAAGTATTATTATCTGTATAATTCTCAGTGTGCACTCCACTGCTTTGCACTAATACAAGCAACAGCAACATATTTCCTATTGAATGTAACTGGAATTTTAGTAACTTGCATAGATATTCAATATCTAATTCTCCAAATGCAACTGGTAGTTAGTATCCAGCATAGTTAATTAAACAGAGCTGATTTATAGAAGGTCAGACAACAGAATTGTGCCCTGTAAGGAAAATAACGATATAAGACTCATAATAAACTACAAACAGTTATATATTGCCACCATTGATAGGATTTATGATACAGGTTGCAATAAAATGGTGGTGGCTGATAAATTTTAATGGTGCTTGTTCCTAATAAGGCCTTGGGGGAGGAGGGGGCATTGTGTACAGTGGGATAATGTGTCACGAGTAAGTACTGTGGCTGCAAAACTAAAGTGCAGCAGCATATGATTGATTATTTAAGAAAGTATTTTTTGGACCGCTTTAATAAATTAAATGGATATAACAACAATGTTATGGTGACTGCCTAGGTTGTTGTATAAAAAATATTTTTGCCCTGTTAACGTACTGCTGCTTGCACTTAATGCAGCAGTATCCTGATACAATTTACAGTGAAGCCAAGTTTCCACTGAAGCCTACTTCCTGTGTACTGTAATAATTCACTGAGGCTGTCCTTGTCAAACCACCTAGCTCGCATAAATATGTCATTCTTTATGGCCCCCATCAAAGACCTGAACAGATTCATTTGAGAATAAAAACAGCATTCCTGCTCCTAGTAAATCCATCACGGTGATGAACAATCATTTAAAGTGAGTGCACAGTTCTTGACATTTGACTTTATGTGTTCAGCAATTCTGTTTGACATGGCCCTCACTGTAAGTCCAATACTTTCTGTTGCATCCCGAAAGTGGACTGAGCACTTTCAATCATTTCGCAATTGCAGACAATTGCAAGTGGAATTTCCACAATGAGTCTTCACCAAGTAGGTTTACGGAGTGGTTTATCTACTCAGGTAATCATAGAAATAAGAATGATGAAAATGTGGCTTGCCAAAATCTAGGTTTGAAATCTATTGGTGGAATGATAAAGCACCCCACCAACGGCCTGAGGATGTCCGCAGATGCATTTTAGAGCCAAACTCCAACAGATTGGCAGAACAGTGTGGTGTAGGCCATTTGGCACGGCATACAGTTCACTTGCTGCTCCATAGGGAGACACACCCTGACCTTAGTCTCACTCAAATCTCCAGATCTTTGCTTCTCTACTTGCATTAATTATAGAATTAATCCAAAGAAGAAGTAATAAATATTTTCTTTTTATTTCAATGTTGTCAGATTTTTGGAAACAGAAACCACACAGGCCATATGGGTGAAGACTTTTCAGAGCTTTACAGTAAAACCTATTAAAACTTTGGCTATGAATCTCAACAGGCTGTAAGTCCAATACTGGCAGGGGTGGTGCTGTTCTAATAAAAAATGATGCAGCATTCACCACATAGGAAGAACAAGCCACGAACCAAATGACTATGAGAGGAGGACAGGGTCGTTCAAAATTACAGGTAGACAAAATAAAAGGGCTTAGTAATTAAAAGTATTTGACTGTCGTTTACTTATTTTTATTAACTTGTGCAGTGTCTCCATGAAAACCTGAGCAGTATGTGGACATAATGCTTCCTAACTTGTTAAGCATGACACCAGGACATAGGGCATGCCATGGATGTTGGAAATAATTTCTCAAACCTTTTTGAAATGCTGCGTTTTCCTTCTTATCTTCCTGCCTATTACTATTTCATATATGTTCATCAGTGCGAGAAAAAGGCTACAGATGGTTATTTTTTTTTAAAAAACAATGAAAAAAGTTAGAGAAGTGGAGAGGGGAGAAAAGAGGACTGGTGGATGAGTGGGTGAATGGTTGGATGGCACCAAATAGGGCCGGCACATTGGTGTGTGTGTAGTGTGTAAGAAAAGTAAGTATACTATTCTTACCCATCCCTCTCACCTTGCAGTCTCTTTTTATCACTAAATCGTTCTCTATCTCTTTCTAACTCTCTCTTTAACTCCTTTTCACTCACGTTCACCCTCCTGTCAATTCTGGCCCTACTTCAATCTCCTCAACCTCTCTCTCTCTCTCTCTCTCTTGCTCTCTAATACTCTGAAAACTACTCACTCTGCACCTCATTCTCTCCCTGAACACTTTCTCTTGCATTTACCAGGCAACCTTACTGACTGCTGGGCTGTAAAATGGCCATATGAGAGAGAAAGAGTAGGAGAGAAAGAGACTGAGAGAGAGGTGTTAGATTCTTGACAGCAGGGTCTCCCATTATCTCTGTAATCTGGTGATAATTAGAATTAGTGCTTCGGCACCCCCAGGGTGAGACTTTTAGTGCCTCACAATGTCTTTAAAGGACCTAAAGGTATACACCCACACATACACACACACACACAGCAATACACACACGCACACCAAATCCTTGACCTAACCTAACACTAGCCCTCAAACCTTTTCTTTCTTAGTTCCAACTATTAAAACAATATCAAATACCCTCACATACCATGTTCACCTTCAACCCCTAAATGAACATGGCCAAAGCCTCAATTCATGCACATACACACTCCATTCCCAAACCGCAACCCCCATTTCACCCCTCTTCTTCGCCCCTGGGCGGTGCACAGCTGAGGGTAACAGTGGGTCGCTGGTGTTGGTGGTGTGAAGCTGAGCCTTCACTGCCCATTAATCTGCTGCTAATTAGAAAGCTCAATAGACCCCTAAAATAGATGTTAGCTGTCTAATTATACTATCAGCCTGCTACCTCACTACTAAAGGGGATTGATATGAGTGGATAGGAGGCAATGAAAACTTGAGGCAGAGAGAACCTAAGCAGAGCGCGAGCGTCTTTGCGCTTTGCCCTGCCCTGTGGCTGCTGCTTAGGAAAAGACCGTTTAGTTAAAAGGTGATTTTGAAAATGGCGTGTCACCATTGTGTTCTACTGAGGGCATGTTTTTTGTTTTTGGCAAAACTGTAGCGCATTATCAGATTTCCACAGAAAAACAAACAACTTTACGATAGTGCCCTCATTTTCCAATCAACACAGGATTCCTTTTTTACAGTATATATAATATTGTTTTGTCCTTGAGAGATGACGAGTTTTTTGCAGCATACACCATGCAGCACAGATGGATAATATTAGCTATTTACATTTTAAACCTTTTTTTGGAACAAATGAACATGGGTAAAATGATGACAATCAGTTTTGTTCCACAGAGAAATAGCAGTGGTGCCCAATTTCAAGTGATTTACCTTAAGAAGGAATAGTTGGTGCTACTCAAGGTGTGGTCAGCCTGGCCACAGCCTTTAACCAGTGTCGTCTGCCATGAAATGTTGTTTTGGTGTCACTCACAGCCACTGTGACCCCTGCTGCATCAACACAATACCTCCAGTACACCCCAGCCCAGTGTGCAGCTCATTCAACCAGCATCAACGTGCATTCCAACCATTCACTTCCCCTGGAGACTCTCTTTTCCGCTCTCTCTCGCTCTCTCTCTTTCACCCCTTCCTTCGCTTTTGCATTCTTTCACTCGGTGTCCCTTATTCTCTCTTTCCTTGTCATACAATGATTCAGAAAAGTACGACGTACAAAGTGGCACCGAAGATCACATCAGGGTAGTGGAATAAAAGAAGAAAGACAACAAATCACAAGAAACACTGATGCTTTAAACAAACCTTGTTTGTTGTAAGACTTGTAAAATACTGATGTATGAAACATCGAAATAGAAAGGTTAAAAAAATTGAAAAAGCCATCCAAAAAGGAGTTATTGCTAATTTTATTTATCTGTTAATTGATTTAGTTTAAAGTTGAATTAAATGACTTGAAAACATTAAAAAAAAATTTGCTTACAAAATCCAGGAGTGGACTGAATTAGTAGTGTAACTATGACTTAAAAAATGTCAGTGTATTTAACTAAAACTCCTTCATAGCTACATTAATACACCTGCAATCATGCAAAACCAACATGAAACCAACATGAAAGTTCTTGCACTGTACAGTGGGCCAGCATATTGAGAGCGCTCATCTGTGTTTTGACATAAGAAAAAAAAATCTATTGCTTGTGTGTTATTCAAAATCTAATGCAATCAATACAAACCAGGTTTGTAAAGAGGACCATTAAAGCAATTTTCAGTGTCCGACAGACAATCAATTTACATGTTTGAAGAATCAAGTGCTGACCTAAACTAAAGTATGTCCAGGGAAGAGCAGGTTACTATTGATTTACTCCAAGATGAGCATGATGCCTTGTATATTTCTCTATGTGGCTTGTGTATAATGTGGACTCAAATTGACAAAACAGCCATTTAGTTAGAGGAGGCAGCGCTTTCTTTATGTTAATTGTGCATTAAACTCAAAAATGGAAAAGATTAAGTGCACACTGAGCTGAAGCAGCAGTATTCATTGTCTCAGTCTGAGTTAGTGCACATGTAGTATATCTATGTTGCGTTTGTGTGTGGTTAATAAATATTAAAAGAAAGAGGCATGTAAGTAAACAAAAACATAAAAAACAAATTTATATATTTAAGATTTTCTCTTTAATAGGTAAAAAATAAAGGCATTAATTTGAAACCTGTACATGTTAACTAACAGTGTATTCTAATACTTGCAAAAGTAAGTAAAAAAATATTACAAGGTTATATTTAACAATAGTGATGAAGAGAAAACAAAAACCTTCACCCACTGTCCATTTAGAAACATGCTTTCGCAGTCTTTCGCTCTCTTCCTGTGTGTCTCTCTCTTGCTGTTGTTTGGAGATCGATAGAGTCACCTTGGTTAGCTATTTGTAGCCTCATGGTTGGTGGGGTTATATGTGTGTGGGAGAGTGCGCTCCTGTGCGAGACATGGGGTGGGGTGCATTTGTGTGCCTGTGTGCATGAATGTACAGGAGCGAGAGCACACGGGGTGTGAAGAAAGCCATGGGGATCAGCATTAGCTACAGAGCCCTTTTTGCTCCTCTTTAAACTTGATCAAAGGCAATAGTAGTTGAAGCCTATTAAGCACGTCCCTCTCAAGTGTGGGATAAGAACACCACATATTCAGAGGGGGCCCATATTTTAATACTGCAGCCGCTGAAAGAGAAATGTAACGGGGTTTTTTTTAAATAGTAATGCCTAATAGTAAAAAAGAAGAAAAGAAAAGAAAGTGAATGGGAAAATAAAGAAGAAAGTTTTCTGAAGGGGTAAAGGCCTAAATTCAAAGCTACACCTTTGAAATCTTGAATGGCTTGATCCACACTTGCTAACTGGTTTATCAAAATCACCACAGCTATTTGCCGTGGTTGTCTGAGCTTATAAAAATACAATTTCAACTTGAGGGAAATGTTTTTGATGGCTTTTCAGTCACATTTTTATACAGTCCACCAGACACAATAAGTTATTTTCAGAGAGCTTTTGTCCCCTTTTCATCACCTTATATTATTGAAACTCAATCACATATCAATGTTTTCTTTCTGGGGGGGGGTTTGCTGTTGAACAAATACACTGAAAAATACTGAAATATTGTTGAACAAATAGAAAAATTATGTAATGACAGAAAGACTAAATAACTGACTTTAAAAGCATCTTCAGTTTTCTTATTAAACTAAAATAATCTGTGCAGACAGCGGTGGTTTGTGGATGAAACAGATACATCTATTATGACTTAAATGACAGATTATGAATAGGCAAGCAGATGTTATGTGGAAAACTAAACAGTCTGTGAAGAAGTGAGGGGAGGTCCTCATGCCACTTATAAGTGGTGTGCCCGGTGCTTGGTTTCTTTGTATTTTCTGCAGTCCTCTAGAGGAATGAATTAGAATAAACATATATAATCAGATAATTAGGCATTCACCATAGAGCTCCCCACACAGAAGCACACATTTAGTTGCACGCCTCAGGCTTGGAAAGCCAATGAAAGCAGATTAGCAGCTGTTTAAAAGCATTAGTTATTGTTGGGGCTTGTGTGATTATTTTTGTGTAATGATCAATTTAACATTTAAGTCTTCTTACTTTTCAAGGGTGTAATTTAAGTGATGCACATGATTTTCATAATCATCTATCTATCTATCTATCTATCTATCTATCTATTTATTCTCAAAAAATAACAAAATAAATAGCTGGTGGTATTTAAAGCAAGATTGAGTTGTTTTAGTACACTGCAAATTATGAATGTCACCTACTTGTTCATTTTGAGAGGAACTCTAATCGAGACAGAGGCCATGCTTTCATCAGTAGTGGGTAGTGTTGCCCTTGCTCATCCCACCCTGTCAAATTAATTAGTACCCATCATTAATTTGGCACCGAAACTGGCTGTGACCTGCAAATCCAGCTCTGCATTGGTATCAAATCAGCCGTGTATACCTGTCAGATAAATTCTCATATCCTGTCCCATTTCTTATTCAGGAAATCTGTCAAAGTTACCTCAACCTTACCCCTTCTTCCCACAATGAAAACAATCAACCAGGGAGGATTTGCATTTGACAGTTATGGTAAAGCACAGGGGGGCTGTTCTCTTTCAAGGTGGAATGACTGCACCCCCTAAAGGTCTTTGGAGGAATTTCACAATAGCTTCCCTACACCTCCAACGCCTGTCCACCCCACCTCCACCACCAAGCGACCAGACAGTCACACAGAAAGGAAGAGGAAGAGTGAGGATGAGGAAGAAGACAGAAGGATGTTCATGCCACCAACATCATCCTCTTTCCACCAGCCTCCTCTCATCTGCCGGGGTGCTTATGATCTATTTTCCCCCAGATATGAGAAAGTTGCTGCTCAGAGGAAGAAAGCAGTCAATCAATGCTACTGAAATAGCCCTACTCCATTAGCAGGAGGTAACAGGAGCTGTGCCCTTGCTTAGGGGACTTTGGTTGAAGCGGCTCCAGTCCCCCAGTCTCTCTTTCCTCTGTCTTTGACTTACTGACTCTCTCCCTCTCCTTTGCCTCCCCCATCTCTCTCCAGCCTCCTAAACTAAAACCAGATCCAGATAGTTTTACAGAGATTATGGAATATCATCCAACGGCTCTCTCATTTCCACCTCTTTATTTTCTCTTACCTCAACACCTGCCACGACATTGCACTTTGTATCATTTTAAAAGCTTGTTTGTGCCCGTCTAAACATCTTTGTCTTTATCTTGCCAAGTCAGCCCAGCAGTCAGTCAGTCAGTTAGTGCCCTGTTTTCCTGCTTAGCCCTGCTGCCTGTTTCTAAAGACCTCTAATTGTATTAAAAGTACTCTCCTCTGCAGGCCCTTACACCCCAATCTTTGTGTCACCGAAAGCTGATACCTCAAAGCTCCTTTTGTTTTATACAAGGAAATCGTTTGGGAGTGGACCCCAGGATCTCCACCTGGCGTGCATGCCTCTCTCAACTGCAGATTATTACAAGGAACATCTGCTCAGGGGTCACAAACAGTGTCAGCTGGCATAGAAAGATAGGCAGCATGGGTCATCCTCACTTAAGCCCTGTTTGGACTGTACAGGACAAATGGTTTTATCCCGAGGAGTAAAAAGGAGAAAGTTTGAATGTGTTATGAAAAGTTATATAGGATGAGATTAATTAGAGGTGGATTAGGGTTAATCCTCTAACAAAGATATATGGCTAGTGTGAAGGATACATAGTATGGACAGAAACTGAAGAACTGAAAGTGTATATTATCATTTTGAAATGTTAAAAGAGGCCAAAGTGTGATAAAAGTCTGTGGTGAAATGTTTGCTGTTATTGCATGTAACAACAAAAATATGAATTAAGACTTATAAGAGCATTTTTATTTAAACTATTTATATAGTTTAAATGCAATACGCTGCCTTTCTTAAGCCACATAAACCCCACCCAAACCCCTGTCTTCTTCATCCCCCACCTCGCCAGTCCTATCCTAACCCAAACTCAGCTGGGTGGCACATAGATTGTAACTGTGTGTAACGCCATGTCAGGTGCTATTAGAGGCTGTTAGGTGGCAGCCTCCATCACTGTCTGCCTCTCTGTGTCCACTCCAGGGGTGAGGCAGTGCAATTGCCTTACATACACGCACACAGTGCAGTGACAGGAAGGCCTGATTGGCAGTGACATGACCATGTTGCAGTGGGATGGTGCAGGAAAAGAGAGAAAAAGCGAGAGAGAGTAGGACCCAGGTGGCACTGGAGCAGCTCCGCGGGGTGTTATTCTATCCAACAGGACCTGATGGGAGAATCTGTGTGTGTGTTTGTGTGTCCCAGGTGTTAGCATGGTCAGTTCCCCAGGTGCTCTGTTGGGACATATTACATATACTGTACAATGACAGAGATGGCCCTGGATGAGACCTGGTGTAAAACATGTGACATAGTGAAGAATGTACTTGTCTGCTTTAACAGAAATCTCTACACAACATGTAGATCATGAATTATTGTTTCAGAAATGTTATGGTTGTAAATTAAGGCTGAATATGTCCAGCCTGCACCACAGTGAGCACTGTAAATAATGGTTTTATTGCTCAAAATATTAAGGTAACACTCAAACATTTTTACATTGATTTTAGCTGCAATTTGGATTCTCAGCAAATTATACCATAAATGACAGTAATGAATATTGTCATTCATCAAGCTCTGATGCGTGATTCAAGTATCGCCTTAATATTTTTTGAGCAGTATATATTAGCATACTGAACAGTTCCAGTGGACTCTTTAGATTTTACTCGCTAAGTGCTGTGACTTATATTACAGTGGAATAAACAAGCCTGTGCATGACAGAGACCAACACTCCCTGCTTTGTTATGGAGAGAAATGAAAGGTTCAAGATCGGAGTGAGCATTAGGCCCCCTGTGGGGTTGCCCTTGTCTTGCCTGATCCAGTGTGTTGAAAAGTGACGGCAGCTCTCTGGCAAGATGTCTCTCGTTTGTTTCAGCTGTTGCTCTCTTTACATATTGCCTCCATCTGCTCCACGTCCCCACCTTGAACTTCCTGTAACATTATTAAACAAATGCATACTGTTGATTTTCTGGGCCATTTGATATCTCTATATCAGGTCTTGGAAATGTATTACTAGTCGTCATTTTTCATTGTTTAATTATCCAAAATGTTATGATTAATTAAAGGTTGTTAAAGTGTACTGAAACCGAATCACCATGATTCACTTTAATTCAGATTCATTTATATGGCTCCAATTTAACAACAGTTGCCTTAAGCCATTTCACATTGTAGGATAAAGACCCTGCAAAATTAGACAGAAAACCTCAACAAAAAGACTCCTATGAACAAGCACTTGCTGACAGTGGGAAGGAAAAACTTCCTTTAAAGACATAGAAACCTCAATGAGAGGCAGCCATCTGCAAAAGAAGGAGAAGAAAGCAGAGGGTGTCAAGATAAAAGATACACTATAGGAAAAAAGAGTCAGAGTTTAACAATAATGATTAACAGTTGTAGTGGTGTATAAACACAAAGAGACTGACAAGAGATGAGTAAAGAAAAATTGCTTTAAAGCCGTTTTGCGTAACTATTTTTAAATCCCTGTAGAACCGGAACCGCATAAGCTAGCGCAATAATTTTTTTTGCATATGAAACCAGAGGAGTTGTACTTACATCTTATGCCATCAGCTTTGCAAATATTGCATAAAAAGCGCTTGCAGGAACAAAAACATAATATTCCAGAAACACGCTTTGCCAATCCGATCAGCTGTTCGTAACACTTCCCACATTGAAACAGACGAACGATCGCATGTCCGCCATTACCTGCCCGAAACCGGAAGTGACTTAATTTTCGCGGAAAATGTAGTTTTTTACTTGTATGCCTTAAAAGCCTATACTGGTGTTTTTATAAGTCATGTTTGACTTTATGCTTTTCTGAATAGTTGCTGGGATGCTTAGAACTCAAATTGCACTGCTTAAAATAGTTTATTTTGATGTACATGCTGTTTTCTTTGCAAATTTGCATCATAGGATTGTTTTTCGTTTTTCCTGCAGTATATAAAAATTGGTGTATCTCAAAAATAAAACTATGAAGACACTCAAAATAAATTTCCCAGTTGTTGTAAACTATTTTTTTCAACTTTTTTGTATTTAAAGTTTTGAGGGATAAACCTCTTAAATTTCTATTGCACTTTTTTGCAATTTATGTAGTTACTATGGACTTAATGCATACATATTATTAAAATATGGGCTATAACAGTTGTATTGATGTATAGCAACCTGAAATGCTCCCAGAAATGGCACTACAGCATGCAAAAATATAAAGTAAGCTCTGACGGCCTTGGTTCTATGGTAGGTCTTAAAGGGTTAAGTGATGATGTATGAACCCTGCTTCTGCATCACAACTACTCTGGGTTTATTAAGGCTGTTCTATTTTTAACATGTTTTAATGCTTTGTATCTTTTTCTATTTAATCTGAACAAGCCCCTAAAAATGGCAGTGGTCACTGCCGGCCTCTCTCGGTTTTTATTATTATTCATTTTAAAGTTTCGTTTTAATGATGTAACTACAGCCCAGCCCGTGCAGCAGTATATTAACGACTAACCTCGTATTGTGGATGGATTATCTCAGTTTTTCTCTTGACTGAAGTTTGGTCCGTTTACAGCATCCTGGAATGCAATCGCATCGGGAACTGTTAGGATGCCTGGGTCATCGACCCAGGGTTTTTGAGTTTATGATATTATTTATACTGTCTAGTTTTTGGTTTCTTTGAGTTCTGTCTTATGGCTTAGGTCTCTGTCTTCTTTAGTTGCCCTGTCTCCCCTATCACCTGCATCCCCTTGTCTAGTTCGCATCTATGTGTATCTTAAGTTCCTATATCCCCGTGTTCAGTCAGTGTTTGTGTCTGCCCTGTTCCCACGTCTCTGTTCCCTTTGTAGTGCCTGCATGTGAGTCTGTGTCTTTGTTCAGTCTGTGTTATGTGTTTCCTGTTTTACTTTGAAGGTCTCCGTCTTTTCTCAGTGTGTTCAGTTTACGCTTCTTTGGTCTCGTCAGTTCTGATTTGCCCCAGCTGTGTTTCCCTCCTGTTACTCATTCCCTGATTGCTCCCTCTGTGTATTTAAGCCCAGTGTTTCTCTGTGTCTGTGTCGCGATCTACTGTTTTCCTAGCTGTGTGTTCTGTCATTTCTCTAGTTTAAGTTTGTTTTGAGTTTTTTCAGTTATGTTATATTTTGAGTATTAAATTAAAGCCTTTTTTGAGTTCACGTCTGTCTCCGGAGTCTGCACCTTGGGTCCTATTCCTGCCTGCACACAGCCTTAACCTAACAGAACCCTCACGTTAACTGTTATCGAGTGGAAAAAAGTTAGGGCTTTCCTCCAGCTTCACTGCGCTAATGTGTTTATATTATGCTAACCACAGTTGCGTAGCTAGCCGTCACATAGCACATCATTAAATAGCAGCTAGCCCAACTTCAGTAACCATACAAACGTCACTGCTGTTTAGTTTTCTGCCTTTATTTATGTCGGAAGTGACAGCAGAGCTTTATGTTTTAATTTTTTTCAGAAATCCCTGAGTCAAAACATGGTATATTATGTTTAGGTGGAAACTAGCGAGCTAACTCGCTGCTAACTTCTAATTCCGTTAAATTTGATAAATTCTGTTTTCATGGATGCCTGGTTTTTAAACTTAATTGTTACACCTGGTAGAGCAGCCACGCTGATCATTTTATGAAGGATGAAAGAATTTAGACAGTTCGTGACTCTCAGTGATGCCGCAGTATTCGTTTGGCTTTAGGACCTGTAGTGGAGTTTGGACCCGGGAAACAGCTAATGACGTCAGACTTAAAGACTGGATTGTAGCATAACTAATGGATGGTTCATGGTCACCTGATCCAGCCCTAACTCTAAGTTTAGCAAAAAAGAAAAGTTTTAAATCCAATCTTAACAGTAGAACGAGTACCCAGTTAGGGAACTGGTCTCACAGGTCAGGAGCCTGATAACTGAAAAATCAGCCTCAAATTTCCCTTATAGGACAAGGAAGTAAGCCAGTCTCAGAGCAAAATTTTGTATTGGTACAAAATTCTAGCATGACCGCTTTAAGTTATGACTGGACCTGGTCATTCAAGATATTTTATATGAAGAAAGTGATTTTAAGTTCAGCTCTGGACTTAACAGGAACCCAATGCAGAGAAGCTAATATGGGAGAAATATAATCTCTCTTTAAGGGTTCCTGTGAAAATGCTAAAGGGGACCACAGATTAGCACTGAAGGATTTTTTGGGTATTAGGACAACTTGATAATAATGAATAACAATAGTCCAGCCTAGAGGTAATAAATGCATGACCTAATTTTTGAACATCACAAGACAGGATATTTCCAATTTTACCAATATTGTGCAAATGAATGAAAGTAGTCCTTTATATTTGTTGTTCCATTGACGGACATTATCTGGTCAAAAATGACTCCAAGATTCCTCACTCTGCTACTTGAGAACAAGATAATCCCGTCCAGAGCAAGTATCTGGTTAGTGTTTCTGAGGTTTTTAGGGCCAATTACAATAATTAAAAGTTGCCAGAAATTAAAGGTCATCCTGGGCTATATGGCTTGCCTGCTATTAAATGCCTGCAGTTTCATCATTTTATTTTTGTCATTTGGTATGAATAAATAAATAAAACTGGTATTGCCTCTATAGTAATAACATGTTTGCAATGGAAAGCTTGTATAATGTAAATAGTCTTGGTCCCAGCACAGAACCCTGTGGATCTCCATGACTAACTTTATAGTATGTAAAGAAGATTTCCCATTTACATGAACAAACTGGATTATATCAGACAGATATAATTCATACCAGTGCAGCACAACTTCTTTAACGTCGAACACTGCACTGAGGTCTAATATGACAAGAGGCCAAAAGAAGGTCATTCGTAACCTTCACTAGATTCTGTGTGCTGTTTCTTTGTTATGATGAACTCTAAATCCTGAGTAAAACTCTTCAAAATAATGTCCAATGATCATCCAGCTGTTTGACAACTACTAATTCTTTTTCTGTATAAGGATATATAGCTCTGTCTCTTTGCCAGCCTAGCCACAGTGCTGAAAAGAAACCTTGTAGTTCCTGTTTTACGTGATCAGTGACAGTGTGCTAGCTTTACGGAGGGCTTTTTTTTTAAACAAGCATGCAAAGGTCTTTAAAATTAATAAAACAATTCACCATCGTATGAGTTGTCTACTTTAAGGTGTGTGCATCTCTTATTTGACACTTTGAGTTGTATGCAGTGAGGATGTAACAACAAAACAATCGACTTCTCTGGTAGTGAGGTTTAGCTAGCTACTCTGCATTGTGTTCTCTCACATCATTTTCAGCATCTCCGTGGACGTTAAAATCACCTACAATAATCAGCTAGAAATGCTGTGTAAAGGCCAGACGGACTATTTTATCATTTTGCAATTTTTAATTTGGATTTTTTTTTTAAACCAAACTGCACTATGGATACATACATTTCACAAAAACACTGTTTTACCAGTGTATGCACTAGCTTTCACGGACATGGTATATTGTACTCCATGTTTCACAGGTCACCAACAAATAGGATCCATCACACAATAATACCAACACAAGTAATTGCCCTTCTTCAGGCTATAAGGCCCCGAGGTCCTCTTGTCCAGTGAAAGCTTTGCTCATAAACTCCTGATTCTAAAATTTGATATTGTGGAAGCCCCGCTATTGTTGTTCCTACCAAAGCCTGGCTGATACTGTGTTAGTGCCAGGACTAAATCTCATGTTCTTCACATTGTATCTCATAACCCAGTTAGCTTTTCAAAAACACAAGATGTTTCCACAACGCTTAGAGGGAAATGACTAATATATCAACACTGACATGAGAAAAACTACAATTATGACATGAACAACTTGTGAATCATTTTATACTACAACAGCACAGTCATTTGGATACTAATGTGTTCCTTCCACCATTTCTAAATTATTTACCTGACCCAATTATCTTTACTTTTCCTGGCTCAAATTATCAACAAAACCAAAAATGCTTTGGGCCATCAACAACAACTACTTTACTGCCCCCGCTTACAAAAAAAAAAAAATGTCCCAATGACAAAGAAGGAACTCCAGCAAACAATAAAGACAATTTAACAGTAATGCTCAGTGTAATTTTTAGAATCAGACAGTGTGGTTTGTCATTTCTTATTTGATTCAGTCTCAGTAAACAACATTACAACCTTTGCTTATGTTGCTTTGTTGCCTTTGGCTATCTGCCAAATGCACCCAACAAATCAGGGCTTATTTCATAAATGCATTTCTCCAGCTTATTGCATCGGACACAGGGAGATCAGATTTATTTAGGTATATGTGTACTACTCACTCATGACCGATGGTCATACAATATCAGTTATGTTATCACTAACACTCTGCTGATACCTGTCAGAAGAAATTATTTTGTCCCAGAACTGCAAACATTTAAAACTTTAATTTCAATATTGATATTTATTAAAGCATGTTGATTAAGAATAGACAAACAGGCAATTAAGAATACTTTCCTCTTAATATATACGGCCCAGCCTCACCAATTGGCCCTTATACCTAGTAGGGAGCTGTAGAATATGTTCTCTTTGAAAAGGGACAGATCTTATTAGCATTTGTTTGTCCTTTGCATTGAAAATGACAAGGGAGTTCATTTTCTAACATCTTTGAGCAGAACATGAAAGAAACTTTTTGTTAATTGGTATATAGTGATTAATGGTTGTCAGCAGCATAGCTTCTTAGGCTTTAATAAACACACACCTAAAAATACACCCTGTGTGTGAGAGAGAGATGGTCTTTCCACTTCCGCATTACTTTGTAGCTGCTTCAGGAGTGTAGAGCCTTCTTAAATTACTGACTACATGTGCATACTATATTTATCATTTATCTCAAGCTGTAATACACATCCATAAAGAATGCCATCCTCACATTCAAATATCAGTGTATTTTAAATAAGGTAAAGGAGTATACTAGTACTAGACTTTACGGTATACCGTACATCACTTAAAACGGTAGAGAGAACGTGTTTATTCATTCTTAAATTAAAATTGCTATCATTAATATTATATGTCCAGTAGTGTCTTTGTAGTTAAGACTTTCAAACAAAACTCATTTGGCAAATAGGAAAACATAAACAAATCCATGCTGGTTGGAGAAAATGGCACAAACACATATGCAATCGCACACAATGCATACGCCCAAAAATCATTGCTAATTATTTCAAGAAACACAAAGATCAATCCTTCATAACATAACATCATTCCACATGTAGGTTCTGGGCTGCAATATATTTCTGGTAATGTTTTTAAGGCTCATATGTCTTTAGCATTTCTATTGGCTTTATGGATTTTATAGCATTGACAAAGAATAGCAGTGCAATTCTGTTCTCAAGGAGTTTATCATAACCCATCTGATTAGATTGGCAAAATATTCAATTGGATGCTTGTTAAAAATAATCTAATAAGAAGCCATGCAATGTTAAGCAAACTAGGTCTATTGTTGAGTCAAACAGTACATCACTCGATGATGTTTAGGCTTTTTTAGTTAAATCATATTTTTCAATTCTAAAAGAAAAATTGAATCAGTTTCTTTAGTTATATTTTGATGAGATTTTCCAGGAAAGCGCAGGTACAGTTAATAACATCTCTTGAAAATGTGCACTTGTGCACATTTATGAACTCCGATGCTTCTTCCAGCCTGGATTTCTCAGAGGTGAAAGGTTCCAAATCCCTCTTTAGATGGGTTGATCTTCTCAGGCCCATTATGCCCCTTCACTGTGACAGCCTGGAAACCGAGAGGCAGTCCACGAAGAACAAAGATAAAAGAAGGATTAAAGACGAAAACCGAACTCAACTTCAGCATTTGTATAACTTACCCTGTCTTACACCTGAGCATTAGCACAGTTCAGTTTGTATTCCTTCCTTAATGCCTTGTTTCCCATCATCCTACAAACTGCACTAAACCAGCTGACTATGAAATGTCAGGAACATTCAGGAACGGGAGACAAAAGTTTTAGCAGACTTAGAGAAGTGAATAATTCTTCAATGACACGATCCTCTCATGTTACAGTTCTTCCATAATGAACTACAAGACAAATTTGTGGAAAAACACATCAATTGTGACTTTCAAAAGCACTTTTAACACACTTATTAGGCGCAATATTTACATTATAGTATTGCTATCACTTTGTAAACATTTCATAACACTGCCAATAGAGCATTCATATTATTTTAATTTTTCATTTCTAATGCTATTATAGAATCACTGCAGGGCACTTGTCTTGGCTTGAGTAAGAGTATCTCATGACCGTAAGTTGACTGAGCTGAGGGCATCAGCTAAGTCTCCAAAGAAAAACCTGAGATTGACTGTTGGGAAACCTGGGACCCAACTCATCCCCTGAAGCAGTTGATCATGACACAAATGACAAATAATTGACTGGATGATGGATGATGAGATTAGATTTATGGGTTTAAACAAGGTCAAACATCTCACTCCCACCTGCTAAACCAGAACCCGGCTCCAACTGATGGAATCAGAGTTATGGCTATGTGCATGATAATTTTCCTATCCTTGGGAAGGTTGTTTAGGACTTGTGTAATATCCAGTAGGTGATGGGTTTAATAGCTGACCCTACTGGGTCAAGACATAAGGTCAAAGAAAAAATGACAGGTATCCATTTACTGCTAAGTATTTTAGCCTATTTTTCTGTGATATTCCCCAACAAATGAACGCGTACAACAATATTGACAGAAGCGCCCAGTGACCCTAAGATGAATCCCCACTAGTTAAATTAATTAAGCGAATAATGATGCATGGCATGCCCAATTTAAAATGATAGTCACAAACGTGCATGACAAAACATGCATGAAAATTAAAATGTGAATTCATAAGAGGGGTTTTACATTTCTCTTCACCAACTATTCAAATTCATTTAAAGGTTTAATCTGACGATACTGGGTTTTAGTACATGTATTAGTTATTCAGGGCTCTCATCACAAAGGTACATTGAGTTTGTATTATATGAAAACATTTGAGATGAAACTCCTATAAGCAATTTATGAATACATGTCTGAGGTCTAGTCAGAGGCCCTGAATGATTTTGCATTTTAAAATGTGAAGGGATATCTCCATTTCATTTATTTATAAAGGCAATTTTCACTGCTGATTTAAAACCCTCACTTAAACTTTGCAGTGTTTACCATAAATCCCCTTTCTCTGATTAGATCAATCATTTGGTCATGAACTCTACACTTGAGTCACAGAATGAAGGCCACCTTCGCTTATATGGAGTATTTTTTTAAGACAAAATGGAGCTTGCGCTGCTGTTTACTTTGCCGTTAACTCGTGAGGAATAAATTACCCACTTTAAAGGTTTCCAGCTTCACTATCCGTGTAAAAAACAGCAGGAAAGTTTACTATTTATAGAAGGTAAGTGGTTAACTTTTATATGCACTTTGGTAGTTTTTCCACAGTTCGTCTCCTTCATCCTCCATGGCTCGAGGACAAGAGAGCTGTTAGCGGTTGAGCCAATAAAATTGTTATTGCTGCTATCTTTAACATGCTGTGAATGAGGTGGGCCTTAAACAAACTACACACTGCAGTGGAAGAATGATTAACTCTTGTATTTATAATGTTCACTGTGTAAGGCAGCCAACCATATTTTCCAAATGGCTGGATTTTATTAATAAGACATAAATATTCTGAATCCTGCCAATACATTTTCAGTCAGCTGAAGGATGAGATAGCTAATGTGTCCCCCTTTTTTTTAAAACCGATCTCAAGTGAAACATCACTTTATCATGAGGACTTAAGAAACCCCTTTTGCTTATTAGAATAATAAAGACTTGAAATCACAAATTGGAGAACACAATGTTTGTGTAATAGTGAAAATGTTTTTGGTAATATGTATTTGTAATTGTCTGGTAAATAAATAAGTATGTATCATAAAACCAGTGGATGAGAATCACTACAATGAGCCTTAATGTGTCCATATTTTCTAACCATTGTACAAACTGCACATTTTTTATTCATTTACCTATTCCAATGTGCAGAATTGTTTTAGCCACATTTTTCATTCCACCAGTGGTGAAAATCCTGCATTATCTAATATGTAAAATTGTATTGCTAGAGTAAGCAAAGCAAAAGAAATTCACTTAATAGACTTACAGCAAGCCATCCATATGGATACGATACGTTATGTTTATGAGTACCGAGTGAATACTTTGCTGAAGACAGGTCATTACTTAAGTAGCCATTGAACACACTTTTTTTATTTATTTATTTTTTCATAATAATTTATCTGCGAGCAAAATAAATCAATGCATATTTACAGAACATATGTTACTAGTTTTGGACAAGCTGCAAAGCCCAGTTCCATTAATAAATTGAGAATGTGAGGATTCATTACCGTATGGGTTTTGAGAGCATACCCATGCAAATGGCAAAGAAATGCAAATGCATAAGCATCATCAAGCAGAGTGCTTTAAACAGATTGCCACAAGGTAATCACAGGGCACAGCACAAACATTTCCACCGGACTATGCTGGTCTATCAATTCCAAAATCACAATGTCCAATGTCTTAAACATGGGCATACATTATGTCATGGAATATCTATTTGATTTACTTGTTGATCTAGCACTAGAGCGTTACAGACTACATGCTTTCTCTGACAAATGGCATTTTAACTTCTAAGTGAAGATGTGAAATTGCTCTCCTTAATTGCCCTTTATGACTGCAGCACCAATTATTAATCAATGGGTGTCAAGGCAGCCAGGCCCTCTCTGTATTTAAAGCAATAAATTGCTGAATTATATTCATATTTATTCTAAGTAGGTCTTCATTGTAATTGGCATGTTATTAGGCAGAGGGCTTTTAGTCTGTATCAAAGTAATTCAATTAAAAAGTGAAATATAGATCTGTCTGGGATAAACAAACAAGCCAGCTGTAATATGACAGAAATGCGGTGAACAGTCTGGTTAAGTAGCTCATTATTTTTGCCCTTCCTTGAGGAAAATAGCTGCTTCAGGAGTGTAGAGCCTGTTTCCATTGCAGCAGCCAGGGACTATGGAAGCACCTCATCAATCCACTTATCCCAGTTCCGTTGGTTGGATAATCTGAGTGTCTGACACTAATGGTGAGGTTGCCTCAAGACTGAGAAAATATACAGAGGAGCCAGCTGAAACCCCTCCTCAGTTCTCTTCCTCTCGCGTCTTTAGACACATTCTCCTTTCTTCTCTTGCACACACAAACACACACACACGCACACACATTTGGACAAACATGTAGTGCGTACTCTGTCTCACCCACTCTTTTCCAATGTTCAGTCAAGAGGGTAATCCTAAGCTCCTTTACTTATCTTAGGGAAGAATTTCCAGCATTAGTCATGATAAGACACAGGTCCTACTGATAAAGCGAAGGAAAAGCTCTCCAAAGCTAACTAAGGTGGAGATACTTATGGAATGCAGTTTCTGTAAGAATCCCAGTGGATGTGGATGGAAGGCTGGTGTATATTGCTTTGCGTCTGTAAGGACCATCATATAATGTTAGCATATATAATGTTTTTACTAAAGAAATGAATCATTGTACATAAAAGTGTCACGCCATCACTACTGACAACTACTGAGAGGCTGGTTAGGACCTAGCTATGATATGGCACATGGCACCATATCATTCCAGGACTTTTGCTGAACCATTATTAAAATATTAGTTGCATTGCCATTCAGCTGTGTAACTTGAGCATATAGCGGAATCAGACATCATGATTCACACTTACGATATTAGGCAGCTATCAGCCGCCTGTCTGCTAAAACAGTGGCGTTTACTTTGGTGAAGAATTGGTGAAGTTATGTTTTGCTACACAGTGTTGAGGGGGTTTTACAGGTCAAAGTGATTTACACCTTTGGAGAGAGTCTGGCTTATGTGTGGGTGAGGTGGAGCTGTGGGGAGGAGGGACTGTGGGATGTAAAGATTTATCATTTCTATGAACTTTTCACAGGCCTCATGCCTTACCCAGAAACAACAACACAGGTATTTAACCTGTTCCTTGTCAAGCCCTGCCTGGAAAACCTCCATTCTTCTTTAGGGAGTACATGGACATTTGTTTATTTTAAACTTTGGCTAATTGACCAAACTATCTCTACAATTTTCCAGTTGCAGCAATATAACTACATGACTGAAATGTACTTTCTACTTCACAGAAACAGCATCTGATAAATGGTGCGGGTTCAAATGGAGGTTAGGGCCTACAAGCGTGGAGAAACTAAAACAGCCCCCCTCCCCTCCACTTCTGCACCCTGGATCCTGCGTTAAAGAAAGTGGCTCTGTCACATTCATCTTAGAAGCAAACTTGCAAAGCAATTTGTTGAAGGTCAGCAGAATATGTGATAAAAGTGTAGTCTTGTTAAGCATCCATCAAAGGCTGATTCGGATTTTGAGCAAAGATGTAGTGACAAAAATACACAATAGGTTCAGGGTAATGGGTTTAGGCAGGGATATTGGTTTGGGTAATAGAGTTAATAGGTCCTTGGATCTGGGGGCTCTTTTAGGCAGATATGAGAAGCATCACCGGCTGTCATATTCTCCGATGAGAGTATGCATTAGAGCAAACTCTATTTAGTAAAAGACAATTCAATTAGGGACTATTCAGAGACCCCGGATTATTTCCCTACGGGCATCCGCTCATTCGAGGCAATATTCAGATTTCATTGTGTTTTCAAAGTGGAGAAATGTCAACGGCTGGCTCCTGCAGTGGTCGGGGGGCCTGTATGGACATTTATATTTCGACGGTCAAACAAATGAAGACAAAATTTTCTCAATACAGCCCTAATATACAGTAGCAATATTTTATGGATTGAGTGGCCGCATTCATCATACGACACATCTCTATGCTATCTATAGCATAGAGAGTTTTCTACCTTTGTGCATTCTCCATTGAGGATAAATAATAACCCTGGTAGCTTAATTGTTCTGTATATATAGTGGTAATACTAACAATGTAGTTTAACATTTTTGCAAAATAAAAAATGACAACATATCTGCCATCTGAATTAGTTCATCAATAGCTACACAGAGAAAAATGGAGAATTTAACATGTATATACTCGAAGTTTACACTTCTCGTGACATGTTACGATTTTACACACTACATATGCTGTACACATTGTGTCAGGTGTGATCATATAGCTGGAGATATTCTGTATCTTCAATCATCAAGCATGAAACTTTCTTTCTATATCATACACACATATGTTACACATATCGTGTGTGTCAGCAAAGGGGCTATATACTTTAACATTCTACTATGACAGTACAAAAAGGCATATGTCTACAATGTACACACATGTGTTACACATATCATCAGACGTTGAGACTACACCTGTCTTACATGAAACCAGAGACCCGTGCCTGCATCCAGGGGCTATGCAGCACAGTGACAATGCAACTGGGTCACAGATAGTCATAAATCCAACCTCCTAAGGTTATTACACAAGAAACTGAGATGCCGGCAAATCAATTCACATTTTGGCACTGCGCTCATAAAGCGTCTTTACCAGCTCAACTAGATCCAATCAGCATGTTTCCTATGTAAACAGAGACGTACAGTATTTCATGCAAAGGGGCTTCCTGGAGATGACATTGCAGCAGGGATGTGTCGCATAAACAAGCAGGCCATTGTTGAACATTAGCAAATGTTAATCTAATCATTTCATTGTGTTCATTGGTGCTAAGAGGCGAGTCTGCTGTTTTGTTTTGACAGTTTCTAACTTTATTTTTACCAAATACTGGCAGATCAGGGGGAGCATTGGAGACCTGACAACTCCTTGGAAGACATAAAACTTCACAATGTCGGCGCAATTAATGAAGCGCTAGAAGAGCTCTTCCTAGAGCGAAGAAAGGCCAGACAATTTTAACATTCGAAACAAAGCAAGAGAGATGTCTTAGTAGATTAATTCCTTGTAGTCACAACAGTGTTATTACCGGGAACAGCTCCAGGATTTTTCTTTCATCATGAGGTTGTGTTGATGAAGTGCTCAGAGCTCAGGACATGAATCTGCCCGTACAAAACAAGTTGGGCAGATTTTTAACTGTGTACATTAGATATCTCCTGTGCCGACATATTGAATGACAAAAGACACGACATGATAGTGGCAGGCTACTAAGATTTATTTTGAAATCCAACCGTATCACATATCTGCTTCGAGAACAGTAAACTAAGTTCCTGACTCCAGCTGACATTCATTTTAATCCACACTGAATCATGTCCTTCCTGCAGCTCTGCTGCACAGATACAAAAAAAATGCAATGCATGCATTTTAACATCAGGTCAAATAACATTTGGCTTTATATTTTCCCTTTATTTATTTATTTTTTGATATTGTACACGTGCAAGTTTAATTGTTATCAGCTAACTTGTGACTGTCCGTCTGCGTGATGTACGGTGTTAAAATATGCTGGCGCTTCCATTCTTAAACTCTCAATGACAGAAGGACCTTGGTGATGAAGAGCGAATGTCCAGATTCACATGTAGAACAAAGGAGCTTGATATCAGCACAATGCTTAGCCAGTATTTCCACCACCACTGTTTGTCCCAGTGGGGTTAGCATTTCACCGTCAACCGATTGGCCGGTCACTGCCCCTCTCTCTGATTATATAGGCATTACTCTAACTTGTCAGCGGGAAAGGAGAAGAACTTTAGCAGTGTCCTTTCTTTTTTCCACTTGCCACAAAGATCTTTGCTTTGCCTTGGCAAAGTTTGACTGAACCCTTTGTCTGGGGGAGTTGGGAAGAGAGAGAAGAGAGAGAGAAGGAGAGAAGAAGGGGGGAAAGGGGACACAACAGCGACCATATGTTCAATGTGACCCTCATTATTCTCAATTAGGGCAGCCATCCATGGAATGGTCTTGCTGATAACAGCCCATAACACCTTCAGTGGAATGAAGCACAATCTTCCAGTGGCACGATGGACAAGCAGGGTTTCAAGCAGGCATGTGGATTCCTATGTCTGTGTGCGTCTGTAAATTTGTGTTCCTCAAGTAACTGTTAACATATTTCTTCTTTAATTTTGCTTTGCGTGTATCCAATCTTTGTCATGTATAAATTTGTGTGTGTTTGTTCAAGTATGCGGAAAAGATTTTTTGCATGTGTTTGGTTTTCAATGTGCATATTTGAGAGACCCCGTGGGGTGGTTGGGCAAGCAGGCAGGCCCTGCCAGCTTCTGGAGAGCTTACAAGGGTTGTCCAGGGCCACAGCTCAGGTCCCCAGGATGTCTGCATGGATAAGTTGATGGAGAGTAATGGGGTCACATTGAGCATATGATGTAATGGCTATCCTTATGCCTAACCGTTAATGGCATTATGAATCTGGTCCCATAATTCCTCTTTGCCACTTAACGTATAACAAGAACAATATTTAGACTGGGGGAGGATGGTGAGGGAGATACATGCTGGTCTAATCTCTTTGTTCTTCATCCCTTACTCTCTGTCTTTCTCTGAAGCCATTATTAGAGCAAAGCTGAGCTGAAGGTGACCCCCACAAGGAGTGAAGTCAGTAAGAGAGTTTTATAGGCTCACGCTGGTCTCATAATTGAAAAGAAATGGCATATTTGTCATACATATTTCGTGACCAAAAGTGCATGTGTTTGCAATAAACTGCATCTTATAAATAATATGAATGTCTTTTTAAGTTTACACTCAAAGTAAATGAACTTTCCTCGCTAAGGTAGATAAATGAGGCTCATACTAGTCATCTGCGACTATTTCCCCTGGCCTTCTTCCAAAGCTCTTACTGTAACCCAAGGAAACGGTGACATCACTCATTACTCCTTCCACTGAATTAAAAATGGCCCAGGTGATTAAGTTCCCGATAAAGTGATGTGAGTCAGTGCGAGGCTGCGGCATTGAGCAGGCTCATTGATTAAAACCAAACAAGAGCCCTCAGCACTCCGCAGTGGCAGCAACAGCACAACTCAGAGTAAGTGGTCCACATTATTTGTCTTTGATCTCGTCATCCTTCGACTATTGTCTCTATTGGTCCAATTTTCTGCGCCAGCTGATATGTGCACACTAGTCCTCACATTACAAAAGACAACAAAAGTATTATGACTCCTAAACCCGAATCTGATCATCTCATCTTGAAGAGATTTCTAGACACAATGAGAAAGAGAAATGTGACTTATGATGAAGCACTTTCAGGTATTTCCTGCACTAATTAAGTTACTGTTTTAATATCACACTTTTTTGTTAGAAATGACATATACAAACTGCATGCATGCTCTGAAATTAAAAGACAAAATTGGGATGAGGTGCAAATCAGGGTAGGTGGACTAAAATTAACTCTACTAATTAACCTACTATTTTAAAAGCACAACATAAACCAAGCCTAAAAATTTAAGAGAAAAAAAGTCTCTGAAAGCATGTAGTGCTTCTGTTAAACCTTTTCAAAAGACAGAAGAAAAAACAGCATTAATCGTAATTAGGAAGAAACCTAATCAGTGAATTAGTGTGTGCTTATTCCCTTTAATTCCATCTATAGTCTATATTGTACTGGACTACATTTAGATATTGCGAAATGAAATCAAAATGCCATATACCCAGCCATAATCAAACTGCAACCTTCTCCTCCTGTGTATCTAAAACTGAACAAGCCCATACAAGTTTGAAATTGATGAGTGCACCACTACAAGTTCATGACTTTGACCTCCAGGGTATTTGATCTCTTGACACAGAGTTTATTTTTCTAAAGCTACAGCTTGATATTCCAGCACTTAATTTAAGAGTGCAGTTAAATCACAGAAGCCATAATATGTCAGGCGATCCCACTACTGGGGGTAAAAAGAGAGTGAAAACGTGGAGGGGGAGGGAGGGAAAACAGTAAGTAATGAAAAAGCTATGATTGCTTTTCTGTCCCTCCAAATGACAGTTAGCACCTCAATGACCTGCTCGGGGCAGGGCCATCTAGAAATGACACGCTAAGGCACAACGTCATCTAACAGGGTAGTTACAAAAATCAATACAAAACCCATTTCAAAGATGCTCAGTGTGTGTGTGTGTGTGTGTGTGTGTGTGTGTGTGTGTGTGTGTGTGTGTGTGTGTGTGTGTGTGTGTGTGTGTGTGTGTGTGTGTGTGTGTGTGACAGAGCAGGAGAGAGAAGGACCCGCTGTTATGTTCATTTATTGAGTAGGCCTGAGGGGCAGAAAACAAACTTTTCTGATATACACATTACCTCGTAAGCAAAGGAATTCTGAAGGCTAAGCAATAACTGCATTCCCAGTCTATTACTTAAGTCATGAAGAGCCTTCTCCACAGAAAGGGGTCTTTCATTGCATGTCAAGTATGGCTTAATTCTAAGCTCACTGCCCACAGCCCTCTTTATTGTCACACTTTTAACTAAACTAGGTATTGGCCACCAGAAGAAGAATGAGTCTTTGTGAGCTGGGAAATCGATATGCAGTCTCTCTGATATTCACAGAGAACACATGTAAACCAGCCAGGCGGCCGTGCAACTATCTTGTCTTGTTGAGACACTGGCAAACATCACCATATATTATCCCCTTTGATTTGTTGTCAATACCCAATCACGCTGAAGAGGTGCAGGTCTAGCGGACCACAAAGACACTAAGGAGTGTAAAACAGACAAATGGGCAAGGGTAACATCAATCCGAAGGGCACGTCAGGCCGGCCCCTGATGAAATAGGGCTCCATGTCGACGGCTAAAATTTATAGACAGTAACATGTGAAAGCGTTCACTCCTCACAGCCTCAAGAGAGGTCAATAGCTTGATGCCTCTGTCCAAATGGGTTTCTCATTAAGCCGATTCATTCAGTGAGTTTTTCCTCTCTTTTTTTATACAACTGGAAAGAATGGTTGTAGTTCAGGACACGTTACACTTACCAGCCTTTATCTTTCAAAAGTTTGACGTGGAAAGCAAATTAATGAGTATTGTTGTTTGTTTTAGACACTTGATTCCTTCTTTATCCTGTCTCCAGACTGTTCACCTACATTTGCTGTTTAACTGTCAAAGGTCTTCCTATAAAAGTTAAACAGGTCATGTTAGGTAATCAGACAGTTCTGATAGTTTGACTTTGCTGTCAGGGAAAAAAAGATGAAAAATCAAAGAATTAATTTGCAGAAATATGTGGAAAACCTACTAGTCTTAAATTCTGAGGGGGCACACCACAACATCTGACTGAGAGGTAGGACTTGGGGTCAGCGGTGTGCTGGATTCAACAAGGATATTCCTTTAGAAACACAATCAAACAGAGTTTTCACTTTGTGTCAGCTACATTTCCTGTGAGAACCAACAGTGCTCCAGAGATCTGATCAGTGTTCCTGCAGTTCTGCTGCTACTATATGTGGTTCCAGTAAATTACATACGATATGAAAGGCCTTGGCTCTTGCTGATGGACCTCAAGCAATCTAAGAGAAAACACTGGTACATTGTCCAGTCGCATACACTCACACACATATGTACACAGAAAATAAATTTAATGTTGTCACTTTCTTCAAAGCCATCAATGTCAAGAGAGGCTACTGGCGATTCATTGTAATCTGGAAGCCCGGGAACAAAAATAAATTCGGGGCTTGACACGCTGTCGGAAAAGAATGGCAATCAGCACATTTTATGCATTTCTGATGTATATTTAAGGCTCTGACACTAGGCCACAGATGTACATGTGTTGCGTTTCTATTTTGCAAAAGATATGGTCGGTGATAACCTATTATTGGACATCGTCAGCCTCCCCTCTGCCTCAGCCGCGGATAGGAAAAATTCCATCACTTGCTCTGTCCGGGAGATGTAATATCGAAACAAATTATAGCTGGAATTGAAAAGTCACAAGCTTATTCTGTCTTGATCAAACCACTGCCAAGAGCCTAAGTGCGGAAGTGCAGATACCCCCCAAAATGCTTTTTATTGCATTATCATCAGTGACATCTACGGCACTCCCAGTTCTCAGCTTCGGCAGTGAATATAAATATATATGTTTCAAGCTGTAATCCAACACAGAGATGCCCTGAGAAGTGATAAAAACCAGCATTAGCAATTAGATTGTTTTACTAAAATGCCAAAAAAGCACTATTATTTATAATTCCATATAGGGCAGCCTTCATTGTGTCTAATTTTTTAAAACATTAGTTTTGTTATAAGGTTCATACATTAATATGGAATACAAAGAGTATTTAAAGATTTCAAAAAATAACAATGTCATACTCTTAGCAATGCAACTCTAAGTACTGCCTCTGCTATCAGTCAGTGATACGATGTCTGGAGTCAGACCCAACAAGGAAACAAGCCATTAATGTGACCCCGCCGCACAGACAAATCTTATTTGGTGGAACATCGTTTGTAAAATGTAATGATCACATCTCAAAGTACATAACATTGATTGGATGGCAGGAGTTTGTTCTGGCGGCAGCAATAATAAAAGAAGTCTCATCTTGGTTTTATGGCGGAGCATATTGAACCATCTGAGTGCTGCCTTGCTCTACGGTGGCCTGGAGGCGCTAATTCTTTTCAGCAGTGATCAGTCCTGACACACAAGAGGTCTGCTGAGACCCAGTTAAAGATTTCTATTATCATATCAAATCGCACACCAGTGCTTTCATTATAATTGACACATCTCGAACAGTGAATCAAGGCTGCTCTACATAATACATAATTTGAAAGTTTTTTGATTTTTTTTGCATATGGTAATGTAATAGCTGATGTTAAAGAGAATAGCCTTAGCGGGACATTAAAAGATATCATAGAAGTTGGAAGATTATGGTCGGGTACATTGACCTCCTGACCCGGCCGGATCCCTCTAGATGGCGGAGCTGCAGCGAAGCTGGGGGCCGGCAAAGTGAGGAGCCGATTTCCCCCGTCCTTGCCGAGACCTCGTTAACGACTTAGAAGGCCCATCAATATTTAACAACTCCATGATTGAAATTTCAAATTCATCTCCTCAATGGTAAATCACAAAGGAGAGGGAGATGGGAGCAGGAGAAGGCGCGAGAAGAGAGAGTATAGAGTGAGAGACTCATTTTATCGGCGCTGTTTTAAATAAAGACTATGATTTAGTGAGGCCAAACCAAGTCAATTAGGGGCAGAATATCTGAGCTCTGTTTAAATAGTTACTGAATCACCATATTGGATCTGACTGTCTAACAATCATTCTGATGTGAAAACATACCACTCCCGCAGCGGGGGACGAAGGGCGTACGCGTATGAGTGATTTTCTCCCCTCGCCTCTCTACATTTGCTCATTCCTCCCCTCACCTCTCTACATTTGCTCATTCCTCCCCCTTTGCTCCATCTCTCCACTCCTCTTCCTTGATTCCACTTCTTTTATGCATTTCTCAACCCTTGTGCCCTCTCCTGTTCACTCGACAGACTTGAGTCAGAGAGCAAGAGATAGTTTTATTATTTTATGAGGGGCTGAGGTTTCTCGGCAGTGTCAGACTTTTCTGTGTCCGACAAAGTCCGCTTGCTTGTGAAAAGGTACTGAGAGACTGAAGTCACATGTTAAAAATAACTAATAATAGTTGTAGAATGCATGTTGTGTGCTAGGTCCTCTTAAATCCATGGATTATGTATCTTGTTAGCAACAGTTTGAAAAAGATTGCGAATTAGCATTAGGGAAAAAATGTTAGGAAAACTTTGGAAATGTTTTGTTTTACTTTCACTAACATGCCTTTTCTTTAAAAATAAAAATAAATAAAAGAAGAAGGAGGAAAGAAAAAGAAAGAAAAAAGAAGGTTCACAAGTGCACTAAATACATTCCTAAATATCAGGTGGGGAAGAATATAGTATTTCCTTAAGCAACTGTTATCTTCTCTCAGTTTGTGCATTAGTCATCTTATTTCTAAGAGCTAAACAGAGCAACAGCGAAAGCAGAAGCATCGGCACTGTGATGCAGCCCAGTCATCTTCCTATGTGTATCAAAGACCAGTTTTGTGGGAGTGCCTCTGCCTACGCCTCTCATCCCTCCCCAGCTGTGTGTGGCTTCTGGTTCACTGGAGGTCAGGACAATCATTCACCCCAAGGCCTGAGGGTGCCCATATACTCTCCCCTTTATGACCACATAAAGAAAGCCAAGTGCTCAGGCGTGCCTGATTAGCTGCCCTAATATGCTATTTGTGACTAATTTCAGAGGCGCTAAGTCACAGGTGATGGTCCCAGGCTGTAAATCTAACTCGGCCAACCTTTGACAGAGTGTGCAAGTGTGTGTTTGTGCACTTGTGTGTGTCCTCTCCCTCAGGATGCACAAGTAGGTCCCGTGGTGAATATGCAGAGGCCATTTAGGTGAAAGGCAGGACATAAAAGTAATGGATGGTAGATAAAGCCATCTCAAGCTGACAAGTCAACGTATGCAGGGAGGAAGTGTGTGTGTGCGTGTGTGTGTGTGTGTGTGTGTGTGTGTGTGTGTGTGTGTGTGTGTGTGTGTGTGTGTGTGTGTGTGTGTGTGTGTGTGTGTGTGTGTGTGTGTGTGTGCTTGTTCGTATGTAAAAATGTGCTGGACTGAAGTTGTTTTGTTTTCCACAATCATTACTCTTTGCCTCCAGCACTGATACACGTTTACTGCTGAAATTTGGTGGTGTTACATTTGTACATTTTATGTGCTGTACTGATTGACTAGTTCACACGATGCAAACGAGAATAGTTAAAAATTAATCACTCAGTGTCCTTTGGTTATACTAGAATGGAACGAACTGTTACACAATGAAATGCTCTCAGTCGTTCGTGTAAAACAATATGAGGAATTTTTGGTAAGCTGTGACTGTAAACTGTTGATAATTGTCAAGTATTTCTGTTGATGTATTACCTACAGGCATTTAGTGTGAAAAGTACATAGCATAAAAGATCTTCACGCTTTGGACCTTCCCTTTACCTTCTCATAAAGTGTCATCAGTTCCCTGTTCCCCGGTGTTTTTGTATTATCTTTGCAATTGCTGCATTTCTGACCCCAAGAGGAGTTTTGACAGGTCAAGGGAGGAGAGGGGACATGAGCGTGTGTGTGTGTGTGTGTGTGTGTGTGTGTGTGTGTGTGTGTGTGTGTGAGAGAGAGAGAGAGAGAGAGAGAGAGAGAGAGAGAGAGAGAGAGAGAGAGAAAGAGCAAAATACAGACAGAGAGAGAGAGAGGAGACAGAATGACAGTGTGTATATGGAGGAGAGAAAGGGACACTGACAGTATGTATGCAGAGCTGCATTAGTCCATTTGTGCTTGTGTGTGTGTGTGTGTGTACACACAATGTGTATGTGCTCCAGTGACCTCTGCGCTGGCTGTGCTGTGTCCTCCAAGCTGACAGAGTCCTCTCTTCCAGCTCCTCAGTGTTAAACACCTAGGGTCTGTTCCCAGATGGGCAACCTTAAACACCCCATGCTTGATACACACATACAAACACACGTGCACACACACACACACCTTTAGCTGCGTGAGGGCTCCCACTCTGTGCCCTAACATCGCTCGAGCTCCCAAGAGGTGGAAGCTATGGGTGGGGGGTTGAGAGAATGAGCGACACTCACCTCAAAGCCACATAACCAAGAGGTTAACAGATTTGCCAGATGTGGGGTCACTACCAGTAAAGAATCACATTATTTCTATATGAATGAAAATGTACAGCCTTGAGACATTTAGACTTGTATTTATTCAACAGAGCTGACAGAATATGGCACCCGAGACATTTCCTGATGAATTGCTGAGATATGCAGCAACAGGGCTGAGACGTTTTTAATCCGTTTGTATTCATGAGAAATGAATGACAATAGATTGTGAGGCATTTTGGGTAAGGACAATTATAGCTCAGCCACTCGGCGGGATATTGGTGTTTTCTTTTTTTCAGAAATTAAAAAAAAAAATCAGTTGAATGTTCCAATAAAAGACGTTTTGTGGTATTATTTTTTTTCTAATCAGTCAGGGAAGTTTATGTTTCTTCACAATAGGCGGCACAATTTATTAAAAAGATAATAATTAATTATCACTGGAAGTTTTAAAATAAATGTAAACCACTATTAATAATAAATACATATTTATGTATATTTTAAACCATTAATTTCTTTAAAAAAAATTTTTTTAGAAGCCCTATCCTTGTCTCCCTCACACCCCTGGGAAACCTTACCCATGCAGGTCATAAACATCCCAGTCTCACACAGTTTAACAGCCAAGGTTAAAGAATATTCCAAATAATAAGATGCAAGCTTCCAAGTCTGGTAAATGAGTTTAAAAAAAATCTTCCCTGCAGCCAAAATACTTCAACCTCCTGTCCCTGTTTTGAAATCATAAACAGCTCACCAGTGGTAATGAAATGCAAAACAGTGTGTAAGAAAATATCAAAACCTGCCTCAGCTCTGTGCCCCTTCATCGAAAACATTTCAGAAAAAAAAAAGCAGGCACTATCACATAGCACAAATGTGGATTCTGTCACAGCCAAATTAGGGACATTAAAAATCACAGGCTGAGAACTTGCTAATTATTACACCCCCTTACAAACAGAGACAGTCAGGCTAAACAATGATCCACTGGCTGACTCCCAATGTCACTTTGTCCAGGAAACAAATATCCAAAGGTCAAAGTGTGTTTTTGGGGAATAGGGAAAAGCTCGGTGGGGCTAAGTGGTGTGTGCATGTGCTTTTTTTGTGTATCTTTGAAGTAATCTAGCCTCTTTTGTCCTTTAAGACTATGCTGCCACCTGCAGCTCTGGGTACGAACAAAGACACTGGGGCAGCTAAGCAAAACAGGCACATACAGTCATTAACAGTTAACATGAAAATGTGATGACAGTTTTTTCAGATAAGCTTCTCAAATAAAAAAGAGACGTTTATTTATTTATTTATTTTGATATTGCCTGCATTTCAATCTGCTGTTGTTAGACAGTTTTTATACCTTAAAATTTCATTTCAGCAATCTTGCTAAAGTCGACTGAATATTTCTTTAAAAAAAGATGATAACTCCGTAGCTCATTACAAAATTATTAGTACGAAGATGCACCCTCTTACCTGGTAGGAATTCAATCACCGTGCCTCAGCTCTATTGCAGTCCTCGTGGGTGAACTTGCATGCAGTGAAAAATCCCTCCCCAAACACCTGCTTATTGTTTCACAACCCATTTATTTGCGAAAGACAGCAAGATGTATGACCCAAGAGTGATTAAAATATTAGATATCAAAGTATCAATGGCCAGGGACTGTTAAAGAAATGTGATATTGAGGATGAGTAATGACAGCACACATGACTTGTCACAAATAGAAAAAAAAAACGTGAATGGTGGGGATGGCCTGAAATGCAAGAATTCTGTATAACAATATTCTGTTGCCTAACAATGAGAACAAAACATATTTTTTGAGGAACCCTCTTCCACAAAGAGCGCTGAACTTTGGACTGACACTTGTACAGACGTGGTAAGGCTAGAAGCCATGCTGTAATTAAAGCACTCACCCTGGGAAAAAAGGTGCGATCTTCTGTCATCTTTTGACAAGTCTCCGAGCAAACCAGGCAAAGCAATATAGTTACATGCTTGGTAGCAGCTGGAAAGAAGAATGACCGCGTGTTTGATTGCCTGATAGCCAGACTGTATCTCCAAGCTATTGTTTTTGGTGATAACGATCAAAGTTGTGTGTGCATTATGTGTCTGCGTGTCTCAGTAGACATGTGTGTTGTTTCCGCATGAAGTGAAAATTTATTAGCACCTCTGTAGCCTGTAAAAAAAAAAAGGCAAAAAAAACAAACAATATACGTATGTTTCTCATTTGAATAAAGGGACAATAAAGGACATTTCGTGATGAGACATATTCTAAACCATAGAAAACCATATTGATATTTGATGTGCAGCATTGTAACCAAATCCCTATTTTAAGTCAATGAGCATTTCAGTAAATGTATCTTGACTTCGCTTCATTTTCCTTTAGAAACCTGAGACAGACACCATATATGCTCTGTCAGAATCATTAAGTCAACATGCCATCAGGTTCAGCTCACAGTCTCTCCTCAGAATTTGAGAATGATACAGCCTGACGCAGCTTGAACTTTACGTCTGCCAGGAGGGGCTATTCTCCGTCGACTTTGCCATTCTCCCATGGCTTTAAATATTGTAGGCATCTTGGGGATGTGGAGACACATTTGTCATCCTTGTTTGACAGGCTTGATGAAGGGGTTGTCTGTCAGTGTTTCACAAATCCGACCAGACCGCAAACCCGCTGGTGGCACATAGACAGTCACGAGCGCCGGGGAGTTCCCTCTCCTCTTGGCTTACAGGGTAATTGTGATAATACTGAGATGGAAAATTATAGAGGGGTGAGTTAAAGAGATACTTGAGTTAAATGCAGAGGCTTGACATGGTGAGGAGAGTGTGGGTGGTCTGAGCCTGTGAGGGCAAGTTGTTACAGTTCACTCTTAAATGCTAAGTTAGTTGTAGCATTTACTTGTACACTGGCATTAAATGTAATAAGGCAAACTTCTTACTTTTTTGGTTACTAGCAAAGGTGGTGAAAACTTCTCAAATTTTTCAAACACGGCGCTAAGTTGTTTCAACTGGAAAGCTTAAAGTGTCATTTCTTTATGCTACCTGTAAATGTCAGCCAGGTCATAGCCCCTGGGATTTGTAGGCTTTGCAGTGACTACTTTAAAAATAGTACACTTTCCAAGCTTTTGCAAAAAACACTGAGATGATCTAGTCAGCAAACAGTGTAACAGTCCTATAAACTAACTTCAGCTGGAAAGACACAACAGACACTTTCTTTCTATTTCTTTCCATCGCTATCGCTCCCTCTATCTCGCTCTGACATCAGGGTCAACCTAGCATATAATAGACAAACTTGGCAGTAATCTGGGGACTCTGAGAGAGGTCCGGGAGATTTATCAATCAACTGGCCACATTAAACGGATTTCCTAATGAAGTGAAGTCTTTACAGGGATTAATCCTCTACCACCTGCGAGGAGCCACCTGCTCGACTGCCATAATTGGCATGGATGGCACCGCCACGATCAGCAGAAAGAGGAGAGGCACAGAGAGAGAAAAAGAGGGGGAGTGAGAGAGAAAGGGGAAGAGAGACACCAGAGATGAACGAAGGGAGGGGGGGAGGAGAGAAAGAAGGAGACGGACAGAGAGGAAACAAGTTGGAGAGAGGACAAAGAAGCCAGACATTGGGGTGTCAAACTCATGCAAATGATGACACTCCGTGTGTTGCAACGACACAACGAGGGAGGAAAATAAATAAAATATTTTAAAAAAAGAGACGAGACAGCACCAGGTCTCTTATGACATGACGATGAGCATCCAACCCTTAGTTTGTGCCAGTCTTGCAGCAATCCAAGACCTTGACAGCAGCTCCTCGCTACATCTTCCAGCTGTGTCAAATCTGCCTATGTGCTAATGAACGTGTCAGCACCCCAATTGTGCCATTGCTGTGTGTGTTTCTATTCACCTCTGAGCTGTGAAATTCCACCTGAGGTGCAGCTTACACAATACATTTACCCAAAAGTATTTTGGCATGAATAATTACATAGTCCTAACCATGAAGTTAGAATCCAAACCAGTGCTGTGCTTAAACCAATCTTTTTGTTTATTGTGGTGCTGATTTCATTCACTTGACTCATGCTGCACGTGCCATGTGGACACATATTTATAAAGTCCATCACAAGATTGATTATTCCAATAGCTTTATTATTCTGTTTGGCACATTTGATTGATTAAAGAGAGACACTTGTTAGCACAAATAAAAGTGTATTATAAAATGAATGTCTTACTCAGTAACTTAACAACAAGCGTGCACTAAGTGCACAAGCATATATTGTATACGTGCAGCTGTTGGATTAGCACAGATTTTAAAAAAAGTGGGTTGTTTTGCTCAAGTATTATAAAAGAAAATCAAGTCAAATCTTTTATGAAATGTGTGTGTTATATGTAGCATACTCACAGAAATTGCAAAATTACATTCACAACATTCCAACAATTAGATCTGTCTGAGTAATGGTAGACATACAGTTACAGTGTATCACCAATGACAACAGGCTCTATTCATGCTGACTGTATATGTTTTCACATCAATTGTAGACTAAATTGTAAAAGTCTTTTCTAACTGAGACAGGCTTTTCTGATAATAAAACAGCAACATCTTAGGTCACCAAATCATTTCCACTTCATTGCTGCTCCATCAGGATATTAAATGAATATTCCTGTAATTCGAAAAATTGGAACATGAAGCAACTTAGAAGCTGTTTGAATTAATTTTTGTGTTAATAAATATTTGTGAGTCAGAACTGCTGTCTTTAGAAGTATGATTAACAAGATTTAACAAGGTTTTGGATCATGCAGTCACCTGATGGATCGTAGCTGCCCTTTGCACAGATTCAGGATGGAATTTGAATTTATGTAAGCATTGTAAAACCATTTATTTATGAAATTAATTTTCTGTCTTAAACTATATTTGAACTTGTAGTGTGTGTCTTTAATATGTTAGACCACAGTCAAGGAACCGAATAAGAAACTGTGCAACTGATGTTTTAATAAACTGCTTTTCTGTCGTTGTTGTTGCTTTTTAAATGTATTTTGATGTTGTTACAATTTTTTTTTGACAAGATTTGAACCACATGTGAAACAAATACTTACTTAAAACTAAGAATGTTGAAATGTCTGCAAATACTTAATGTGTGCTGAAAATAGGAGTCCTGTTGTTCTGTCCAAAGTAATACAATTTTAGGTGTTGCAGCCCACTGTCATTTTCAGAAAACCCTTGTTTTTCTTTTGTTTTGTTTTTTTGTTTTTTTAAATTTGGCATCTGTACTGTGACATACCAGGTTTAGGCAACAGTGAGAAGGCTCTCTAACCACCAACAAAGGTTCTTTTGGCATCATATTAAATGCACTGGGTAAACGTCATTTTTCAGTGTGCAGGGTTAATCTGGTGGGCACATTTCACCATCATTGATTCCTAAAGAAATACAAACTTTTGCCTTCTTTTTCATTTTAACAAAAACAGCTACTTTCACTTGCTTCCCTATCTGCCAAGGAGACAGCGAATGGATACACACATTTACCTGACACAGCCCTTCCATTTAATTGAGCTTGAGACCACTACTAGGAATACACTAGCTAGTTACCCACTAAGTGTCCTCCTTAAGAAAAAAAAACTGTGATTTTTCACATATAAAGCACATGTGTTAATATGTTAACCAATATGCCATGGAGCCACTTCATTTTAAGAAAAACGTATCATTAAATTTCCTTTATTTTTATTATTTTATTATTATTTTTAAGAAAACTACTATTAAAACTTAAGTTCAGGTGTAGTATTATATTAAAGAAATCCATTGTTTTATAAGGTTATCATGAACATTTTATAATGATGTTCCTTTTGAGTATAAACTGACTCTTCAGTGTTGGACAAATAGTTGTATAGAATACAGAAAAATGGCAAATGAGAAACACTTCTGAATCCAGTGTTTGATTTACTAAATCAGATTACAACAAGGCAACAGTGTGAAGGCTGTCTTTGTGTGTGTATGCACACACACACACACGTATATAATATTTTACAATATTTTTAGCACACTTCCCTTCTTGCAGTCATAACATTGTTGAAACAGCACCATTTAGTATATCATGCCATTTGACAGTTTGTATCAGTGATAACCAAACATATCCTGTCTATCTGTACGGCTATCTCCATCTATCATTCTCACTCTTCCTGTATCCTGTGTCTATTTTTCTCTGTGTTTGTTGCATACACCACACTGAAGACCAATCTCCTCTGTTGCGCTTTTTTAAAAATAAAACTACCCGAGTAAACAGGACATTCAATTACTTCTGTTTGCCTTTTTTAATTCATAAACATTTGTACTTTTATATGGAAAAATAGTAAGTTACAACTGTATCACTAATGCAAAAAAGTACCCCATCCCCTATTTGCATCTGACTTGTTAATATAAAACTCAACTGGAAATTAACACCACTTAAATAAAATTTTTAAGGATTGTTAGAGAGAACTTATTATATGTTTCTTTTTTCCTGTCATATGTATATTTTTATGGTACATGCTCTTCTTAAACACGGGCAGTTTAAATAAATAATGAGGTCAGTGTAGGTACAAATAATCGCTGTGAGTCAAGAGGTCAGGTTTCAGACTGCTCTAAACACTTGGTTCTGGGTCATTTTGTCTACAATAGGAGCTGTATAATGTCAAAGAGAGGCAATATCCTTAATACCTTCACGTGACAAAGAAGGTTGTCAACACAGCCATCTTGATATTATTGCTTGTGAGGTACAGCCAATCAGAAGAAAGTAGACCAAGAAGGACGGTAGCACGCAACAGACAAAGTAAAAGTAGAAGGATTATTTTGAACTGTTGATCATGCAAAACAACTCCAGAAAATGTGTTGGGAAAGCATAACAGTTTTTCTTTAAGTTGCCCTCAATGTCTTACCAAGACCTTGTCTTGTTAAAAAAACAAGAAAGACTATCACTGAACTGTATCTTCTGACTCACTCCACCTCCACCCCTCCAACCTCCTAACTTAACAGATTTGTTTTTATTATTTTTACCTTGCTGTAAATGGCACCGAGGCTTATAAAAATCAGTTACACAATGTCTTAAGAACATGCAATTAAAGTAAGAACCGCGACCTGATTAAAAAACTGAGTAACCTTAAAGTTGGCTTGGAGCTTGGAGCGACTTGTCATACTAGGTCAACACGGTCACATTAGCCACAACCTGACTCATATTTGATGAGTGTGTGTCTGTGTTTCTGTGATTCCTGACTAATGATCGACTCTCACGAGTCACAACTCCTGGGAAGAAAAGATGATTTTGTGGAGTCTGCCAATGGACTGAGATTATTGGCACAGCCATGGTGTCCCTCATTTGTTGTGGAGCCATATCGCTACCTTGCCAAAAGAGGTGCCAGGCCAAGGACAAAGTACGTGTGAATGTGGGTGTGTTTGTGCCTGATTATGTGTGTCTGTGTGCGTGCGAATGGACTGACCCCATCCCCACAGTAAAACCTTGGTGACAAGCCATACTGGCATCTAAAAATATTCTAATGGAGCTATAAAGTGAGAATAGGCAAGGTTCTTGTGTTTGTTGTCAAAGACAAACAGAACTCCTGATACTGTTCTTTAATTAGGTGATACATACTAATGGAACGACTCCATTCTGGTGTGTTTTTATCTGATTTACTTGCCTGTTCATTGCCACAGGCCAATTTAACTCACTGAACTTGTCCAACTTCTCTGTATTTGGTAAACTAAAATAGGATGCGTAACCTACTTAGAGGAGCATAGGGTGTAGTCTTACTTCGAGGGAAACTATTTTTAGATTTGATGGGACAGGGCCTCGAAAACAAGCAAGCCCTGTTTGCTGACAGCTCCTGTATCATCCAGTCATTTTTGGCAAAGAAAAAAAAATCACAAAGGGCAAGGTAAAGATATATTTGTGAGTGCGGTATAAGTGCTTACCTCTCAAACACAAACACAAGTAGAGCTTCACCCACCTCCCCATCTAACTCTTCAAGCTGTGTTGTTTTGAGTGAAAGAAGAACCATCCCTAATCCACTTCACGGATCAGTTTCACAGAGACGGTAAAGCCATTCTCCCTCCAAGCTAAAGCAATTCAGATCAGACACCTTGATGTCTCAAAGAGCACACAGTGAGCTCTTGTTTTCTGTTTTGACTGCTGGGAATCCATGCCAGACAGCACCCCCTGATTCCAGCTCAAAGATAAAACTAATGAGGTTTTCATTCAAGTCAGTTTTATAACAAAAACAGAGTCATCAGCAGACGTGGCTGTTTTCACTAGTGCCTGAGACTCTATGATCCCATAATCCAGGATTTGGGGGAGTTGGATTTCTAAAACTGAAGGTGAATGTTGTGCAGCATCTCAATGTAGTTGTTATTTCCTTTTTCTTTCATCATTACTTTTAAATGCTCTACACCAAATTCACCTGCACCATGAGAAAACTATGATTTTGAGTTCATTTGCAGCTAATCACTTTGCAGCTAATAATAGGTGGGTAATTATAGGGATCAGCTATCTGACGTATGCCTCGATACCTACCTGACACCTGAGAAACGTGTGGACACGCCCACTGCAGCTATCTAGCCCAAATATTCCCACAACCCCTCAGGTTTGTGCTGCACCAGGAGGTGACACTAGCATTAGTAGCTGACATAAACATCAAAGAGAAAGCCTTAATCCTTTAACAATAAGCCTGTATGTCCCTACAAAGACATTGTTTATATAGACATCTCAGGTCAGACACCTCTTCTAAACTTGCAGCAGATGCCTTGAGGTGACACTACTATGAGAATTCCTAAGACTACAGGTTTTCTCAGTGTTTTCGCATGCCAACCGAGAAACAGGGATTCAAAGAAGGTACTAAAGTCTCGGATAATTTCTAAAGTCCACACGGTGTCATCCAAACACTGGCCCTCCCATTCCCACCCAGACTTTCTGGGGTGGGCTGTTAGGAAGTGATGATTCCGCTCAAACGAGCAGCCCCTCTAGCTGTGCTGTTCATATCTTTTCTCTGTGACATCATGGTTAAAGGTAAACACTACAAGAGAAAAAAATGGCTCTACAATGTAACAAATGAGAGAAAAACTTTTATCCATAAAAAGCTGATGACACCATTTAGAAAAGAAATGTGTTTACCTTTCCTCTGTCCAGAGGCCTAATAACTTCTGTGAACTAAGAACCCATCCCCTGGCCACAGGGTCACCAGTAAACATAAATAACAGATTGTAGAGCTACTCGCAAGTGTTGGCAGGAGCTTAGATTGGCTAGATAAAGCAAAAATATAATATATAATACACAACTGGCAAAACAAAAAAGAGATTTGAACTCCTCTAATAGGATAATCAGCCATGTATTCTTTCACAGGTACTGTGACACAGTCCATCTTTTTCCACTAATGTGTTTCCCAGGAGGTGTGGATGCCCTAATAGACCCACCATAGACATTTGTGAAATTGCAGTTGATATTGTGGGCACTCAGCTTTTTTCTCCCACTCATCCCCACAGTATGCAGAACTTCCACACAATTGTGAGTACATCAGCAAGATGCCAGCAGCATTGTCTCACACAACACTTTAAGTAAAGATGGTGATATCGTGAAAGAAATGTCTGAAAACTCGATTAGGCACACTTGGCCTCAGACACTGCCGTGCACAGGTTTGAAGATCAAACTCCAGGCGTGACGGGCCTTTCCTGCGATGATGTCATCACATCAGTTTATAAGATGCCAGTCGACGTTTTTTTGCCCTAAACTGAATTCCTATCTATTTCTGCTGCAAGATACAGTGACAATGTATTCAATCACAGATGTGCAAGGAAAATTAATCAGTTAGTCCAAAGTCATGATAACGTCATTTCAGAGGAAAGCTCGTAATTATCAAATTAATCTTTTTTTTTCTTCAGTCGGTTTGTGCAGTACCATTGCACCATTGGTGTCGTTCCACTATTCTCATGTTACGTTAACGTTTCAAAGTAAAAATTCACCCTGTGCCCCAAATCAGAGGCTCAGTTAGCACTGACTTAAGTCTTATGTAACTCTGGGCTTTTGACAGGCAGACACCTCTACTGACTACAGATAGGTAATTTGTTTTGATCTGTGATTGTACCCCTCGTGTTCAGAGAAAGATGTAAACCCTCTTGTGAAGCTGTTAGGCAAATCCTCACAATGTGAGGAGAAATGCCCTTGGGGGTCTCAAGTTTTCACCCTCCTTCTTTGTCTTCTTCTTTTTTTCTCCGTCTTTCTTTCTTTCTCCTTTTCTTTTTTCATCTCGTATGAGAGACAAAGCCTCCTGCCAAACACCAAAGCCCCCCAGGAGCTCATCATACAGAAAACTGGAGCTCCTTGGAGAACACGGAGAACGGGCGAGGAGGCGTAAAGGAGGAGGGCAGAGAGGGATGAAGTGAAGACAAGGGTGTGTGTAAAGGTGGGAAAAGGATGTTTGCATATTTGTGTCTATAGTCTGTCTACGATGTTAGAGATTGTAAAGTGTCTTTCAAAGTCGTAGGGTATTTTGCACATCCTGCACGTCTCGCTCCTTTGACACACTCCCTGCTATTTTTCTTAACCTCTTTTGTGGCTTGCGCCAGAAGTACCTCCAAAATTATCTACTAATTATCTGCTAAATATGTTTGTTCATGTTGGTTGAACAGCTTACTTAATTGAAGGGGTGCTCTACCTTCCTTCTGTTCCCCTCCTTCATGCTCTCCACGTACGGGAGGTGGGGGGCATTGCAGGCTTAGGAGAGTGGCTTATCTCCAAGAGCTCGTTATATTAATGCCAGTAATTATGTGTTTTGCTTACTTTTGATGTGCCCCTGTTCAAACGGGGAGAGTTAATAAGAGGATGATGGCAAATATGTCAGGGGGCCCTCTGTGTTGTCTTTGGGCTCTGGAAATTCCTGTGTGTACTCGTGAAGGTTTAGAACGAGTGTGTGCGCGTGTGCTTGGGGAGGATATGAAGGGGTGGCATCTGACTCATAAGAATGTCAGTACACAGGTAATGGCAGGAGCTTATGATCAAATCTGGACTTCATTTTTATACTAGTGTTCTTCTCAGGAAAACACACACACGCACAGCTACCACCTTTACTCCGGAAACTAAAAAGGGCGGGGCGGTGCGAAGGGGTTCCACAGAGGGGAGTATTTTTTAGAGGCTTCGAAAGATAGTCGCTTGTGCCAAGACGAGCAAAGGGTCTCTCTGCCCTCCCTGAGGAAAATGTTGGCATGAAGAAGCACTTTCAAATGGACAGAAACCATCGCTAATGAGGGGGGGAAAAAACAAGTTCATACTGACAGAGGAGGAGTGTAGAGGTAGAAGGGACGGCGGGAAGAACAAATAGTGTAAAGTTAAATTTGAATGATAAGCACATATGAACACAGTACAGACTCATGCATGCACTCAGTGGTGTTTAGCTGTCATTGCTAATAAGAGTGTCTTTGATGTAAGGATAAGAGCTTGCTGATGGAGATTCAGACAGACAGAATCACATTTTCATCTCCCCCTTATTGTTTATTGTTTGTGTTTATTCCTTTGTTTCCTCCTTTGTTTTAGTACGACGATTAATATGCTAAACATAACAACCTTTCTATTTTCTACCCTTTCTTCTTTGTTTGTCTCAACCATTTGTAATGCAAGTGTGTGTTATATAAAATAAAATCCACCAACGGATTGACAAAAATTAAAATGAAATAGAATAGATGGAAAAGTATGCTTCTTTAATTTTCAATAAAATATCACAGTGTAATTTTCATATGTATTAAATGAGTAAAAGTGATATTTCAGGGCTTGTTCACATCAAATCTGTGTGTAAATAGCAAATTCTCCTGAAAGCATCAAAATCTAGTCCCACAAAATCACAGCACTTTCAATTAGTAGTGGTTGCATTTTTTTTTTTTTTGACTTGGTCTGCCTCTGCATTGGATTCTGCTAAATTTTTGAGACCCGGAAAGAAGAAAATCTTCAGCACTCCATACACATCCTGTTCTATCTCTGTGTGTCTTTTCTCTTTTCATCTCTTTGTACCTGTCTACGTCCTCTTGTTTCTCTGAGAGGCTCACTGCTTTGCGAATTCGCTCCCTGGGACTGTAAAGGCGGAGACAGAGACTGGTTGAAACACACTGCGGTTTGAACATTCACATTCCACCTGTGTTTTGACAACACGTCTCACAAGAGAGATCTGAAGTGGTTTTAGAGTTTCTCTCTTTGCCATTTGATATCAAAGAGTGATCCCTGCGATGGCAGAACACGCAGGACTCCATGGGAGGGATTAACTCAACATTAAAAGTAATCCCCAGAGGCAGACAGTACTTCCCTACCAAAAGAAAGAAACAAAGAGACGACGGCACTGGATGTCTTTATCGGAGCGGCGATAGTTCCCAGGTGTTACCAGGAACAGGAATGTCTTCCTCTATGAAATGTTTACACTGGTAATATTAAATAGGTTGACACTAGTGATGACAAGAGTAATAATTATCATTATTCGCATGACTGCAAGCTACCTCAAAGCTGAACATGAGATTAAGCAGGCAGTGATTACTGTCTTAGTTACACCAGTGTGCTCTCACAGCAATGGCATTTCTTAAAGAAGAAAAAGCTACTTCAAAAGTGTTGCTATTAATAGCTCATTAGCATGTTTTGAGACAGGAGGTCATGCCTAGCTCGTCAGCGTTTTGAAGGTATTATCTATGGGAAATGTCTCCTCAAGGACATGTATTTATTTTCCATAAAAAAGGAACTGCTAATGTGATAAGAAGCATGCATTTAGCAAATTAATTAATCATATATATATATAGATATATATATATTTATATATATGGACATTTTCTTAATATGATATATTTCAGAAAGTCTCCCATTGATGGAGTACAATGCAGACAAAGTGATAATCATTGCAGATGAAGATTGGAGTATATTACAAATTTCCCCACCATACAGGGCACTAAAGCCATGTACAGCAAGAAAAGAACTGCAAGTAAGTTAACAAAGGCCTACACCAAGTACCAGCATGCTCTGATCAAGGGAAATACTTTTACACAAGTTTCTAGCCTGAGATATGGCATTTCCCTTCTGCTTTCTGCTGATTAGCATATAATTCAGGATTATTTTCCTGTATGCTGATGACGGAACACTCTCTTCAAAACCCATTGCCCTCTTTTCTGTTAACCTCTCCCTGATACCACTCTGACTTTTAACACTGCCCCCTTTCTACACCAGCTAATGATGTAACAGTCTCCTTAAATATGTAAAGTAAAAGATTTAATAAAAACCCGGCCCAGTGTGATTATATATTAACTCTAAAACCCTACTCCTGGATATGCAGTTCTACAAGGTGATCCATTTTAAATCAGTCTCTTATCCACTGGAACAAGGGGAAGAAAGTTCATGTATAAATTACAGAAGTCGGTGTGGGGGAAGTTTTTCAATAAAAGAGTGCCCACACTCATAGTTTCTCAACTTTAATGTTGAGATATCAAACGCTCATTAAAAAGAAGGTGAAAAAAGGAAATGTCACAGGTGTCAAAAAGCAATTAGTCTCCCCGTGCTATCGCAATGTTAATCAGAGTGATGAAAACGGTGATATGAAGGTCATTATCATGTATTCAATAGCAGATACTCCTTTCATGCGTAATGACACAATGGATGAATAAAAGAAATAAGAGGAAATCCTGAGACTGTTATGTATCAGAGTCACTTTCAGTTGATTTTGGAGATGAAACCAGTGTTATGCTCCTTGAGGTCTGATTAAACAAGTACGTTTTAATTGGCAGTTAGACTTTTCTTCAAGTCAGGTAGCTTTATATGTGAAACAGTACACTCTGAACGCATCTGTTTTTTATGATTTTAGGAACAAAAAAAAAAGAATTTCTAACCTTAAGCTGATTAGTTTAAATTATAAGTGATACGATTGTGAAAACAAGCTGGATTGAGCAAAATGGAAACACTTTTGTGGAGGTATTTGAAAAAAAATCAGCTGTCACATGAACAATACTTGTAGAAAGATGGGCGTACGTTTTATTTACTCAGCTTAAAGTGTTTTCTGTTTGTAAGACTTCAACACTGATTCCATTCTGTGCCAGAGTCACTACAAATACAAACTGTAAGTCTGACCCCAGATACAGTGAGATAAGTCACCATATAAGTCAGCAGGGGTAGAAACCGAATTAGTTCAAACTTTTGCCGTGTTTAGAATTCATATTATAATTATACAAAAATTAGCCATTATACAAAAATTAAAACTAGTGTGTTTGTGTAGTAAAAGAATCAGCATTGTGTAAACATGCTTTCTCTCAATCAGTTAATGCACAAGTTTTGTTTCCTATGAACTTTATATGACTTGAGTTTAAGTTCAGTGTTGATTTAAGTTGGTTTAACCATGAATTAAAATCATACATATATCTACATTAGGTGAACTAAAAAAAGATGAGTTGCTTTACCCAGATCCATCTATGACTTTATACAGCGTACAAGCAGAGATCCAAAAATAATAATCTCACTTTTCGGCACTTATTTGGTCACAGCAAGCAAAGACAGATCTCATTATCTCTGTTTGGAAAAAAAATGAAACGTTATCTTGAAACAACAGACAAACTGAGATGAGCCACTCTTTCAATTTGAGTGCTTTTATGCCAAAACATAAACAGGGAAGAGGCAGTGGAAGCGCGAGACAGATAGAGATAGAGATGGGAGGAAAACAGACCAAGAATAAGAGGAAGCAAGAGGAGGAAAGCATAGCTAATGACATTGGTATCAGATTTATTCCGAAGAGGCAGCAGCAGAAGGAGGCAGCGAGGAAGGCTGGATGATTTCTTCGCCCCGTCTTCCCCTTTTCCTGATTATGAAAGGAGACATGGCGCGAGGTCGAGGGTCAAGCCAAAAGGAGACAGCATTGTGTAGAAACTGTCACGCACCGCCACCTATTTTGACATGCACAGGCCCGTTTGTTGTCTGTCGAACATGCAAATTGGCGAGTCCAGGCTGTCATATAAAGGCAGGCAGATATGTGCTGGTCGGGAAAATGAGAGACCACCTGTAACCAAGAGAATGGGGAGTGATGGACAAGCATTCAGTCAGCCTGCTCGTCATTTCCAGGCCCGCCATTCACCCATCAGTGGAGTATCCCCCAGCGCCCTCCTCCTCCTTCTTCTCAATCCTATCCCCAGCGCACACATATACATGTAAAAATCTATTCTTAATATTCAGAAGCAGGAAGTGAAGGGAAATAAATATATACAACTGACGGAGATTGGAGGGGGTCTGTGGTGGGGATTTCAACCTGCTGACTGCCTAATAGGATCCTGCATGGAGACAGCTGAGGGTCAGGCCCAGATAATTAGTTGTCCACTGAGGAAACATCACTCTTCCACAAGGAGTGGACAGGAGGGGGACCCTGTAAGGTGGCCTTAATGTTGTGAATCTTAAAAGAAGTCCAGGATGTGTCAGGTAATCAACATTTGATTTTGTCCCAGTTCTGTATGCTATAGAATAACAGGGACCGGCCACCGAGGCTGGACATTCACTTTATTATACCAAAACACATGACAGTGTCATGCAAGGTTGATGCTCCTGTGTAAATTATGTAAGGCTGACCAATAATTAGCTGTCCAAAGCAAAGAGGTAAGACAGAAAGCAATGAAAGAAGTGAACAGACATTTCAAATCAAGAGACGGCTATTAGTAGTAGTAGTAGTATTTAAAAGCTTAATATTAATTAATTAATTAATATAAATATTAAAAACATGTACACAAAATTATTTTAATATTCACAAAACTGACCCGATGAAGTACTTTTAACTCCCTAGACATGTTTTTGTCCTGTGTGTGTTTGTGGATGTGTTTGTTTTTTAATTTGTGATAAATTATTAACTTTTCAGGGTTAGAATTAGGCAAGTATGAGTTGACATAAGAGTAAATTTCCACAACATTAAGTCAGCCTAATGTCCTCAGAAATAGTGGAAACAAAGCTTTGTCTTCTGTAGTTCAGGTCACTTATTAACGTTAATCAGCAGCATCCTCTGCACATAGATTTAAATACAAATACTTTGTCCACAATACCACAGGTGGATGGGTACACATTCAAAAACACAGAGGCAAAACATTAAGATTTCAGTGACTCAGGCACTATGATGTGTGGTCTTGTGTTGTTTATTATGTTTTCAACCGAAAAGTTTAAAAGAATTATTTTATCCCCGTTATCCAAACCATTTGTGAACCAAGTCATCAAAACAAAAGGTTATCAAACATGTATTTTTCCCCTTACCGCTGAATTTAGGCAATACATCATTACTCATGTAGCATTAAGTTAATGACTACTGTCTGTTGTCAGTTCACCAGGCAAAACATTTTTTTTTCTTTAGCCAAATGAACCATTAATATTGAAGGATTAGGGTCTCTTTTCTGGTATGATATAGGGCAGAAACTGTCCTCATTATATGATTTAGTCCAGTCAAATGTATTCAAATGCCACCTTTATTACCCTGGAGGTGCTTTGCATAAATTGAATAAATCCAACGGATACTCTGCGAGAATCAAACATATCAAAGGTTTCCTGTCTTTGAAGTGGGGGTAGCTTCTAATTCCAAAACAGATTTTCATGATAAATAAATACATTATTTATGAAATATGGGGTAGTGGCGGTATAAGAAGACCAAGAAGAAGACCAAGAAGAACAGGGAAAAATAAAAACAACGATAAAAATGCATAAAACATTTTACTCTGCGGAAATGTCAAGAGACATTAAATGACATACAGAGTGGCGCGTGCAGACCAACTGGCTGCCTGATAAACAAACTGATTAGCATATGCACATTGGAGCATATGTTGTGCTCATTTGCTTACACAAAGTCTCAATCAGAATAAAACACTGCACTCGACGCATGTCATAAAAGTCTAGAAATATGTTGATGGGAATGATGAAGATGGAAACATTTCAATTATTTCATCTCTGACAATTACACCGACGATGTGACAACCTCGACAACCACCATGCAGCACGGTGCCTAATTGCCTACAGGAAATTTATGGAAAAGGGAAATAAATACAAATAAACTAAACTAACATGTTGACCAACTGCATCCGAATGTTGAAATGTTGTCATAACATTTGCACATAATTTTATAACTTGTAACATGAAATGGATTTTGTAAATGTGCAAAAAATAAATGTATTATTACACAGTTAGTCTGGAAAAAAACTGTAACCACATGCATATAAGTTTCTTGTTATGTTATTCTCCACAATTGAAGACATGGTGCACCAAGTATATACGAAGATGAACCTCTTCAAAGTGTCAGGGTGGATGTCATCATACTATAGCAGCAGGTTTAGGGTTGAGGTAGGACTCGGGCGGGGCAACTAGCCAAATTACTAACCTGCCTGAAAAATGAATAAGCTTTTAACCTCATACAAACATGACAGAATCATAGGCATGTATGATTCTTTGAAGTGTGCTCTAAGATTCAGATAGGAAAGCGAAAATAAATTATTTGAATAATTACACTTTAGCATATCTAAAACAGACATTCAGGATGGTCTTAGCACAAAAGATGGTCCTTAATAGACTTCAAAATATACCTGAGTAGATGGTTTCTCTTCACTGATGTATAAAATAAATAAGGTTTTTTTTTGCATTGCACATAATGAGGTTGCTTTTTTTGTTTTGTTTTTTTTACAGATATATTTTAAGATTGACCAGTTACATTAGCTCAGACAATTTGTTTTCTTATGTGAATAATTTTGAAATTTTAAAAAACATTTTATATTTGAATTTATGTATACAGAATATAGGCCCTACGCTGCGCATGATGCATTAGGGATTTAGTACAAAAGAAAAACATTCATTAAGGTGGACTTGTTTTAAAATTTTTCTTCAGTTGGTTGTTGTTTTTTTCCACAAGAAAATGTAAATTAGAAATATTACAAGAAAACTATATTGAACAAAGTGGGGTATTAATCAATTAAATCTTTGAATAAATAAGCACAAAGGGGAGACCATCGGGGGTAAATAATGGAGGTTCTGCACCTACGCAAACGTTCATTTAACCTGTGAACCACAAGGTTATTTCTGTTAGAAATGACATTAACACACACTTACACACACACATATATACACACCAGCCTGGAGGAGGGATGATTTATGTGGAAAGATCCATCTTCATCATCTTGCCTCTCACCTTGGTCTCCATCAGTGTTAATTAAAGGAAGGTCAGTGTCACCCTCCTTGCTCCCCCCAAACCAACCCTCTTTTACATAATAAATCACTCCAGACACACAAAGGGGGCTGTTGACACAAACAGAATGCTCATAGCTAACTAGCTAACTGCAGTTCGTTGGGTTGAGGAGTCAATTCAAAGTGTGCCATAAATAATACTGAATGTCACAGTGCTGTGTCTTTGTCTGGAAACAAAGCGTAGAAGACAAGGACAGGTTGTACTGGGACAAAATTAATTTGTGATGCACACAATATGTACAATATAAAACATACATATCCCAAAATGAAATACAAAGAAGCAACAATAAATTGCAAGTGATTTTTCAATTATTGCGCTATACAGCATAATACAACTGCTTTTAATGAAATCATTTTCATGTTAAACTCTTTAGTTTTTCAGATTTTTCCTACTGGTTAGCCAGAAGTCATATCTGGAAATCTGTTTAAGACTTTGTGGTAGGTTTTAACATTATGTCAACAAGTTTATGTAAAATCATCCATGACCGAAAACAATAAAACCCCAGAGTAGTTATTATGTGGGTTACTTGCTGCATTTGCTTCCTTTCTTTATCCTCCCAGAAAAAGAATGTCCATGTGAGGATAACTCACAAGAAATAGCCATTGCAATGAATACACCACCCACCCTAAAACAGCACATCAGTTTGTGACAGAGCTTTGGTCAGCCTCACATTGTCTACACCATTACTTTCTTGAATCAATTTTCCTCCCCAAAAGAAACAAGAAACATATGCTTTGTATTGTGTACAATTTCCTAGGTTTTCTAGGTTACTGTCAGACTTGCATAATGAGGGCCATGGTGCTGCAGAGTTCCCCTCTTATCACAAACTAGCATGCATGGCCCTGCTGCTCTCTCCTCAGTCATCAAGCAATTGATGTAATTGAACCAGCCCTTTGCTGTCAAGCAAGCAGCGCAGCTCAATAGCATATGCTCCGAACACTCTGGACAATGAGAGCCACGCAGCCGGGCAGGAAGGCAGACTGGGTTGCTGCTGTTCTGTCAATAAATTTCAATTCCACTAATTGTCCAGAATTCATTAACAGAGCCTTTGAGACAACATGGTTCTATGGAAAACAACACCGCAATACGAGAGAAAAAGACTGGTATTCTGTGCATTTATATTGTGAATTGCTGTTTTTGCATTCACTGGCTGGTGTCTGAGTAGATGAAGTAAACAATGAGAATATGATGGGCATACTTTACATATAAATACAACTGGCAAGTTAATTAGGGAGTGACAGTGGAAGAGAAATGGTGAAGAAAGAAATTAATGGATAATAGAGTAGTAAATTATTATTATTATCATTATTGTTCTGTTTTAGAGAAAAATAACAGGTTGGGAAGTTTCTGCTGTGTACATTATTTTAGCTCTGATTGTTTCATTATGTAACCGTGTTTCTATAAATATAAATCACATAATTGCCTTCAACAATATTTCCTACAATTTTTTTAAAACTGCTTCTGAGAAGTAGTGTATCTATGATAGTGTCCAGTGGATTTTACACACACTTTTGGCACTTTTTACATTTTGTCTTTCAGTGCTATTTTATTCCTTTGTTTTGAAGTATGAGTTCAGTATAATAATCTAAACTGTTATTTTACTACAGTATTGCTTCCTTTGGGTAAAAACTCTGTAGCTTGATTTGCATTTATACTAACCTGTGTTTGTTAGTCTTGCTAGGTTCCAACATTTCACTTATGGTTGCATACTGACTATACAAAAGTGGAGCGATGGGAGAACGCTCCCGACACCATCTGAAGTCACAATAACAACAACAATAACTTATTTCTCCTCCTCTGTTTTCCCCTTCCTCTGAAATGGGCTGGCCTTGGTCTCTCAGAGTCCTTGTCGTCCTCCAACAAAGCCCTCAACATCCCATGTACCTGCTTAAGTGACCAGCAAGAGTTCAAGGGTCACCAGGAGCTGCCACTTCCCCTGTCACAGGAAACAAGCAGCAGGAAGGAGAAAGGAGAAAGACTGGTGGGGAGGGAGGGAAAGGTGGAGAAGAAGGAGGGAGGTGGTATTAAAAGCAGAACAATGACAAGGAGGTGCCTGGAATTAGTGGTCTTTTTCTGTCTCTTACACACTTACACATGCACATACACACACATACACACTTGGTGTAGGGCAGAGGTTTAAGGTGGATAATAGCAGTGACAGGGAAATGGCTTAAAAGCCGTTCATTAAATTATGTAGGTTTGAAATTAAAGGGCCTTAGAAAAATTACAGTTTTTAGAGATATTGTACCAGTATAATGTGTAGTCAGAATTCCACAAAATGCAATATTATGAGCAACTGCCTCTCATGGAAATGCACACACACACTTCTTCACACACATATAAGGTCCCAGTGAGAGCAGGGTTATGGTCGAGTAAGCATGGAGCCTTTGCTGCTGTTGAGCCCTGCACTGCGCTGCTACTCAGGAGGGATCGCTAGATCACATTATCAATCATATAGTGCTGTACAATCAAACAAGCAGTATATTGTGTGTGCGTGTGTTTCTGTGTATTACAGTCACTCTTCCTCATTCTTTGGCTTGTAATGTGTGTTTATTTTCATGTGTTTCAGGATTTCTTCCAGTAAACCCCCAAATACTCCACATGCGCTTCAAGACGCTACCCGATAAATCATTTGCAGGGTACGCATTATGTGCTATTGTTATGTACATTTAATTTTAATGGCGAGAATGTGACTGCAGTAAAAACTGTATTTAATATAAGACAGCACATAAACCATCTTCCAGTTTTTCAAACACGTGTGCACTGTGGTGCAGCAGCGGGGCAGTTACCATGTAAAAAACTTTAAACTCGGTGCAATGGCTTTTTCCGCAGAACCACTGATTCTTTTAGTGGGTACCAAAACACCACTTAGAGTGGCAACACTGTCATCTCTTTATTCACAAAAGAGCATAAGCGCGGTTCCATGAAATGAAAATAACTATTATCAAGACGCTTCCGCATGTGCAGGTTGCCACAGCAAAAAATGGTCCTTTGTGAGAGCAGGAGCTGACACACACATACTGTATATGAGTGCAGTTATAAAAGTTCTTCAAAATGCTATATACCTAGTTATTTTGAAGGCCGTCCTGTCATTATGTTTGATGTTGGTGCACGCTCCTCTTTTACCCGTCAAGCCTATTTGCCTTTGTTTCACGCAGAGCAAGCAAGCGAGTGCCTAGGCCAAGGAGGCACGGATATAAAGAGAAAGATAGAGTTTGAATGTGCGGCCTCACAGAGTCAGAAGGTTTTCCTTAATTGAGGGTAATTTAAAATAAAGAACATCTTGTAATGATAAAATGTACCCACTCTCCACATGTGCGCACAATATCCCAATAAATTACATCCTTGGAAATCCCTTTGAGGAAACCGTACACACAATGTTAAATATAACAGGCAATCAAGCCAAGAATAATATTTGTTTTTAGGACAGCCTGCAGTTGGAGTTGCACATATACAAAAGATATTTTTAATGTTTTAATACCATATAAAAAATGATATATTTCTAATGAATATAAAATTTGATATTTAATTTGTAATGATTACAAAAATATTAAAGAAATATTCTCAAGATTTGAAGTTAATGCACTTTATCTAAGTATGTAATAAGTATGTAAGACATTACTAAAAGAAATGGAAATTAGTGTTAGCTAAATGTTTTTTGATAGAAATCCATACATTCTTCTACATTTTTCTACACTCTACTTTCCCTGATTATATTTTGTTATATCATTTAATTAATTTGATACTACTCCTTTAATATGACATCAAAATAAAATAAGTACTGTAAATTGTAAATTAACTGTAAACAATTCCACATCAAGTGTGCCTATCAACCATACATTGTGTGCATATATGGCTGGTGATTTACACTACTGAAAGCATTTAAATAAGGGTTTGCTTTTATCCCCTGCAGAAAAACAAACAGAGTAACTAATTGATTAGTTCATACAAACAATAACACAAACCTGCTGTTCAGACACTGTGGTACAGAAAAAGTACATCAGCCTCTAAATTCCAATTTAGAGGCTGTTACCGTCCCTTTTTCTTTAACAAACCTCCTTTTAAAACTATAGATTCTACAGAAGAAGGTAAGGCAAAACTTTTACATCGTTCTCTTTGTTAAACCTGCCCAAAACATGCGCCAGGCACGTGTGTTTACCCAAAACCTTGAGACTGCACTGCCCTCAAATGGCACAATGAGGTCAATGCACACGACTCCTTCATCCCACTTCTCTCTCGCTCTCGCTCTCTTCTTATAACTGCTGCAGGACAAAGGAGCATTAATTAAGAAGCAACCATGAGCAGCCAAGGAGTCTAATGCACACAGATGAAACACACTTGTACGCACACATCCATGCACACACACATGCAAACACACTGCAGTGACTCACAGCTATTCTTCCCTATTCTCCACAGCTTCTGATAACTGTGAAATTCACTCCCTGCGCACAAAGACCGGGGAGGAAAATAATTTCAGTAATCGAGCTAATGGGTTTAAGTGAGACTGAAGAGCAGCCAAGAGCAGCTAAAGAGGAGAAGAAGGAGGGGAAGAGTCAGGGGCACGAAAAAGGCATGGTTGTGTGCACAGGCTTGAAGAAAAGAAGACAGTGAGTGGAAGAAAGCAAAAGAAATGCAGAGTGTCTTTTGCATTGTTCATGATTAGATTGCTGAAGAAGAGAAGGGGATGCTCATTTTCTCCTCACTGCCATGATACAGTAGCTGATAAGAGTCACTCTGTGTGCACAATGGGAGGATTTGAAATGGTGGTTAATTTAATTGATAAAGCCAAACAATGGCATAATGCTTGCAGACCGATTACTTTTCTGTTTGTGTAATCACCACAAAGGAAGTTAAACAAAAGAAAAGCGAGGCATCCCAGGCAATCTCTGACCATTGTGAATTCACGAATAAATACGCACACATAAACACAAATCTGCACGTAGAACAAATGGACACTTAGTACAGCAGGAGACATGCCGGTCTCTCCTATTCACACAGCACTGTTATTTACACCAGAGCATATGAAGTGTTTTATGACTTTTCATACAGTCAATATTGAAATGATACGTATTTTATGGAAATAAAAGGAAAAGCTGATTTCGAAAGTTGAAAATAAGAAACTTTTACTTGACAAACATATAACAGACTTGTGTGGCTTTACTGACATAAGTATCCAGGGATAAATTAGGCAAGTTATCTTGTATGTTTTTGTTATTAATGACTAACAAATTATGTTAGTCATTAACCTTAATGATTTGAATACGTAGCAATGCTTTATTGTCAAAAGGTTACGTTTTCATGGTAAAGACAAGTTTAAAAACAATCATTAGGGTAATGCAAAGCCAGTGGTCCTACTTTATTATTTGACAGTTTCCTCTCTTTTTTCATTGTAATGCAATATTATCTGAAAGCCAGCATAACCCCCAAATGAGTTTTAGGCACTGACGGTAACTATTTGGAGATATTTACTCAGGATCTATTAGTTTACGTTGTGTCACAAGGAAGAAAAACCATGTGCTCCTCGGGCCTCCCAGCTTCTAGCCTCACTTAACTGTGCACTTCATTCTCTTTATTAAAAAAAGCATCACTAACAGTCAGTATACGTGTATTCATCTTTCATCGTTCATGCTTTATACAGTGACTGGAAAGAATTATGACTTTACGATATCGTCCCTATTATATAGATAACTCATCAAAAACAGAGGGGCACATTACTCCACAGAGTTTTTCTTTGCTCTTTGCGATGCACTGTCTCTCCCAAGCAATGTAACTTTTGACACATTTAAGGTGAACAGGAAAGTAGCTGCTAAAGTAAAACAAATCCACTTGTGATGATGGATGTTACAATTAAGCTAACTGCTGTGCAAAATAGCTATATCATCTCTGTTACTGGCTTAAACTGCTCTTAATGTAATTGCTTTTGATGCCATGTTTTCATTACACAAAGAGCCTGTGTAGAAAGGAGTTAGCCGATAGCTGCTGACTGCTAGATCAAGAATTAACTGTCATGTCCTCAGCAGAGGCTGAGAGAGGGCTAGATGAACCCCTTCTCCTCCCTGTTCTTCCCCTCTCCTTTCCATCCTACCAGCCAACCATCCCAGTATTAAGTGAGGCGAGCGACAGAGATATGAATGTGATATTCCCTCTGGTATTTTTAACCGCCGTATTGAATTCGTATAAAACACTTAAGGCTCCTCAGCTTCTGCCTGATGGGAGCCTCTCATAGGGCTATCTTCGAGTCTCTAGAGAGAGCTTCTCTCCTGCCACGAAAAATTCCAGTTTTCTCTCTTGCACATCTATCCCTCCGTAACACCATCCTAGCCCTCCGTCCTTTGCACTTTGATGCATGTGGGGACTTCACGAGGAGCCTCCCCACCCGCCCTCACTCATAAAAACCTAATGAAGTTAGAAGGAAAAGTGCATAAAAATCTCATTAGGAGTTCACCTCTTGATATTGGATACAAATCAAACTTAGAAGCCCTCTTGAGGATTGGCATGATAAGTAGTGATAAGTGCTGTGTCTTTGGGGGAAATAAAGTCTTGCCATTCCATGACCTATGCAAACAGGATGTTTGGTTAAAAGGCAGCGAGTCTTTGCAGTGCATTTAAGTAGCATAAGTGAAGACATATTGCACAGATAATTAAGACTATATACAATGAGGCAGGCTTGCATCAGTTAAAACAAATACGTTTTTTTTTATCTGAAGTTAAGTGTACAAAAATGTTAATAATTTGACTTGAACAATCTTCATATTTACAGTACCAATCGCGTGGTCAACCATCGTCTCTGAAACGAACCATTAAAAAAGAGACCATTAATGACACACTCAAAAGGAGGAAGTACACAGCATATTAGGCTATGTAATGAATAAAACAGCACCCTGAGAGACGCCTACACTGATCGAACATAACCTTATAAATTATACTGTGATGGGTTTTCATATTTATTTCTAGGCCTCGGCTATTTCTCATGCTTGAGTGAGCCTTATCACTTAACGATCAATTATTAACATGTGTCAGAATAAGGAGTGCTATTACAGGGATTGAGACGCATGTTGTACTGTACACCGGCCAGAACTGACAACACTTCTTGTCCTCTCACTCCCCTGTCTATTTGGGAAGCTTGATTTTAAGGTGAAAGTGAAATTTCTGGCTCTTAATTTGTGAATAATGCATCAACCGGAATATGCATTATACCCAAAATGTAAGAATAAGTGCAAGAGTACATTAGAAAGGTTTCTTACTCTACATGCTTGCTTTTTGCTATCATTTGCTGGAATATAACTAGATTTGATCAATATAGACAGTAATTATTCTGTTCTTCAACTGAGAAAAGTTGAAAGTTCCCTGTCTGTCAGGATGATTAAACACAGCATATGATGTAAACAGTATTTTAAAGGGTAAACAAGATAACCCATTCAAGGTTTAGCAATGTGCAGAATATAGTTGTTTTTTTATTGCATTAATTCTAAGCTCATGTAAAAAAGTATCCGACTGCTTTTCTTGATTAAGGTTAAAACAGCATGCAACCCCACCCCACCACCACTAATATTAATAAGGCATTCAAGTCAGTCAAAAATATCATCATCACATCCGCTTGTCCATCAAGCAGTAGTACAGATGTAAGCAATGGTAAACCTGATGGCCGTAAAACAAAGACCACATTCATTATGCAGACAGATCATCACTCCATATTCTGTTCATTTGCATATATCACAATCTCATCTATTTGTATGATAATATGATGGTTAATGAAAAGTATGCGTGTTTTGATTAGAACTGCAAAATGAACATGCAATATTGAGAAAAAATGTGGGTGTCTTAATGCAGGTTTTGAATATGCAATGTGTGTCTGACCTCACAGGGTACAGAAAAGGAGGCATGTAAGATTTATGAGTCGTCTGCAGCCCCTGATTGACTAAAACACAAGGGATCATTTAGATAGTGTATCTCTGCTCCTAACAACTGCTTAGGGTCAAAAAGTAAAAGAAGTCTGCTTTGACTAATACACCAATAGCAATCCAATATTTAAATAGAAATTTAACCGCTAAACATACAGTATAGAACAATACAGACAGGCACACACACACGCACACATATATATATATAGTTATTTTCCCTGTTTCCACATGTGATGCAATTGTTTACTTTTGGTTGGTTTGTGCATGATCTGATGTCATATTTTCTACGTGTGACCTGAATCTCAAGAAGGGGGAGGAAGCGGGAGGAACTTTACCTTACCCTTTTTTGCAATGGCAATCTGGGTATGGGAGATAACAGAGTGAAAAATGTTGGAAGCAATCCACTCTGCCTTGGAGTAAGACCTTTACGATTTCACCACTTCATTAGGAAGTGGCTAATCTCTCCACTCGAGAAGCCTGATAAGGACTCTGCGCTAATGCAGGGGGAGTCAAAGTTCAAACAGCCTTCGATGTTTTGATGCTTAACTTACTAAAGTTCCTGTATGTTCATTAGACAGCTTTATCTGGAAACTCTTCTTACATTCCCCAATATCCATCAAGATTGGAAGAGGTGGTGGTGGTGATGGTGGATGGGGAGGGGACAAGGTGGAGAGCGGCACAGTCTGCAGTTGTGTGGAGATAAGAGATAGCAGGGATAGGCTCTTGTAGAAGGAAAGATGGAGGGATGAAGTGGAGAGAGAAAGGGAGACGGCTGGTCAGGCCATCTTCTCTTCTCCTCTAGAGCACTCTATATCTCGATTAAGCCTTAAGCCCTGACTGGAGTGTAAGTGTAAAGCCAATAGAGAGTGCGTGTTTGCCCTCATCTATGTGTGGTTGTGTGTATACTTGCACATTTTTTGTGTTCTTGTGTCCTGGCCACATTTTCACCCATCTGTATAGATATAGTGTGTGTGTGTGTGTGTGTGTGTGTGTGTGTGTGTGTGTGTGTGTGTGTGTGTGTGTGTGTGTGTGTGTGTGTGTGTGTGTGTGTGCATGAGCATGTCTGTGTGTTTTTCAGGCCTTGATGTCCTTATGCAGTCACATCTCCATCCATGCGACAACAGCCCAGGCCCCACCACTCATCAATTTTGCATTGCCATTTAAAAAAGCCTATCACAAACTCCCCATCAGTTTCACATCGGCCCCTGGTGCACATGAAAAGGCCTATTTATACTGATCCCCTCTCCCTGAAATTGTTTTTCAAAGGGAAGATATTATTTTGTGCCCTTCTAGTATCAAAGGCTCGTCAGACCTCCAGAGAGTCAACCAATATGAAAGTAACAGGAGCAAGAGGACACATCGAAGAGAGCAAACACACACACACACACACGCATGCCCACACACACACTCACATTTAGCCTGAACTACTTTGGGATGTTTGGATGCTCTTATTTTTGTTTACTGAATCTCAATTCTGTCACTTTGTGTCAGGCGACATGTTCGGTGCCTTTTAATTGGGTCTGACATGTTTCTCATCTTAGACTAACTTTACCAGTGTACAAACATGGTGTTCATCCTTCACAGAGGAAGTTGTGAAAAATATAGAGTACAAACTCCAGAGACTGACAAAATCAAAGGTTACAAAATGTTCAGACATAGTAAAGTGGTATCATGTGTTTGAGTGCACTTGATATATGGTTGTTGTAGTAAAAACTAACTCCTGAGGACAGGTGCATTTCATCAGAGTCATGGTACTAAGTCCTTTCGAAATGTCTCACATAGTGGATCCCATCCTTGACAGGTAACAGTAGGCATAGTAGATTGGATATGCAGTCTTTTGAATAGCAAATGTAGTAATCATTAGACACTGTAACATTACAGTGTCTATGGAGTGGGTACATTTTATCATTACTAACATTAACTAGGAGTCCCACAAGGATCGATTCTTGGTACTGTAACCTTTAACCCATGCGTGTTTAATTGTATTCTCCAAGTGTAGGAAGCTTTTTGGTTATACAGCTGATACCTAATTAGCCTGCCTAAATTACTATGATTTCATATCATTTCTATGCTTTCAGAATGTAAGCAACAGAATGCCACAAAACATCCTTAATCAAAAAATAGATAACAAATAATTACTTCTGTCACTGAAGGAAAACAAACAGTGTTTTCCTTTAGTGCTTCCTCCTTATGTCTAGAACCTTGGCATACTCACTGATGATGATTTAAATTTTGGTGGCTACATCAAAGCAGTAACAGAAACAGAGCTAAAATGACTGTATCGGGGGAAAAAATGGCAAATAAAATCAAAATGCTCCTCTTGAAAAAAAAACAACACTGAAAATATTACGTCAGTTCTTCAGAAATTCATTCATATTTTCCAAGTTACAGGCCTTCAAACTAAAAAAACAAACAAAAAAAACACTCAGGCTCTTAAAACTTAAAAGAGAAAGAGAGAGAAACTACAATCAACAGTACAAAAACAATAAGTTTAAGTAAATAAGTGTAACAAATATGTAAGTCAAAATCATGTTTTTGATCAGCTTGATTATTTTTATAACCAACTTTGTGGATCACTTTCATTTTCACAATAGCAAGACTGCACCAAGTTCAGCACAGTTTTACCTGAATGTTTTCAAAAAAGTTGATTTTGCAAATCTTTTAACACTTTTAAACCAGGAGGGAGAGGTGACTCATCAAATGTAGCATATAAAAAGTCTTGTTTCTTAGCAGGTTTATAGCTTCAGAGCTTGCAATTCTGATTTGGAGAAATAACAGTGGTGATCACATGTTCCACGCAAATAATTTAGACTTATCAAATTGATCAGAGAACTTTAAATACTAAATAGAAGAAGTTTATCAAAATCCTTGCAATTTGAGCACACAAAAGGGCCTGGATCAAAGCGGGTCTCAGCATTAATGAATCTTCTTTTAACAGTTTGTTGCCTCATTGTCTGTTTAGCTAATGGCAATTTTCATTTGACATGAAATGGTACCTCCTTTTTGCTCATTTTACTACACCTCAGAGAGAAATGTGCAATTGTTGTGACAATTGTGTTCAGTGTGGTCTGCTAGATCTGTCACGGTCCGCTATGGCAGACCGTGTGGAGAGTGTGTGGAGGACTCAGGTGCAGACACAAGTGAGGATACGGGAGTGAACTTAAACAAAAGCGAGCCTTTTATTGTGGCTGATGATCATAAAAGAAACAAACAAGAATGAGAGCAGCACAAGAGCAGTAACTAAACAGAAACCTAAACTGGGAACAAACTATGGTAAGGCTATGGCTGGGAATACAAAAGACGGCATGGAAACACGGAGGGTGGGAACACAGACGACGCGACACAGACTACATGAAACACAGAGACTAAATACACATGAGGGATGATCAGGGGAAGTGGCCACACATGGGAGCACAGCTGACACACATGAACCTAACGACAGGACAGGTGAAACTAAATACACTGACATTGAATACAGACTTTCAAAGTAAAACAGGAAACATGGAGACTAGACATGAACCAAACATAACCACAGACATGACGCATGACCCAGGGAGACTTAGTACAGGGGGAGATGACATAAACAACTAAGAAACAGGACTACACAGTAATCTAGAAATTAACTAGGTGAACTAAGCTAAGGCACAAATAAATACAAAAGATACATAAACTCAAACACTGGGTCGCTCGACCCAGGACCATGACAAGATCATACTGAGATACTCAGATCATTACATATATAACCTAATCTGCATCAACTACAAATAACAGGTAGTTACATTATGTCATAAGTTACTTATATCAATATCAACTTAAGTGAATAAAATATCACTGTATTTGTAATAGCATTGTTTTCATCGCTGCACATTTACCTTGCTGGCATGCATTAAAATATGAAGCCGGTACTAGCACCTGACAGGCTACTGCTACTATTTCTGTGGCTGTTCCATCTAAGTACAGATGGTGGCTTTGTTGGCCTTTATTACTTCACAGACACCCAGGCATCACATATAATGATAAAGAGAAGAAGTGAATATGTCCAAGATGTTTTATTCTGACATTTTCCTCTACCTACACAGACTATACCTCAGTGTATCTGTGAGTAGATAACAAATGAGGGTGCCAACTGGGCCGCAAAATGCCGCAGAGATAATCTGCTATCAGTGAGCCTCACTGATCCCAGGGAAAAGAAATAGGGCTTAGAGGGCAAAGTGTCAACACCTTAGATGTCTGTACATACTTAGCCCTGGAATCAAAGCTATGGTGGCAGGGGCTGCTCACTACTTAGCCTCATATCTCTGCAATAGTGACATCTCTGCACTACAAACCAAAGTGTCTTTTGACTTTCCGCCCTGCCAAGGCAGTGAATATGATTTATGATTCAGAGGTGTTTTTGAGACAGACTGTATTCCCTTCAGTTCCCCACAAAAATCTGTTCCTTGTTTATGATTTGTTTTTTATTAATGCTTAGTGACTGTGACCACGCTGACACTGTTGTACAGATGGACATTTTGCACTTAAATCTCGCTTGTAAAAACATAAATACATTCCATAACTGCTTTTTAATTATGCAGTGTTTGCTGAAGTGCCTCAAAACACCCAGAAAAAATAAATTAAAGCAAAATAGTTTGGCCATTTAACGCAAACATCTTCTGTTATGAAGTCTAGAGAGGTTCAAATTTTCTGCAGATCACATAGCTTTACATTTTATCTGAACATTTTTGGTAATCTGCCCAGAACATAGCATGCCTCTCAAGCTATTACAGCTAGGATAAGCGCTGAATTTTGAAGCCTCAAACTTGGAATTGGAGGGTAGAAGTGACCATACTTTTACAATATACCTTTTATCTGTGACTAAGATCATTAGTGTTGAGTAACATTCAAGTAAAATACCAGAATTTCATTCAACAAAAACTTGAGTACAAATGTTTTGGGCTGTATCGCACATCACTTCAGATCCAAAGGAGTGAGTTCCTACTTCCTCTCAACCATAAACACATTCTCACTATATAGTTACATAGAATACAGAAATAAAGACACTCAAGCCTTCACTTATACAATACATATGCCAAAAAGTTTTTGGTTTATGATTGTAATACACGTAATAACTCATGTACATTTTCCTACTCGCAGACAGCATAAATAAACTGCCACCTCTACACACATCCACCAATTCCAAATCACACCACAGCAGCTTGATCTTTAAAAGTCCTCTTAATCAAAGTGCAGTTGTGAGGCTAATCAAAGGGCTCTAAATAACTCCATCTCCCAACACAGGCCATAGGAGGATTAAAAAATCCACTAGCCAGAACTGGGTTTCTTCGATCTGGGGGCCGCTAACGCCTAATGAGAACTCCCCAAAGCCCCAGATCACAGCTGAGCTGCTGGGCGCTGCAAGTTAGGCCTCTCTTTAAATCCTAAAGAGATCCTATCAGGACAAGATGAAAATAGATACTGTCCTCTCTGGGTGTCAGATCATTAAAAGAATGGCAAAGGATTATAGAGTCCAGTTTGGATGTTAGTTCTGTGAGTGTAAAAAGGAAACTCAGAGTGTTCCTGTACTCGTGTGTGTCTTTTGCATGGCATTAAGGACCTAACAGAGAACAGTAGCGCAAGACCAAAGATGAATGTAAAGGCATCACTTCATTGTGCAGACTTAGAAGACCTACAGTTTCTTTACTTGGATCTTAAAGGGATTAGAGAACTGTTTGTTTTGACTCATTAAACGCCTGGGCATTCTGTCCTTGTATGAGGCTTGTTAACAGCTCAAGTATTCTCATCTTTATAGCACTGCTATCTTTATATGATAACAGTTTGCCCTACACATCTGATAACTGGGTTATCATACTGGTTTGCAATGGACTTTGTTATGATTTGTGGATGATGCTTGATTTTGTTAAATGTGTGCTTAAAAATGTTTAAAAATTGAAAAGTAAGCCAACAGTGGTGGCGATGCCTTTTTCACAAAAATGGTAAAATAATAAAACAGATTCAGATGACCTCTGTTTTCTATTCGTCAGATATAGATGAATCTAAATGATGAACCTCATTCACATTTATTTGCTTATTGATAAATACTGTCAACATCGTATATGTACTTGCATTGTAAATAAATGTTTCAGATCCTTAGAGAAAGATCTTACCTACATGTATCCATGCATGCCCACATTTTGCATTACTAGAAAACACAATTAGTCAGCCTTTTCCTTCTCTGTACAGTGAAACACATACCAGCAATCCATCCACCTGTCTGTCTTTTTAGAGTAGAGGATCTTTATGCTCTAACTAGACAAACACAGATCTGACAAGGTTGTGTGCACCTGTCATGTCCCTCTCTCTTATAACTTTAACATGTTCATGTCTGGGCATGGCAGGTCATTATAATAAATGAGGTGGGCTCAGTGGACAGCCTTGGCTCGTTCCTTTTCCCTAATGGGAGTGGAGAAATCTGCAAACCAGTACTTTACATTGACTGATGCTGAAATCTCAAAGAAATTCGTTAAAGTGGACAATTACGGGGAGGGGAGGGCGGGGGGGTAGGGGTATGTCTCCCTGCCCAATCACATGAAATGTCCCTTGTTATTTTAATAATTCAGACAGCAGCTAATTTCTACAGCCCAACTGTGTCAAGGTAATGTGCAGCTCACATGTCCTAGATGTGTCACTTTGAACTTGGTCACTGCAGCTTCTTAAGTACGCCAGACAGGTTCCTAGTAGGGGGAATGGCGTGTGTTTTCAATTAAATCAAGTATGGGGGACAACATTTAGAGAGAAGCAATGTGAGGGGAAGATCTCAAACCTTTTTTATGGTGTGGTATAACATCTGTGATGGTGCTTTTCTGTCTGCATTGTATATGCAAAGAGGTTTGTATCGCTTTCTCGATTTGACAGCAACCGTATTCTGTGCTCAGCACTGCGGCTGCCATTCACTGACAGTATGTTGAATTGAACACAGAGAAGGCATAACTTGTATGAAAATTTCTCCCCCCTTCTGGGGCACATTCTGCCCTCAGTGCTTACACAGCTCAACAACAGACCTACACACATACCTTGATGCTCAAGTCTAAGGCTGTTAGACCCTCCACTCACATCTGAAGTGGCTTAGCACAAGTGCAAATCTCTCCAAACCAGACCCCGAGGACTCTATTTCATACTCCTAGCCCTTTTCTGCCTCTTCCTCTCCAATATGCCTGACCTAGACGTCTGCGCTCCTTTCATCCACATTCCCATGGAAACTCATTTAGCCTAGCTAGAGGGAGAAGGCAGCCCAGGGTTCAATTGGCTGGATTTACACTTGAGATATTATTCATTACATTAGCTGCCATGCTGATCTCTTGCTCGGTTGTTCTCTCTCTGCCTCTCTCTCACTTTCTATCTCTCTCTCATTGTCTGGTGCCAGGCTCCTCAATATATTCCCTGTCTTAAAATTCATGGACTTCTCCTCAATACATACCTGTATTCAGTTTTCTTCTATTGTTACCCACCCTGTCTCATTGCCACATGGAAATTGCATTCTTGAATGTCAAGAGCAATATTTTCAAGGACAAATTAAAGCGATGGCACCAAACTGCTGCATAACAAAGTAAACTTGTCTTAGATTTATCAGAAACGATGCCAGCGATTGTAACAATATGCAAATGCAGAGATAGCGCCTCCTGTTTCAAAAAAAAAAAGAAAAGAAAAAAACAAATAAATAATCAAATAAGAATAACTGAATTGTCTATGCTTGTTAAAACAATTCAACATGGTGTCTAGACAATGTAACAGTAAGAGATTTTTTTTATCATCAAAAGCCAGTGTGTGGCTATCAGTACCGAGGGATGTAATGGCTAATTGTCCTTGCTGCTGGAGATTTTATGGTCCTTAAGCTTATTATATAATTGCTTGCCAGAGCCTCTTTCCTGCAGTGAACGGAACGATAATGAGTGTGCATGTGTGTTTGCATATCAAAGGTATGTATGAGTCTTCTAATTCACATTTGTACTTAATCCTTATCGACCATCCTTTCCTCTGTCTCTGATAGCAGTATATTTAATTATATTCTGAGTCTGTTGTTTGTCACCTGTAAGGATGTGGTGTTGTAGCAAATTAATACACATTTTAAAGCTGGAAGCAAGCCCATTATTTCAAAATAAACATTAATATCTTGAGTTGCAAACAGCATTACTACCAGTGACAAATAATCAGACTCTGGCTCTTTGAGTTGCAGTTGGCTTCATGTATCTTGGACTACCTGTCTGTCTTTGTTTGTAGATTGTGAATGTGGCTGTACATGGCAATAAGGGAGCATTTGATGCCTAAAAATGAACTGGTCTTTTGTACACATAGGGCACATTTCACTGCATCCTGGGCACAGTAAACATGGTGTTTCCTCAGCTTCATCACTCCTGGCAAAGTAACCCACCAAGTACAATATGTGCAAGCGACACCTACAAGAACACTTTTCTACTTCGTCTTTCTTTTCGGCTTGTGAAAGTCGTAGCGTGCTCACTCAGGTCCTCTTGCAGGACTCTTTTAGGACAAAAACACTTTTACTTGTGTGCTTGAGGATTGGAGAAAGTTCCTTATTATAGAAAGCTTTGTGTCTATTATGTGTACTTTTGTTTACTTGTGCAAATAATTATGTGTATCATTTGTTTGTTATTTTATTCTTTTTGTTAAGTTTTACACTTATTTTTATTGTGTGTGTTGTCTTTTGTTATGATCATCTATAATTTTTTTAAAGTGATGTAATACACAACTATTTGATTTCACTCATTATCTGATTATTTTCTACTTTAATCTATATTTTCAATGTCTGTGTGTAAAACTACACCTTACGTGCGTATACTTCTCTGTGGGTGTGTCAGTGTACTGTATCCATATTTTTGTTTTATCTGAGGTTATTGTGTTGAAAACCCTACTTCGAAACCGACTCTCAAGCATTCAGGTGAACCTGCTTTTGCTGGTTTTATGTGTTTTATATGGGCTCGTGTGTGAGAGTGCACATTCATACACCGTGTACGCACACACACACACGCTCTGTGAAAGAGAGGGGGGTGTATCCATCTTTTCCCAGTCCATCTTTTGGAGATAATGACGACCATTTCTTCTTCTTCAGTGACTGATGACAGGCAGAACTAACCACTAATGGCGTGCCAGTGGTGGAGCGCGCCACTTATGTTATTTTTCCTGACAAGGCTCAGGGGAAGACTTCATTTTTTTGACACTTGACCATGCAAATTCACTCCTGCTACATTATTCCACATTTACATCCATCTCTCACCCCCCCACCTCCTCATCTGTCTACATCCAACCAACCCCACCCATCGCTTTCCTTCAGAATTGGCTAGTGGTTGCAGACAGCAAAAGCAAATAAAGTGCCATGAATAAAACGACTTAAAAAGCTACACAAATGGAATTTTGAATAAAAATGCCAGACTCTCTTCTATTCTGGATATTTCGACTATAGATGTTTTACAAAGCAAATGAAGTGGTCAAATGAGGAAACTGGTAAAGAAATGTGGTAAATATGAGCTGTGCTAAGTGCAGCGAATATGAATACAGGAGCCAACAAATATTTCATTGATATGGGAAATTCTTTGTGTACTTCTTTATTTTGTGAGGGGGGGTCTTAAAGTTATTACAAAGCCCATGTTGTAAAAAATGATTTTACAATCTAGATCTCAGACAATTTCAAAGATTACGCTTAAAGATTTCAGAAAGGGCTTAATGATGAAGACACCTCGCTTGAAGGAACTTGCCATTGGGCAATTAGATTCAAAAGATTACATGTAAGTAAAAATAATCATATGTGTACGTACATATTGACAGGCAGAAGCAGAGAAAACTTATAGAGAATTCTTTTCTTAATTATTTTTTCTTCCCATTTTTCTTTTCTAAAAGTGACTTAAAACCAGTTAAGGTTATTATTAAGATTATTATTTGTTTGTTCACAAACATGAGCTCCATCCAGACATTCATGAGTAAGCTGCTCCTTGGTTTTAATGATATTAGGCTCCCTGATGAAAACAACAACTTCAGTTCCTTTCAGTTGATTTCAAGAGTTATTTTTTCTCAAAGGCGGTATTAGTTTGTGTGTATGTGTTTGTGTGTGTACAACCATTTCCATATAGGTCCGTTATACGGTATACAGTGAGACATTTTGTGTTTCTTTGTGCTGCCCAAGCTGAAATGTGAGTCTGTGCGTGTGGGTGTGTGTGGGTGCGAGAGAGAGAAAGAGTGTGAGGGATGCAGGGGGTTGATGGTGGGTCAGCACACCTGCTGCGGCTACAAGCACTCTGGGACAGCTAATGTTCTCTGAGCTGACAGGAATCTCCCCCACCACTCCGATGCCCAGCCCTCCTCCTCTCTCCTTCCCCTTTAGCTTAGGTTTAGAGAGATTGCCCTTGTAAAAGAGGCTAATAATGTGCCACAGAAGGCTTTTTAATGGGAGGACTTTGATAGGTTTTCCAGGACACAGGAAAAAGCCACACCAAGGAAGACGTATGCATGGCATGTGCGCGACGGCAAGAATGGACACACACATCGACGCACACGTGCATGCCTGTGAACTCGCAAACTTAAACAAATGTGTATGTGCACACACATCAATGCGCACACCCACACGCTATCTACCTGTCGGCTTGTTCTACCACATTATTATGGCTGGCAGGGGGTCTCTGGCCCTCTGCTCTTCTCCAAAGGCAGCCTGTAATGTGTCAAGAGAGAGAAAATGAGGGAGGAGGGGAAAGAGGAAGGAAAAGAAAGAGGAAAAGGAGGTGGAGGTAGACTGCCAGCTGACAATGAAATAAAGCCCATTAGAAAGAAGTAAAACAACACAGGGAAGGAAGTGACAGCAGGCCTGTTACACATACAGCTTTACTGTCTTTAACTACTGTCAGCCCCACTAGGTGACAGCAGCTGCCATCTCTCACACACATAAAAGAGGCATATACACATGCACAAAGGCATAAAAACACAAGCACACACACAAATATAGGCTTGCAACCACACATTCCCTACTTGTAATCATGGGCATGCAGGCCCAACAAAAAAAGGGGGCGTGGGGGAGGCAAACAAACATATATTTTAGGTATAGGAACAGCATGTACATCAGCGACAGCACAGGAATGCACTCTGCATGTCATGCCATATTTAAAAGACCTGTTTTCAGAATTTTAAAAGTGGAATTTATTTGACTTTTTTTTAAATTGTCAGCGTGTCCCCAGCTCAAGAAAATGACATGACTTTCGACATCGTCTATTTGGCTGTTCAATAACCTCCACGGATTCAATCACGGTACATTTTGGGGTCACTGCTTAATGCAGATGCTTAATTTTTTTGGGCGAATTCAAAACAAAGAGGATTGATCCACATAAAATATTTCATTAATATTTTTTAATGAGGTCTACTTAGATTTACTTTACAAGAACCACCTGTTGTCAGCAATCATCCACATTAATGAAGAAAAAAAAGGAAGAACTGGATTACGGGGTAACAAGTGATCCCTTTCTTCCCATTTAATTTAATAGTCTAACTATAATAGCCTGAAAGATTGCTGCTTGTAGACCCGATGACACGTACTGTCATTCTTGTATAGTTGTTATATTAACAGTAAAAGTTAAAATTTTATAAAGGTTTGCCGTAATGCAAACCCAAAATTACAATATTTGCTCTCCACATTTGCACAGCTAACAATTGGATTGGAAAACAAATACTACACCCACTAAAACCATTAGTCTAAGTAGATATTTCCCTTTTGATGTGTTGAATTTCTCTAAATAGAAGCAAAGTAAGTGTCTGGGCTACTATTTAAATCTCTAAAGTAATATTAGGAGGGCCTTTTGGGCATAAAGCAGATGTCATCTAAAGGCAGATTTCAGATCAGTAAAAATGGACTTTAAATGGTATAGACAGGAGACTTGTAAAGCCAGGTCTCACTAATATTTTAAAATATTAATGTGTATCTCCATCAATACATGAATGAGGGATATTCTAATAGATGCTCCATTATTCATATCCATAAATAAAACCTGCTTACCTATTAGGCCTTAAAACCCCTAGCATGACAGTTCATGAGGACAGTCTGATAATGATGAATGTATGCATGGTTTTTTGATGTGCAGCTGTACCTGCACAATAGGTCCATCCCACATTCTGAGACAGATAGCTGTCACCACTAAACCCGTGGCCATCATTAGCTCAGCTACCTTGTAAAATGCCCTATATATACTGAATATAGGGGAAAGGTGACTTGTCAGACTGTTAAATCAAAGGTATAGCATCACGCATGTAGAAGTTTGCAAGCACTGTAATGACAATATTCTCTATCCATTTTTTGTACAGTGAATATTAGTAGTGTTTAATGCAACAGCCAGTAGCAAAGATCATGAAATTAATATTTACTGCTCTAGGTTCAAATGCGCACAATAAGTTAATATAATAATATGTGAAAAGTGCTATGGACAGGTCATATAAGGGTGATATAAACTAAAACTATTCATATCTAAATTCCCTTGATTAAATGAACAATAAAGACCATCTCTTGTAGAAATAACGTTGAACTATGTACATGAGGAAGTGATCCGTGCAGAAAATTATAACCTTGTTTCAACAACCACTTATTTTTCTCTCTTTTTTTTTATTAATATTATTATTTTTTATTTGTATTTTTGGCTGTGTTATATTCTGCAGATCTCTGAGACCACTTGTGAGAGACAATTAACTGCTAATCAGTTTTAGTTGCAGGCTGTTAATATTTAATTGAATAAATAAACAGACACAAACAACTTAATAGGGAGTGTTATAATAATGTTTTGCATATTGCCTTACTTAAAATTTTGTCATGAAAAAATGTCACAGTTTGATGAGAATCCCATCATAATTATGCAGTGACAGAAGGAACGAGTTGTGGAAGTGGGGTAAACATAACTAAAGTTATTCTATAAGCTTTTGCAGATTTAAGTATATTTAAGGACGCGGTTAAATTGCCATCTTCAACAACAATGGTCTTTTTTGTTTGTTTGTTTTGGGATTTTTTAACCAGGGAAAAATGTGCAGCAATAAAATGATAATATCTTACAATCGAGATTACAAATGAGTACAGAAACACTGCTGCAGTCTTTTTATTTGCTTCGAAATAAACAGAATGATACGGTTCCCTACCTTTTCTGGATTATGCACGCATGCAGTTTTAAGGCCACATATATATAGAAAACATTAATTTTCTAATGAAGTGTCTTCATGTGACAGCATCAATGCACATGCACTGATGGCAGCACCGGGCAGTCAATTAAACTGGATGCTCTAATGATCCGTGATCACTAAGAAAGAAAACAGCATTATTGAATAAGTGGTGAGTGGTTAAAGACTCCTGATGAGACGAGCCCAGTAAGCCTGTGGAGAGTCTGAGAGGCAGGCTACACAGATAATGAAGTCTTCAGCCGTGAATGTGTGTGTGTGTGTGTGTGTGTGTGCACATATGCGTGCAGACATGTGTGCATCTCTGAATAACAATCCCAAATTGTGTAATTAATTATAAACACATCTAATTGAGGAGAGATTTCAACAAAGGCTTGAGATACATGCTGAATGAGAGGGAGAGAAGGAGAAAAGAGAAAGATATACAGATCATTCCTCCTTTTGAGCCGTTTCCATCTTAATAAAGCAGAAGAGTAGAGATGAGCCTGCTGTGCCCTCCTGTGGCCACTATAGTGAAATATTGCCTGTCCCAGTTCTCTGCCTACGACTAATTGCAGTCACTCTGAATTCTATTATCCTGCCACAGTAGTGCACCATGGAGTGTGGATTTAATTACAATTTGAAAAGAGAAGCTCTTTTTATGTCAGCGTAAAGGTGGATTAAAAACAAGAAGGAGAATCTCCAACAGGTCTGTAGGAAATGAAGCGTTATTTCATCAAGCATTTGGATTATAATGTAACATTTGGCAGGATGAAAAATGACTAATGTATATTGTAACTCTTATTTTATGATGAATGATTGCTTACCAGCTGTTTAAATAACAGGTAAAAGTAAAATAAAGTATATAAGATGCTCAATAGACATTTTGTACTGAAAAAAAATTAATATTTATTTACAGTGCATAATTCAGCTATATTGTATATACTGTATTCTGCAGATACAAGGCAAAAAATCCCACTGGGCATTGCTGAATAAACAGGAACTCATTTAGGAAAGGATATATCCTTGTTTTTTCAAGTTAACCTAATTATTTTACCCATCATTAAAAAGAAATAATGCAGCTGCGGTTTATAAATCATTACCAGTGTTCAGCCTGCCTTTTTAAATGCACTTAAGTAATAACTAGTAACTACTCAGATCATTTGCTGTTGCCTTTCCTGTTTTGTTTGGTTATTAGCAAGCACGCAAGCCACCTACCAAGTCAGTTTTAGAGTTTGAGAGGCAATCAACCACCAGTCTAGCCAGACAGTTGGTCTAAAAGCAAACAAGCATCTCAGCAGTCAGTCAGCCCAGAGTGACAGTCAGTCCACGAACAAGTCAGTCAGACAGTCAGCTAATCCTTTACTCAGTCAGCTATCCAGTCAGTCTGCCACTCATCAGGTTAGCCACTCAAACATGCCGGCACGTCTACCAGTCATTTAATTTGCTCCCACACAGCCACCAAACCGGCAGCCAGCACAAGGTTAAAAAACCTAGTCAGTCACTCAGTCTGCCAGACAGGGAACCAGTTAACCTCTGACAATGAGTCAACTACTCCATCAGTATAACCAATACCCTGCCTTTCAGTTTAGCACTGTATATATTAAGCAGGGCTAGAGAGCACACATGACCTTTCTTGCTTCCTGTTTGAGGAGCCAAATCATTAAAATTACTATGGTAACCACAGGCAAGAGGCACAAAGTTGGGACACATAAAGACTGGACCATTTAAGGATGACCTTCTCGCACAAACATGTGCATATACATAAGGACAAACACACACAGACACACAATACATGACATGTGCCCATCTCCTCTGTTCTGCCCTTGGAGAATCTAAATGCTAAATGTATGTGCATATTTTTTCATAGCAAGAGACATATTAGAATTTTTCCAGCGACCCCACTACCCCCCATCCACATCAGCCATCTCCCATACGGAGGACATGAAAGAGTCTGAAGCGCATAATGCTGGAGGAATTAAGGGATTCCTTGGTGGCCCTGAGTACCAGGGGCCACCATAATGACGAGAAGGCTTAAGCGCTTTGTATCCTCCCTTTTACCCCACTCTGTCTCTGCCTCTATTGCAGGTTTCATTTTTCATATTTTTGAGGGCGTATCATTAAATATTCATCATGAGGTAAAGTAATGATGATCTGCTTTTATTGAAAGAGGCACATATATTAGAGCACAGAGGCGATAGATTTGTTCTCTTGTTTGGAAAAGGAAGAGACAAAGCAAAGAAAGGAGGAGGAAAATGTCCTTGTCTGCGGCCATGCATGTGCTTACTGTATGTGTTTGTACATTTTCAGCTAAAGAACATCCCCTGAAATAGAATGAAAATGAGTTTTGGGTTTGTTTTATATTTAAAATAAAATCAACTGCCATATGCAAAAAAAAAAGGCAACTGTCAAAACACACATTTTCCCCTGTGAGTTGAAATGATCTCACTCTTCTCTTTTATCTCTTTTTTCTCCAAAGATGGCTATTGATCTGGGTCAAAGGGAGCAGAGACAAATTGATTGAGAAATTCTAGCATGGCCAAAGAGGAAAGATTCCCACTAGACCTTCTGATTGCTGTTTTCCTCATATAGATCTCTCTCTCCATGAGGGGCCACTTACTGTCTCACCACCACTGTCAAACATTATATTTGAAACAGACGGATGCTCTTGCTCTCATTTCTGAGCAATGTGAGGCCATCGATTTAGCTATTTAAACTTAAATAAGTAACTGCGATAAAGGAGATGTCATAGATTTTCAAGTGTTTGGGCGTTTGACTGGTGATGTTTGCAAGTTATTTTGTGAAGTTCATGGTAAAAAAAAAAAAAAAAAAAAAAAAAGTTGTGAAATTATCTGAAATTCAGTTTGAAATCAGTTCTTTTAATCAGGAACTCTTGTCAGTAAGATCCATGAAAGATGTTCACTGATATTTGTTGCTGATGATCTTTGATAGTCTTTGATGATTTGTAGAAGTTGTTGTTGTAAAGCCATTAATAACAAATATCCACTAGAGGGAGACATTTGGCTCGTTACAGTATACGGCCACAAGTGCACAAGTAGGCTAGTATGGCAAACTCCGTCAGTCAGTTAACTTGATGCAAGAAATGCAGTTTTTATGAGTTTCATTAACTGGTAACAGGGTTTTCACCCTCAAGACACAATTTCACTCACTGGTCATTTAATTAGGTGCATATTTTCAACTTGTCATCTGCGCATTTAGTCATAATATCAAGGTGATTTGTTGAAGTTGAAACTAAGCATTAGAAACGGAAAGAAGGGCAACAGTAAGTCAAATAAAAACTTGTTACAATCAAGGCATGCAGAAAAGCATCTCTGAATGCACAATATATCAAACTTTGAAGTGGATCGGTTAGATGTCAGCTACAAGGAGGAAACTGAGGCTCACCAAAACTGGATGGCAAAAAAATGGAAAAATGTTGACTGGTCTCAATTTCTGCTATGACATTCAGATTCCATCCTATCTTGTATTAATGGTTCAGGCTGGTGGTGGTGATGTAATATTGTATGGGATATTTTTTGGGCACACTTTGAACTCCTTAATACCCAAGATGTCACGGTCTGGAGGGCAGACCGTGGGGGATGTAGGAGAAAGGACCCAAAACGCAGACTTGATGGAATGAACAGTGGGTTTATTTACAGTGAGGTAAATGTACACCACACATTAAATCTCCAAAAGTGCTCCCTCGACTCCCGTGACGTGTCTTCTCCCAAGTGCTGGTATCCCGTGCTCTCTGCCCCTGTGCCTTCACACACCCCGTGTGTCTTGCAGTCCTGTGTTCCACTGTCCTCCTGGGGAAAAACACAGACACAGCCGTTATGGCACCAACTCCGGCAGGCATACACTTTAACAACACTAGAAACACTGACATGGAGTCTAACTCAACGATCCTGCGCCGGAGGAAGCTCCATCGCTCTGTTAAGTAGCTCCCCCGACGATCCTGATCAGAAGCAGGTGTGTGGTAAGCTAGGCGTGACCAGCAGCTGGCAGGGCCACACCCATCAGGCCTGCAGGTGGCTGTCCTTCATCCTCCAGCCTCACACACATACACACACCAGCATTGAACACAAGAACACAGTGCAGCAAACATACATCCAATACACTAATAACAATAAAGGTCCACACTGTTCACGAACCCCGAGTCCCCGGAACCGGGTCCGTGACACAATATACAAGATTTTAAACCCCACAGGCAATCTGAGCGTTGTTGCTGACTATATCTATGACCACAGTGTCCCCATCCATTGATGGCTGCTTTCAGCAGTTAAAGAAACCCCACAAAGCTTAACTCATCATTTCATGGGAGATTTGCATCATGGATGTGCATCTGATAAATCTGCAGCAGGTGTGTGATGCTGTCATGTCAATAGAGACCAAAATCTCAGAGGAATGTTTCCAGCACATTGGTGAATTTGTGCCATGAAGAGTCCTCATAAAGTAATGTATGCAAACCCCATGTAGTTGAACTAGTTTTTTATATGTGGTCTGTTTGAATTTGATTTGAGTAGCACAAAAACAATGTGACAGATTTGATTTTCAGTCATGCGTAAATAAATTCTCAGTATTCTCTGAATCTTTTAATGATATAATTTATAATATAATATATTTTATTTATAATATATTTTAATATATACTAGATATTTTTTTAGATCACTACCGTGGGAAACATTCTGAAATTGTTGGACTATTAGAGAATGCATTGCTACATGTGATTTTAACCCTCTGATGCATGAATTATGAAAGCCTTGGTCAAGATTTTTTTCTTAAGTGCTTTTATTCTTCTCAGGACATGAAAAAAAATGTTTAACTCTTTTTTTTTCAAAAATATGTTTTTTTATAAAGTTATAAACTTGTCCACTCCAGTGGACTACATGCGCCTGAGCACTTAGCATGAAATACTGTGAATTTACTGTAAAAATTAATTACCTTGTGTTCTATTGTAAATATACAAACACTTGTTTGCTTGTATCCTTTGAAAAACATCTCAGCAATTTTTTTGGAACTTTCAACTCATAAGGCCCCAATGTTTAGACGTAAATAACAAAACCAATCAACAGTCCTAGCTGTGAATCCTACACCTGAATATGGCAAACTATCTCCAACAAGAGAAACATTTTTGAGTCTACACAGTTCTATAACGATGCAGGACAGTATTACCAAGCCCTTAGTAGCATGCTGGAAGAAAACACAAACTGACATCTTAGTCTCTGCATCTCCAAACAGTTCTATGTTCATCACACCTAGGCTGTGCGAAAGTTTGCAACGCATCCAGGGCACAATGGCACACAGCATTGCATGCAGATGTATTTGGTCTTCCGTGTGCACACAACATCATGGCACCTGTTTGCATTTTTCACCTCGGTCAGTTGGGGCCAGTGATATCCTGTGGCAAACCTGACCTCACAGGCTACTTTGGTGACTGCTCTCCACTTCACGGGTTGTGGGGTCCCACTGGGTCTTCCTCTTTTGCATTGCTGGAGGGAGAATCTCTTCTCTTGTTACTGACAGTTCTTTCCCATACAAGTTGGTGTTGTATGTTATATTATCAATTAGATCTGCTGGAAACAGATGTCTGAAGAAATCTATGGGATCCTTCCCCTCCACATTCAATTTCCACTCTCCTAGAAAAGGAGGCAAGTCTCCAACCAAGTCATTGTCTTGGACTTTCCAAATATTTTTGCGGGCTTGAGTATGGTCAGGTGCCATGTACCCATCTCCCACAGCTCCCTGATCATACTGACCTTCCTCTTCATCCTGCCCCTCATCGTTCTCACTTTCTGCATCCTGACTGTCTGTGTCTTCATCATCCGTAGTTCCTATGTCTCTGTTCTGCTCTGGCAGCCACTCTCATCATCACTGGACTTATCACTGAACTCCTCATCACTGCACTCATCAATGAAATCATCATCACTGGAGCTGGATGGAATTTCCTGGACTATTCTGTACGCTGCCTTATTCTTTGCTGCATTTGAAGTCTACAAAATATGATAAAATAATTATTATAGTAACTCAAACTACAGCTGATCTGCACAGAAATATATATTTTAAATGAGTAGCTTATAAATGTAACAATTATATGCTTAATTATAACCAAAACAGTCCCAAAAAACAGTGAGACAATTTATGACTTATGTTAAAAAAAATATAGTGGGTAATGCATGATGTCCACTACAGTGGACACATGGTTAATTGTAGTTTTCTACATATTAGACATAACAATTTCTTATTCCAAACAGATAATATCCTTCCCTAGATGTTACTGCATATCATCATATTTTTTTTACCTGTTGGGCTCTTTTAGCATAGAAGGATTGACAGGATATGCCAGCAGTGGTCGGCAGGGGTGACAGTTTGTCTGCCATCTTTGATTCAGAGGAAATTTACTTGCAGTTGCACTAACTGAACACTGAATTGACCTCAATGGAGCATGGCAGCAGAGAGCACTCTAGAGGCTAATATGCAGTTCCACCATAGAAACCAATGCATTAAAGAGATATGTACGTTTTAGTAGCTGTCCACTCCAGTGACCACTATGCATCAGAGGGTTAAAGAGCTTCACAGTTTCCAACCATGCACACGACTAGTTACCAGTGATAACAAGTAGACTTACTGCAGTGTAGCCCCACACAGTAAAAGTCGGTGTAAAAACAAGAGTGTATACAAAAAGACAGACACAAACATTATGCAAACTAAGCTATAGACAACACAGTTACCACATGCAAGACAACCACACACTGTTACAGTATCTGCTTCTTAAGCCTGACGTCATTTGCAAAACTCGTTTTCAGTTCCCAAACTCAAACAAACACTATGGCACCACTGAGAGTTAAAACAGTTTGAATTATTATTCATCTTCAATAATGTGTGGCTCCCAGGTTTTACAATGAAAGCTTAACATCGAGGCATCCATGAAAAAAAAGGTTTACAATGTTTAACAGGTTTAGGAATTAGCAGGAAGTTAGCTCGCTAGTTTCCATCTAAAGATGATATACCATGTTTTAATTGAGAGACTGCCAAAAACTAAACTGTACAGTTCACTAACACATAAGTGAAGACAGAAAAGCAATGTTTGTCAGGTTTTTGAATTCAGGCTAGCTGACATATAATTGGTGCTACCCACAGAGCTATGGTTCAGATGACTCACAATGAAAAATTCCTGATGCTAAGTTTCATGTATCCACTGAAATCTTAGTTAGCCTCATATATGTGGTGTCTGACAGTCCTTGGAGAGTAGTTGCATCATAAGGTTTTAAAACCTGAGCTTTAAAATGTGCCGCACATGAATAGTGTTTATAAAAAGCCAGAGAGGCTGACAATGACCACTCAATACTTTTAGGTGCTTGTTCATATTAAAAAGACAAAAAAAGGACGACAGCCTTAATGACCGTAGTAGGAGCTTGGATCCAGAAGAAGGCTTGATGTGTCATCAAGTAACACACACTTGTGAAAATACACATTCATGATTCATGAATATAATTGTAGGTGGGAGTAGGATGGGTGAGAGACCTAAATAAATACCTTTTTGGAGTGGAAAAAAGAAAGGAAAACTGGGGGGAAGCCTCTCCTAAGAATGTTAATCCTTTTTGTTGTTATCAGTGTTAATTGAAAGAAGGCGCTCTATGATACGGTCCCCAGCTGGGCGATTACTAAACAAAGAATATGCACCAACAGAGAGAGTGAGAAAATGGGAGAAAACAGAGAAAAGAGAGGAAACAACGAGACTTACCTCTTTCTAGGATTGACCCGTACTGTTATTGGCTTCAAGGTCAAGTAGAGTTCAGTGAAAGTTCAGTGCCAGGTGACCCTTAAAGTCCTCTCTGTAATTTCTTTAGTCCTAAGATCTTCTCAAGTCTAGTGAGAAACATGGCACTCCATCAAGAGCAATGCAAGCACAGCAGTAAGTCCAACACATGCTTGATTTGCACAAGTGTGTGTGTGTTTGTGTATCTGTGTGTGTGTGTCTGCATCTTCCTGAGTATTAGTCTAAAGGTTAAAATGCTTGAATCAGAGAAAATAAAACATATTTTGCAGTAAACTTTGGTTTTTAAAGTGCACCAGAAAAATAGAACTTGCAATTTAACAATGTATGGGCCCTCTGGTAAAATTATGATTATTTCCATCAGCACTTACAAGTTTTTGAATTCCAAACCCATTTGCCACATCACAGACTCTCATTCTTCTTTACACGAGTCATCCTAGCATGTGATAATTGCACAAAGATGGCAGCGCAATTGTCTGCATAGTTTAACTTTAATGACCTACACTGATATCCGTACTAAGGCTTGTATTTCTGTGGGTGCAGCTTAATGCACATCCGCATGGATACTTATTTGGCTCTGGGGGGCTCTCAGTGTAAGAGCAGCTCTGACCAGCTGTTCACAGGTTCTGCAGCAGAAATGGAAGGCATCTTCTGCTGCAATTTTCACCTCATGGGCCAACCAAGTGTCACATATAGGGAAACTGGCACAGGGATTTTCCGCCCATTAAGCTTATATTGTTTTCACAATTTCCTGTGTGCGTGTGCATGTGTATCACATGTCAAACTACCCTCAAGTAATATCAAGTTAAATGTTTTTTTTATTTGTTTGTGTGGGGTGTTTTTTTGTAAAAAATGTAACAGCAAATGTTAAAGCTTATCGCTTGAATAAACCATTCTCAGCATTATCTGTAGTGTTTACTCCCTCTTGTGGTCAGAGGGTGTACAGTTTGAGGGCTGCAATGATTCTCAAGCCATCACCGATAAACACACATAAACACATGGTATATTACGTGCAGACGGAAACTGCTAATGTATGCCTGATGATCAGCAGTCAGTGGCAGGTCTCGACTTGCCGTTTGGCTCAGATATCAAAACCTCATCAATTTCTGCATGTTCAACATTTAAATGCCAAAGGGGAAATATTTTAAGTGATAAGTTTACACCGAGGACACGTATCATGCATTATCACTAATCGCTAAATTGCACGCGCAAATACTACGCGCACATTGTGCAAGCATGCATAACATCTAAGCAGGTGCCTGTCATTCATCTTGTCAGCCTTTTTTGAGTACAGCAGCTCTAATTATACTACAATCACAGAATAATATTTTCTCCTTTGAAAACAAAATTACAGCCTCTGTTATTCACTCAGTGAGGAATGTGGCCTTAGCTCTAAGTGTGTGTGTATCTACGTGCACGCATGAATATTTGTGCATGGAAGCTGGTATGCATGTATTAGTGCCTTATGCTGTAAAACCAAGCACAGAGAGAAAGCCTGTCAGTCTTCAAACATTTGGCACAGACCCTAGATGTGTTTGCATCCTAATTAGGTTGATTGAAAAGCAGTCTTGGATTATCACGTAAAGGTTTCCACTCATTAGACAGAGGTTGTTTGTCACAGAATAAAAAGAATGAATTCAGTTCTGTTATGTCTAATTATCATTTGAAGCAGGCGAAGTACTTACGTTTTCATGAAAAACAGAGGCACAGGTGTATTTTTACTAGATGATGATCTACTCAAAATACCTGATAATATAATTTATTTATTGTATAGTTCCAAAAGATTTGTTTGAACAATTCGATCAGTGCAATAAGCATGCATTCGTGTAAAACAGAATTTTCTACTTGTTAGAATGAATGTTAGAGTTAGAGTGTAAACAAACTCTCACCACTACATAGAAAACAGATTATAGATTGAAACCACTAAACTCATTTTTAGCCACTGCAAACTGCTGTCAGTTGGCATTACTTTTTTTTTTTTTTATAATTCAAGTATTTATTAGATTTTGCATTTTATAACAGCAAATACAAAGATGCAGCAACCAAAAGCAAGAAGCAAACAAACAAAAACAAACAAACAAAAAACAAAACAAAAACAAAACAAGAAAAAACAAAAACAAAAACAGTGAGGTTTTAACATATGTTGTATTAAGCTCAAATGTCCCAGTCAGGTAGATATGTAGGTACAAAAATTGTCCCACTGTTCCACCGCAGCTTCCGTCACATGATGTATTTTTCCCAGCATCTTTTTCCACGCAACATTCCCAATCATTCTTTCTTTCCACATTTTAAGCGTTGGAATATGGGAGTCCTTCCAGTGTTCCAAAATGACACGGGCACATGTTACCAATGCAGTACTTAACACTCTAAACTGGTGTTTATTTAATTGCGGCACCTCTCCTTTGTCTTCTAGTAGACATAATTTAGGTGATCTGGGTAGGTTACAAAGTGTCCACCCCTGCAAATAATTCAGTACAGTGTTCCAAACAGGAAAAACCAGCGGGCATTCCTAGAGGGCATGTATCAGAGTACCTTTGGCTTGTTGGCATTTCCAACACAAGTCATCTCTACCAATCCCCATTCTATACAGCCTTGAAGGAGTATAATAGTATCTGTTAAGAATTTTGTATTGAATAAATTTCCCCCTGGCTTCCCAAATGTATAATCCATTGTTCGACAATATAGAATCCCATGTACCTTCATCCATTGTACGCCCTAGATCCCTTTCCCATACTTTTTTCAGGCTCTTATTTATATTATTTTAATCCATGGGCAAATATTATACCATTTCGCAGCTGTGCACAAAAATGGGGGTAGCATAAAATTCTCTATTGGGTTACTTTCACGTGTTATTGTAAGTCCTCCTTTTAAACAGTTTCTTATTTGCAAATACTTCCAGAAATGACTGTTACCCTCTAAACGAAACTTATTTTTAATATCCTCATACAACATGAAAACACCCCCTTCAAATAGGTCACTAACAGTTCTGATACCTCTTCTCAGCCATTGTGTCCAGTAAACTGTCTGCTTACCTATTTTAATTTTAGAATCATACCACAAGGGGGCATACTTCTGTACATATGGCACAAGTTTATATTTCTTATGCACCTCCAACCATACCATTTTCGAAAATTTCAAAATAGGGTTTTGCGTCTTACCGTGATTATTCACTTTTTGTGATAAAATATCAATTGGTGTAAATGGATATGCAAGCTCTTGTTCTATTAAAATCCAATCTATATTGTTTTTCCCTGCCCAATGTTTGCCTAATCTAGCCATTTCAAAAGAGATGCTATAATACTGTATATTGGGCAGGGCTAGCCCCCCTTCTTTCTTAGGTTGGGACAGTCGATTTATGTTAATACGGGGTTTACCACCCTTCCAAAGAAAATCTTTTATCTGGTGAGGAGGATGCAACCTATGAATTCAGACACCCCTTAAAACACACTTACTGTACCTAGCATCTTTTGGTTCCTGCAACTGGTCCGTTGGGTTATTGTCTCCCCAGAAACACTTCCCTTGTGCTTTTGGAAATCTGTTTTTTCCTATTTCAGTTTTTGTTTTTCCTATTTCTGTTTTCTTTTTTCCTATTTCCGTTTGTTTTTCCTATTTCCGTTGTGTTTTGTGTGCTTTTGCAGCGTTTTTCATATTGCTGGTGTCCGTTGCTGTCCGTTTGGCCTCTCAGGGCCGCCCTACTAAACATAATATCAGGAATCATTTTTATATTTTTCCATGTGATCTGACTTCAGATCAGAGGCTTGATGTGACGATGAAGAGGATGAGATTTTATCCATATTATCCACACGATTATGCATTACAGCAATGTCCAACCTGCCCATTGAATTCTAGATAATGGAGCAAAATGGTGGTTCCCACAAACTGGCTTCTGCTACTTTAACTTTTAATGGATTACGTCTAAGTTTGTGATTATGCATCGATTTGCTGGAAAATGTAATTGTAGACAAATCAATTTTTAGGAGAACAATATTTTTTTTCCTCATTAAATAAGAAAATTTTGACTGAACCACTGTGAGTAATCCATTGTGACATTCCTCTGTGCAATAACTGTGCAATAACTATACTGACAACACCTTGAATATAGGATATATTGAGACAAAGGATTTCACCATGGAGAGTGTCTGAGTCTGAAGTAGACTTTTGCTCAATTTTATTCAGACATTCGTTTTAATCATTTGTAATCGGCTTAGTTTAACAATGTTTTCAATCTAACAACTAAAGACATAGCAGCTCTTGATGTCACTGATTGATGTGTCTGAGGGGGTAGCTCTTGAAGAATGTAAGGCTGATTGGCAAGATCTTTGAATAATGTTTGAGTGAAGTTGGTTTTCAGAACGTATTCCCTATTCCCATTCTCTCCCTCTAGGTCATTAAATAACTTTTCATGGGGTTCTCAGCTACTGACTGACAATGCTGACAGCTTTTCAATCCGTGCTTGGTTTTACAACATAAGGCATTAGTTAAAACATGCATAATTTTCACACAACACCCCTTTCTACTCATAAAGGAGCTATTAACACCAAAACTCCAAACATTAACACCAAATCACACACACAGTTACACACACACACACACACATACATATATATATATATATATATTTTTTTTTTTTTTCTTTTTTTTTTTTTTTTTTTTTTTTTGGTTGGTTCATGTTGGTTATGAGACTGGAAGTAATGTATATATATATATATATATATATATATATATATATATATATATATATATATATATATATATATATAGTTTTCATATATATATATATATATATACATTACTTCCAGTCTCATATCCACATGGCATATCCTAGCAACAAAGGTGGACCCAAATGCAGGACTGTAAATAAAGGTTGCCAGGTTCATTTACAACAGATGTGTTTGCAGGTACAGAGCAAAAGGTTGGCTTTGTGAGGTCCAAAGCAAAGCGAACAGGTAATTCCATAGAATTTCCTGTCCACAGAATTCTTTCCCAGCTATCTCTACAGGTTTTCCACCCCACGACTTTTGCACAGAACAAAAAAAAGGTGAGTACAAAGTAAGCAGGCACACACAGAGCACACAAAGTGCATGAAAACTAAGGTGGTTAGTTCCGCGATCAGGCATTAACCAGAGGAATTCCTTAATCTAAAATAGCAAATGGTGACGAATGACTGCAGACGAGTGAGCTCATAATCTCCAGGTGCACAGACCTGGAAAGGTCCCGCCCCTGAAACATAAGAACTGAGGTTAACTTACACCCGCACACACATCAACAGATAAGAGAGGGAGAGAGAATTAACTAGAGGACAAGAAAGATAAAAAATTATTAGCCAGCACAGGAGGACTAAAGGGAGCAAGACAGGGAGAAAGTAATTTGTTACACTACTCGTTACATTACTCTCTTCTCGCTACATTACATTTGCATTATTCTATAGCATGAACTAAAATACACTGTCACATAATTGCTAGATAATAATATAAACTTCAGGCTACAGCCTCACACATGACAGACATTACAATCCTAATGAGGACACACTATAATATAAGTGTTTAAGTATAAACACAAAACCGGCAACACAAAGCAAAGATGAAAAACAGTCCAAAACTATCAACACAGTGATTCTACTACAGAGAATGTACAGGTAGAAATGTTTTATATTTATTTTTCCTTTCTATTCATTTGGCTTGCAGGTAATTCAAGAGCCTGCGTGTAACTTTAATGTGATTACTGAGTTTAGAGCAGTAAGATGTTACATTATTGTGTCACTTAAAAAATGTAATGTGATTACAGTAACACGTTACCTATGTGTTTTTGTGATAAGTGACACACACGTTTCAATAAAGGAACCTAAATCTGAGAGTGAGCACACTACCAGGACTTAGATGTGTTGGCTTTCATCCCATCTAGGACTGAACTGGTAATCTGGCATACTAGGCATCTGACCACTGGGCAATGCACTTTTGGCCCTTTTTTTTTCTTTGTTGATATAATTATACAGGCTACGGGCCAGCTTAAAGGGACCTGCAGACTGGAAATACACGCACTGACAGCAGCCCATTTGTTCATTTTATTTACTGACACAATCAAATCGCTTAACGCCACTGGCCCTTACCCTACCTGCCCTGTGTGATCATACACCTTGTTGAATAGACATTAGCCTGGAAGAAGAGGTTGATAAATGTGGAGCTAAAAAGCTAAGAGGGAAGAAGAAACTAGGATTAGATGCAGCAAAATGTTTAAGTGAACCAACAAGCTAGCTATCGGGGCTGCTGCTGCACTATCGACAATAGTACCAATAACAACTATTACAATTAGTGAAACTATTCCTAATAATGCATGTTTTTAACAGAGAGTAACTATGTGACTAATTATTTTGCATGCACTACTCAGCTTTACAATTGCTTTGGGGAAGTGCACAAATACAGTATCTGCACATGTTTAACTAGACCATCAGTGCTGTTTTGACTGATCCTGGTGAGCCACCTGGACCCAAAATGTCAGGGAAAATTATTGCCCGTCTGCCCCAGTCCAGATCCCATCTGCTTCACACACAGCTGGAAACCTACAAACTGTTCCAGTGTAAGCTGAAGGCTGATGAAACCAACAAAACCCCATCATCTGCAAAAAATCTGAGATAAAATCCTACGACCAATCACGCCAACACTGTCCACTACATGGCTGCACCTAGACATTCTGTCCGTTGCTGGCAACATGAACCAAGCTATTGCTACAGTTATACCATAAAGCATGCCACAACAAGCCAGAAGGAACGACGGATACTCTGAACTACCACTCCATGCCTCCTCACCTGGAGGTATGGAGTAACAGCCATCTTGTCAACTGGGAAATACCCCAACATTCAGGCACCAACCTTGTTGTATATAAATATTCCCACCCCAGCCACCCGTCTCTCACTGAGGGCATATCTAGAATGAAATACAGTCCAGCCTCCCTCCAGGAGACTGGTTCCAGAAGCCAAGCTGTGCATTGAGGCAAGCTCAACTACATCTAACCCACATCTCTGGGCCTTACACACCAGCTCAGGCTCATTCCCCACCAGAGAGGTGACATTCCATCGGCAGCTGTTACCAGAGAAGGCTAGTTTCTAAGAGAGGTTAGTAAAAGCCAGCTGTAATTCAAAAGAATGAGAGACATGAAAGCAAAATGACATACGCACACATAAAAATGCAGATACTCATAACATCACGCACGCTGGTACCATGAAACAAGAGCACAGTTTTCCATGAGGCAGCATTCAATAACACTTGGATTTTTTTCCCTCACTACAGAAAAGTGTTGTAGTGTCCAGTGTGAATTAACAGTTTTTGTTCAGTTATTCATTCAAAATCATTCACTGTGGCTAAATTCTGAGATATTATGTGATAAAATTGCAGCAACCAGTCATTTAAATGAACAATGCGCCTATAGATTCCACAGTGCACTCGAGAATTTTGCCATTTTTCCGATTTAAAGACAAGACACATTTATTCTCAGGGTCTTATTTCCCCTCCCAAAGAGCTCTTTTTATGAACGATGTTAAAGGTCTCATTTTCCCCCGTTCTGAATCTGCATACTTCCTTTTCACAGGATCTGTGGTGAAAGGCTTTTGCCAGGAGACTAATGGTCTGCCATTACAGATAAAGGGCTTTTAGTTTTCTCTGTAATATGGAGAAAGTGACAATGTGGGAATGCCCACACAAAAAATACATTGCTTTTCACACAAGGAAAGTTTTGTGGAAGAGCAAAGGGATTAAAAGTGGTTAAAATGACTGGTTCTCTCTGTGTTGTCGCTTTAATTACTGTTATTGATATTTACTCTGTGTTACTGTGTTATAAATAGATTGTAGCAGCAGTAATCTACTGAGCACAGGCCTGATTTTTGAATCTTGATGAAATGATGAAGACTGTTGTTCATACAAGGCTTGACAAGAGTAAAAATGATAATAATACTATTAAGAAGAAGAAGAATGTTTTTGTTTTTGTTAAAGCATAACAAAAAAGACCCCACAACTGAATTAAGGGCTTGAACAGAAAGATTAAAGAAATCAGTGAAAACAGCTTGTTAAACTTAGTTGATTAAAAAAAGATGTCTTACATCACATACGTTGGCCAAGTGGTTAGTAATAGAAAACTTATGCTAAGATAATAATTCAAAAAAGTTCATTTACTTGCTAATTTTACCTCCATTTCCACAAAAAGCGCAGATGTTCTGAAAGCCCTGAAACACAGCCAGTTGCAGCTTGTCTGACATGCTTATCTCCCATCTTCATCCCATCCAAGACCAGTAGCTTATCCAAAATGCACATTAACAAATAACCAGCAGAAGCTGATGGCGTCACAGCTTGACAAGCTGAAGTCTTTGTAAACAGGACACAGACAAGCCCATCAAAACTGGAGATGTCATAGATTTGAGTGGATTCTGGGGCAATTAGAATTAAACCTGTTCCCAGAGCAGCCACAAGATGGCAGAACGTTTGAATGATGGTGCAAACAGGCAATGAGAGAAGTCTATGAGACAGAAGGCCATTTGAGATGTATAAATTGTTTTCACTTTGGTTTTATTTGATGTCTATTTTCAGATTTCACTGAACAAGCAGTGCTTGCCTTGCTTACTCTGGTGGGACTCCACTGACATACCACCATTATAATAAGTCAGTTTGGGGAATTTCTTTCCTTCTACATAATCCATGATCAACTGTAAGTAGTATTACTACAAACTGGTAGCAATAAGGAACTACAAAAACAGAAAGACCACACAAAGTTACAAAGTGGGGTCATGAAGTCGTGTGTCACGTAGTGCATAAAAGTTGCTCTCCTGACCCAACAACTGATGGCCCACATCTTCTCTGGTATTAACATCAGCAGAAAAACTGTGCAGAGGAAGCTTCATGGCTGGTTTCCATGGCTGAGCAGCTCCTGTAGAGGTGATGTGTATCGAGCATAGTTCAGTTCTTGGTCCAGGTCTTGGAGGCACCATTCTAAGCAGAGACACTAAGATCTCCTTCTTCCCTGCTACCAACTCTTGTGACAGAGGTGGCCAAGGCTTTCCTAAAGTACTTAAGAAACATAATCTTTACATCGTGTCCTGGGTCTACCCTGAGGTCTTTTTCCAGTTGGACATGTACAAACCAACTCACCTAGAAGGCCACCAGGAAGCATTTTGTCATCTATATGTATACAGTTTCATTTTTTCAGGCACTACCTCTACAGTAATTCTGCATTATTTTTTAGCATGACTGCTATTTTTAGATCTCTCGGTCAACGTCCCTTTCTGTTTCATTTAATATATACATTTGCACTGAATCAGCTTCTATGTGTCAAAGGAAATCCTTCAGCTTGAATGGACAAATTGGTATGGAGGCAAATCTAATAAGTGGAGCAAATAGTGAGCAAAGACTGTGTTCTGGTAGCTTCAATAGAACACTTCCATGGACCATAGTTCAGATGGCTTCCCTGACTTTTCTCTTAGATGGTTTAGGATGTCACAGTATTTTATTCATTTATTTATTTATAAAGCACATTTAATAACAACAGAGAGTTGACCAAAGTGCTGTACAAAGTAATAATTGAACAATGACATTAAAATCAACAACAGGTAAGAAAATTAAAAAAAAATTTAGGATAAAACTCTCATGCAGTATTGAAAGCCAAAAAAAATATGTTTTAAGATGGGATTTTAAAAGAGTGACAGTTGGGGCCTTTCTAATGTGGAGAGGTAGATCGTTCCACATTTCCGGCGCCACAACCACAAACGCCCGATCCCCTCTATGAACCGTCCTAGACTTGTGTAAGGTAAGGAGTAAATGATCACTTGATCAAAGGGCTCTAGAGGGCTTATAAAGCTGCAAAAGGTCAGACAAATAGTCTGGTGCCTGGCCATTTAGCACTTTATAAGTCAAAAGTAATCAGAATATCACAATACTAATCCCGAAGGAAATTATACTTATATTATTATATAAGTAAGATTTTAAATTTAATTCTAAAACGCATTGGAAGCCAATGAAGGGAAGCAAGCACCGGAGTAATATGTTGGTGTCTCGTCACACGAGTCAAAAGGCGGGCTGCAGCATTCTGTACAAGTTGGAGCCGTGCCAAGCTGGACTGGCTGACACCAACGTATAGTGAATTACAGTAATCCAGTTGAGTTAAGACGAATGCATGGATTACTCGTTCCAAGTTTTTAAAGGATAAAAATTATCTCACCTTGGATAGGAGCCTTAATTTAAACTTAACCCGATTTATGTTAAAGAGAAAAATCTAATCAAAGTCGAAACCTAATCTAATCAAACTTCTGTTTTCTGCACAAGGTCCAATGTGAAAATGTAGGATGCACAGTGTGAGTGAAAACCACGGAGTGAACCAAAAGTCACACCAGGGCTGAATTCTTGCAGACTGTTTGTTTTAAAATCCAGCGTGGTAATATACAGAAGTAGGTGCAATCATGTCTTTGTCCGACAAATAATGAACCTAACTGTCTGTAGAGAGTTATACAAATATTGTACTGTTTTAAATGCCTATAAAAATTTCAACATTGGCTAATTATGCTGTTGACAAACAGCAACATTGTGGAAACCATATGAAATGTTCCACTTGTATAAAATCGTATACAATCGTAAACATATATACTATACATCCATTTTCTCCCACTCAATCTGGACCCCATCCAGTAGACAGATCGCCAATCTGTCGCAGTGCTAACACAAAGAGACCAACAACCACTAGCCCTCCCATTCACACCCATAGGTAATTTAGATTCACCAATTAACCTAACCTACTAAGTTCATGGGGGAGGAAGCCTGAGTACCCGGAGAGAACCCACACAAAAACAAGGAGAACACGCAAACCACACAAAAAAGGGCCCAGCCAGATGGTGAAGTCGGACTCAGAACTTTCTTGCTGTGAGGCAGCAGTGCTAACCACTGCACCACTCTGTTGCCCCATATACATATATATATGGAATATATTTATAAAAGATTCCCTGCCATTGAATATTAGCATTATGATCGTATTGTTTTAAACAAAAAAGGAAATGTTGTATATGTAAGTGTTGTCATCTTTAATCTGTGGATTTTAGTGTGCCTAAAATAGTTGGTGACAGATTCTTACCTTAATTTTCATCAGTTTCAGTGGCTTCACTCCACATGAGGATTTGATGGTGTTATTTTAAAAAAGACGGCACAGCTGTAGTTAACAACACAGGTTAAAACAGTTTCCAACTCTTCTAGTGCCACTGCTTGTCTCCTTTAATCTCCTCCATGCTCTTGAGACTGTACTAGGAAGCACAGTGAACCTTCTGCCAAAGTTATGTATTGATTTGCCTGTGCAACCTCTGAAGGATCCAGGTTTTTGCCTCATGCTCTCTCTTGCTGACACTGATCCTAGCCAAATGTAAAGCTAAAACAGAAATGAGTTTTGTTTTGTCTTGTTTTTTTTACACAATACATATTTTAAAAAGGCGAGGCTCTTAATTTTGCAAACAGCCACAGCAGATTGTTCTTAGTGCGATCAGATTTACATTGACAGACTAAGAAAGCCATGTATGCAAATGATAACTGTTATCACTCAATGAAATCAACAGCCATCTTTATCAATGTGTTTGGGTGTTCCACGCAGAGACTGTTGGGAAATGAAAAGAATGTTTGATGATTAAAATTGACAAAAAGTTCTAATATTTACAAAGGGCCAGATTAAGTAGGAACAGATCATAAGTCAGTGTGATAGCTTACTTGACATCTGTATGCGATCATGTCTGGTTACATTTTATTGTAATTTTATTTTACTTATTTGTATTTTTGTCTCAGCCTTCCAAAACACAAGAACAAAAAAATTCTCTAAATGTCAGTCTCGCTTGCCAGCATCAAACCTCTGACGTCTTTCATCTTTGACCCAGATCAAAGGTAGGAATGTGGTTTTCACTAGCAAAGACATGGATATGTAAACTCCCTCCACTATGGGGTCAGGGGGCACACCACATTCCAAAGGAGGCCCTTTTTTGAAAGTCACAACAGTGACAGCAGAATTAGACAGTTTATGGACGATGGTTTTATCAGCCATTGTCACAAAACCCAGCAAATCAAACACTTGGAGAAGGAATTGGAGGGGGATTTTTTGTTATTCTTCTTAAAGAGATAGAAACATGCATATGATGAACTGTCGAATCAATGTAGAATGTGGTGTCAAAGACTGAGATCAAGTGTAAATGATTCAGGTGCTTCCATTGTTTCACACATTTTTACGGCCATGGGTCTCTATCAGTGTTTGATGTTTCTAAAAACAGACATTTTCAGGTTCACTGAAGTAGCTACTAAGTCAGCCATGACAGCTTGAGCTTACATCTAAGGACCTTTGAACATAAACACCAACACAGTGCTTTATTTCTGCTATGGACGGTCATCTGTTCACCTAACTGATGATGTGGGACACATGCTAACGAAAGTGATGACCTGACTGTCTGTTCCTTGAAGAGGAGTGCATCTTATTTAGATGTGTATATTTGTAATTTCAGGGAAGATGATTATTATTACTGTTATTTATTAGTAGTAGTATCATCATTACTAGCACTTGTAGCAATAATAATAGACTTGTCAAGCACCAAAACAGAACAAAAGATCCTCAAAATTTCTTTTTTCATGGCCATGTATTCATGGATGTATTAGTTCTTCTCTCTGAGTAAACCATAACTCGAATGGCCATTAGTATGATACATCTTTTTAGCTTGTCTGCACTTTCAACATATTAAGCTAATACTAATGGAACAAAGCAGGCCTTCATAGTGGAAGGTAAAGGGTTTCTGCAACCGCACACGATGTTCTATTCACCATGAGTGAAATCTGTTGTGGATGGGAGTCATGGCAGGAGAGTTCAAAGATACAAGTGTTATTATCCAGGTGGAGAGTAATTTCTTTGTTAAGTTACGCTACTGTGCCACCTGGCAAAACGTTTTTACCTACACAGTGCATCTTAGTAATAGTGAGATGATATTTCAGCGTTGAGCTTTTGCAAATTTCACAGGACTTTGTGGGAAAAAAAACTTCAGTGACTTCTGAACAGCACACATGCACGCGTCTGTGTATTCCTGGGTGGTCTGAACTTTCCACAGTTTGGTTATCATCGGGGGTGGGAGTGTCGGGCTTTGGTTTGGTGACTGGTAGTGAATTGGAATTTGCTGGCACTTTGTGCCAACAAGGGAACTTCTAATCCATACCATCTAATTCACACAATGTGGGTTTGACTAGCACTTTGGTGTAACTGATTTGTTTGAATTTATGGTGCAAAAGCACTTTAATTGAAAGCATGTGACTAACAGGTCTGCATGCAATGATCCATTTAACATTTTAAATGTAACTGACTCATCAAATTCAGAACTAGTATCAGTAAACTAACATCTGCAAGATCCGAGCAGCTACACTTACTCCAACTAATAAAAAAGGCTAAGTATTTTCTTTTGGAGTCTTTCAAACTAATTTTGTGTCTCAAAAAAGAGCATCATTCCAAACATTATCCTGACTAAGCTATTTCATCTAATTCAGTTAAAAACTTCAGTTTGGTTGACTTACACTGGTACCTGGAAACTCCTGAGGTTTAATGAATGGTGCTATGGTAGCAACTAAATAAGCTGACACAGGCTGTATCTCGGTAGGAGCAAGATATTTAGCACGCTCTGTAAAAATGAAGAGTGAAGTAGTCGTGTCTGTCAAGACAGTAAGAATACTTATCTGAAAGTCTATGTTATACCCATTAAAATAGAAACGCTGGACCTCTTCATTGCATGATCTACAACATAAAAACAGCTATATTGGCAGGTTTTGTGAATTCTGCTCCACTCTGTAAGCATTTCACACACATGAAGTTTGAGCTAAATGAAGACATTTGTTCTTTTTCTCATCTTCTTGCCAGCAGGTCAAGTTCCACACCACTCTGGACACTGGCGAGGTTGTGTGGCACAGAAACTCTTGCCCAGACATCAGTTCCCACAGGATGAAACCCCGCCACTAGTTTGCAGACATGCAAATGTTTGAGTGAGAGAGACACTTTCCTTTGGGTCTGGCACTGTAAAATGGAGCTACTGTAGTGCAGTGCCGAAGGTGAGACTCACTGTGTGCTCCTGAAACAGGCATCGCATTTATTTTGCATTTTATGCAAGAATCGAGCAATTCAGAGAATAATGGCTTTCAATGGAAATGGCTAAGGCTAGTATATTACTCCTTTTGTACACATGCATAGCATCACCTCTGATAGAGCCCTGCAAACAGGCTAGCTTTCATCTGCCATTGCTGATAGTAAGTGTAGAAATCTTTTTTTCATCCCAGCATGAAAGCAGTTTCATAGAGCAGGGGTGCTTACACAACACAGAGGTGATGAACCTTAGCAGGCTCTCACCCCTGCAGAGTGTCATAAGACTGGCTACTTTGTTTTTATGTTTCACCCTTCCAGAGATGCTCTTTCTGCCCCACTGATCACATACAGCATACTACCAATAATTAGTGCAATTCATTGGCCCTTCATTTTTATCTTGGACTCTTAATACCAGTGAGAGAAACAGGAGGATGTAGGTGACCGACATGAAGTTTCCCTTTTTTTTTTTTTGAAAATATGAACTAAAAAAATATCAGCAAGAGGTAATATAGCTCAAGAAGCACCTTTTAAAAAGAGTTGAGGTCTTTAAAAAAAGGTCTGTGCATGCTGTAAGTTGCTGCTGTGCACCTCAGATGTTTATCTTGTTTATGCCCAGCAGTTGTCTTCATTACTTACATACTAGAGTGGGAAACTGTGACTCCAACCATTAACTCTGCTAGTGGTGTAATTAAAGTGCTCAGAGCATAACCATTATTTTAATAGGACACTTGTTGCAGATGAAAATGTGCAGCTGATTGGATTAATAACCTACGCTACTCCTTGATAGCAATAGATCAACATGATGATTGCTACTATAAATCTGATTAATCAAGAACATGTCAGCTCCGTCCAGGATCATGATCCGGCGTGAACTGTAGCTGCTCACATGATCAAACATGGTCAGAGCAGGACCTCCCATGCTGCAAAACTTCTAGGGCCAACTGATGTAAAGCAATGACAGCACAATAACTACACTAATCAGTGGTTATTATGAAGACTAATTCCTGAGTCACTCAGCCATGTCCCATACATTACCTAGTTCAGTGGAAGCTTTTGAAGAGGGTAAGAGGTTGGAAAAGTACATTAACATATCCCAAGTGCAACTTTCCACCGGAGTGCTGCTGAGTCTAATAGTGCTGCACGGCACTTTAAACGAATGCTGCTGTTGCAAACATAAAATATGGAGAAATGTGCATGGACTGTTTTTAGTCTATTTTTTATAGTGAGTAAGACTGTTGTAAAGAAGTATGGCAAAACATGTTGCTTTCCTAAAATAGTGCAGAGGACGGCACACACTGTATACTGCCGCTGATGTGAAAACAGATATTTTATCATGGTATGATTTTTAAACGGTTTTAAACGGTTTATAAGTAGTTAAATTCAAGAGAAAGCATATGGGGCTATCATTGCAGCTGAATGTTGGAATCTAATGTGTTGATAAATTACATTGCACAGCATTATTTAAAGAACTTGTAAGATTCAGTATGACTGAAACAACTGTAAGACAAAAATGTGGCATGAAAATGTACCTCACATGTCTGCACAACGTAGCCAAACTGGCATTTCGTCTTAATTGAACTCCTCAAAAAAATTAGGGGAACATTTTTCAATCAGAGTACAGCATCTAGTTAGTTAAACTTCTCAGATATTATCTGGTCAGTTAAGTAGCAGAGGGGGGTTCAATCTACTTCAGCTGTTTTGGTGTTCATGAAATTAACAACAGGAGCACTAGAGGGGCAACAATGAGAAACAGGAATGGTTTTACAGGTGGAGGCCACTGACATTTTTTCCCCAACCTCATCTTTTCTGACTGTTTTTTCACTAGGTTTGCATTTGGGTAGGGTGAGTGTCACTACTAGCACATACCTGGACTCTCGAGAGGTTACAAAGGTACTCCAACTCTTCCAGGACAGTACATCAATACGTGCCATTGCCGGAAGGTTTGCTGTGTTTGGTCTCTCTTAAGCATGGAGGAGAATCAGAGAGGTGGCAGTTACGCTAGGACAGCTAGACAGGGCCATAGAAGTTCCTTAATCCATCAGCAGTACCAGCATCTGCTCCTTTGTGCAAGCAGGAACAGGAAAAACACTGCCAGATCTACAAAATAACCTCCAGCAGGCCACTGGTGTGAGTGTCTCTGACCAAGCAATCAGAAAGAGACTTCATAAGGGTGGCCTGAGGAGTCGGCATCCTCTAGTGAGCCAAGTGCTCACTGCCCGGCACCTTGGAGCCCAGGTGGCATTTGCCAGAATTGGCAGCCCCACCATGGGCGCCCTGTGTTTTTCACAGATGATGGTACGTTCACCCCGAGTGACAAACAGGAAAGGGTCTGGAGAAGCTGTGGAGAACGTTATGTTGCCTGTAACATCATTCACTGATCTACCACCAACATTGGTGAATCAGTGATGGTCTGAAGAGGCATATCCATAGAGGGACACCAGACCTCTAGGGGCTAGTCAGCATTTAGACAACCTTTTGCACTCACATTTACACTCATGTGTAATTTAGAATCACCAATTTACCTTAGCCCTCTAACTGCATGTCTTTGGGAGGAAGCTAGGGTACCCAGAAAGAACCCACACAAGCACAGGAAGAACACACAGAAAGGCCCCAGCCTGACGGGGGAGTCAAACTCAGGACTGTACTGCCGAGCTGTTAGTCCAGAACAAAAAAAGTAGCAAACCTATGATTACCAGGCTCGATACAGAATTTTCTTTGTATTTTTGCCCTTGATGGGTTAAACCACAACAAATAGCAATAGCATACATGTGGTGTGTGTATGCTTTTATGACCCCAGTGATTTTCCTGTCAGTTGAAGTCTTGTGTGATCTTGTTTTGTGAGTCGAGGCAACTAACCACTCATGCTAGATTGTATCACGTCATCTCAACAACAATAAATTAACTTGTTGAATTTCATGCATTGATATTCAGAATGACTGTTTTTCTAGGTGAAATCTGATGGGTTTTGTAGTGTTGCTTATGTTTTTAAGCAGTGTATATTATTCTCACTTCTTATAAAAGGTGTAGTTTAAAAAAAAGAACTATTTTTGCTTTTAAAATATACAAAAAGAAGATCGGTGAGGTTCAGCAGTGAATCCAAAGCCAAAAACAGGCTGTAGTATCCATCTGCAAATATTTAGGGGAAACAGTGTTTCACACTGAGGTGATGCATCCAAGGTGTTTGGATTGTACTAGACAATGTCAGGACAATAGCAGTAAAGACGTCGGTATTCTTCGACAGCGGTGCAGAGTTTTTGCAAATTCTGACTAACCCTTCAATCATCTACACTGCCTGGCAACCACCGTCTCCCATTGCTCCGCTCCACCTTCATCTCCGTTTCCCACCTCCCTTTACTCTTGCTCCGTGTCAGTTGCCATCAGTCTACCCCTCTGTGATGCGCTGAGAGGAATTCTACAGCTGCTGTCAGCTTATTGTGCACGCAAACACACAAAGACCCAAACACATAAGTACATCCATACATGCGTGAACAGACTCACACTAACGTACAAAGACACATATGCACATAAATCACACGAGAGCATGCACACAAAATCACATATGCTTACCACAAGCGTAGTCTGCTCTCACCAGACACGCATGCAGACCTTGATGACAGCTAATTATAGGCAGCTGCTATCTGCTTTAGCTGTTGAAATGATCGATCCTTAGGAGGAGAGTAGGTGTTTAGTTATTTTGGGGTGTTTTTGGTTTACTTTTGATGATGTGCTAATCCTACCTGGCATGATTGTCTGCCAGTGATATTTTTTCCAAGTAGGAAGTAGACAAACAAATGAGAGGAACTGATGGCTGATGCTCAGTGGTCTCAGACATCTTCTGGAAATTCTATTCATTCTGTGTTGCTGAAGCAGTAAAGATGCTCTTTGGGATTGTTAAAAATTAATTTTCGTACATATTTTAAGCAGTTAATGTCTTCTTTTCGGGCTCTTTTGGTGTCCCTTGTTCACATATAACCTTCAAAGAAGTCTAAAACAAGCTGTGCATCTGGAATGCGGCTGTTGTTTGATCAGCATCTTTCTGCAATTTGACTTTCTTCTGTATTCAGCCTCACCAAGTTCAGAAAACTTTGGAGAAAGTTTGTCCATCTTGCAATTCAAATATTTTTCCTCTTTGTATCTAGATGCACTTACACAGGTAAACAAGTGTGACTAGACCTCAGATACTAAAATTACGTGTCACAACATAAGCACGACATAAAAAAAAGGTTGCCTTTGGTCTCACTGAACAACTTTGATCACAATTTAGATCATCTGTCGAAGGCCAAGGTATTTCAAATGGCCGGGTTTTTGCTACAGGCAAACTTTAGATTTCCTCTAATTTTCTCTTTTGGACAGCAAAGACTTTTTCCTGGCAAACATCCCACACGGGTCAAATTTTTAAAATCTTTTTTTAACTGTACATGCATGCACTTTGATGCTAACACTTGTAAGATTGTTAAAAATCCTGTAATGAAATTTGGGGTGGGGGAGTCTGGAGACTTCTTGTGGGTTCTAAGCCACCTACTGCTAGACTGAAGCTTTAATCACTGGATTTAATCTGGATTAAATCGTGGATTTGCAGGCATTGTATGTATGTGAAAGTATTCTTATATTTAACCTGTGATTAACCTGTTTTTCTTTACTTCAATAATGTGCAAAATGTTAATTTCCAACAATAACCATGATTGATGTTCTTGTTTTTCACTGCACTGTATATTTTAGACTATGTGCTGGAGTGAGTTCCCTTTATGTGTCAGTTCTCTGCCTTTGTACATCCACAGATGTTATTGAAGACAGACAGTAGGGCTTTAAGCCAAGCTGATTGAGACAGGAAGACAGAAGAACAAGCACTCAGACGTGCAGGCAGACTGAGAGGCCTACAGGAGCTCACAGGTTCGGGGGTCAAAACACTCACAGCACTTGGTGTATGTACAGGAGCTTTCTTTTTTCAGTTCCTTCAAACAATACAAACAACAAACAATTATTTCTCAGTCTACCAGTTTGATCTGCCCACCCGCGCATCCCACAGTGAAGCATCCTGCCGTACATCCCAACAAAAGGCTGTCAGACGCCTTCGGGGGCCAAAGGTGTGGCAACTTTCCAGTCAGCTGTGAAGATCTGCACTTGCTGAACAAATATCAATCATTTGCTCACACAGATGTATAAGAGCAGCACATTTTCCATACATTCACATGATGCCAGACACACAGATGCAGAGTGAGTATTGGATTGCTGCGAGTGCACACATGTGTCTGAGCAAGGGGTCTGTGTAATAATGTAGAAGGGGGAGGAGGAGGACGAGGAGGGGTGCTTGCAGTGTCAGCTGCTGTTGTAAAGCACAGATTTCCTGAACCTCCAAACATATGGTAAGAATTGTATTCATGACGGCATTTTATCACTGATTAAACCCAGGATTGGCAAACAGAGGCAGAAATCTGGAAGTGGGTACTGTATATGTATCGGTTTTATAGGCTTATAACATATTACTCTCAGAATGAAAATGTTCTTGCATTTGCTTATCCTGCTTCCTATCTGTAGGGGACTATGGTTCAGGAGAAAGTTAGTTGTTGGTCACTGATTTCTAACTCACTGATTAACGTTCTGACGTTCAGAACAAATTAATCTGTCATACATGACAGCTATCACTAATGCAACATGACACAGGCCATCTGGAAGATTCATCAAACACTTTGCATTCCAGAGGGAAACAAATCCACAAGACCTGGTGTCATAGAGAGCTGAGTTCACTATTGGGTTAGCTTCTGTTCTTCTCTTCCTACCAATTTACCAAAGTAAACTTTCTATCTAGTGTGCTCTGCACCTGAACATCAAATCTATATGAGCTTTTAGATGCCAGTGTTTCTGTTACGAAAACCCATGCTATATGTAGTTAAATGCTTCTAAATATAAAGTCATCAAAATATGCCACCGTCTGATCTTTCTGCTTTGTAGAAATTAGAAACCATATGCAAAAATACATTTCATCCTCTGTGGACTCTACAAACCCTCTGGCTTGAAGATCACCTTTAATGACTTTCACTCTGATTCAGATGTTTTTTGACTTGGTGCCACAAAGATCACTCTGTAAACACCACACATTTATTTCCCCTGCCGTACAGCAGAGATCTCATCTGTTTTTTCTTTTAGGATGATAAAATACTTCAGAATATGAAACAAGTGCTCCCGATGCGTTGGCTCCCACACTCCTGAGCACTTCTACGAATGACTGCAGGGAGTTCAGAAATGTTGGCACGCTGCCTATCAGTGCAGCTGTGGAATATTGGAGAGATGGGAGAACGGCAAGCGGATTAAACGGGGTCAGTGGTTAAATTTCAGACTGTAAACCATCACAAATTACTGATTACCTGCTCCGGGGTGTAATCTCTGAATCGCGTTTGGACCACTAGATCCACATGACTGGATTCATATATTCGAACCTGACCTTATGGGGGACATAAAGAAAACCATTTTTTTGTGTGTTTGTTAAATATCATAGCGACCATGTAAGCTGAGAAGTAGAACATCTCTCAAAGCAGGTGCCAAATGTGATTGGCTACAGGCTGTAGCCTGCTTAGGGTAAGCCCCCCTACACCAGAAAACACTCACACAGAGTATTGTGCGCAGAGCTCCCTCGTCGGGCTCCCAAGAGAAACATATTCGGACTCTGTGCGATTTTTACAGGAGTCTGCCATTGCCAAGATGAGATGCGGCCTATTTAAGACAATCACATAATTTCGTTGGGAGTCAAAAGGATCCGTGGTGGTCACTGGGTAGAGAGAGAGGGGGAGAGAGCGGCCGAGTGAGCGTAGCTATGAGGGAGGGAGGGAGAGAGAGGGGGGGGGGGGGGGGGGAGGTTGTAGGGCTGTCTGAGTGGAAAGAAAGAAAATGACTTGCCGGGAGAGAGGACTGGAGTTCAAGCAGTTTACCGCGATTGGAACTCCGCATGGAAATAAATGGAGACCAAAGTGGTTAAACTGAAGCCTGCATGCGAATCTCTTTGATGCTTCATTCATCTAAAGCAGAAGTGCTGCCTCTGCTGCTGCTGTTGAATTGTTTTATTTAAGATATCGATACTGCTGGGAGGTGTGTTAAAAGTGATCCACGGACATGAATTTCTTGCGTTTGTCTTGCGCAGCGTGCAGAAACTGGAGACCGTCGTTTTTCCACCTGCTGTGGTTTCTCACCCTGGGCAACGTAAGTCTGCGTGCATGCTGCTCATAAAGTTTTCAGGAACTCAAATAAGCAAGTGCTTTCTGCATAATTACTCAAACAAGTTCATTTGCACTTCTTCTTCTCGCGCAGAGCGTTCTTATGAATGCTGGTGCTGACAGTGCCGAATGTGATCAAGGCGCATCTATTCTGCTACGGTCTCTCAATTTACCTCAAAACACAGGTAGGCTTTAAACAAGAAAAACAGAGGGGGGAAGTGTTGATGTGTTTTTGCCACTGTAATGATGTTTTTGTGGGTTGCTGGTCTGTTTTATGCTTTTCAGCTGAATTAAGACAATAAATACTTCTCGCTCGCTCACCCATAAAGCGGTCAGCAGCATCAAACGGCGCTCACCTGCGTTGTGCGTTACCGCCATTCACCGCTGGGGGGCAACCTGTACCCTGACTCGGAGTCACTAGTTGGTGCATGCTGCAGAGGATCTCAAACTGTGGTCTACAGCAAAATAAGGAATTCTTTCATTCTGTAAAAGTCGTTTCACTTATTTCACGTTACATGAAAGGAATTATTTATTAAGTCAACACACGTGTCAAGAACAAGAAGGGGGGGGGGGGACAAAAAAACACACACACACAATAAAAATGGCTCCCAGAGCAATCTAGCTGGGACAGTGACCAAACTCTTCCTTGAGGATGCAGTGATGCCTGCTTTGTCAATTATTAGTGCCAGCAGTTAAGAGCGAGGCTTTCATCTGTTCTTGTTTTTGTGGATCTAACCCCATGTGGTGTGATGACTCAGCAACTTCTTTGCAGTTCTCTACCAGATCTTTTGTTGTTGTTGTTGTTGTTACCATGAAAGTGCATAAATATGTCTGCATAAATGAACTCTCTGTGAGCACATGTGCGGATGTTCTGAAACAGAAAGGAATGGGAAAGCCCTCGCTTGTGTTTTGAGTTAGTGTCATAGGCAGCGCTTCAACAATTACTTCTCCTTGTTAATGTGTCAACATTCATATGTTAGAACGAGTTCATATGCAGAATTCATATTTTCATTCCTTTATCATCTTTAAGCCAAGGTGCCCACTGGCTGAAGACTTCATCAGTGCTAATGGCACTCAGGAGCCACTAAACCAACAAACCAACAACTGCAGGATCTTGTCTCAGCCTTGTCTGTCTCTCTCTTTCTGTGTGCATGTGTGTGTGTCTGTGCGTGTGTGTGTGTATGTGTACTCTGTTCTCGCGGACTCTTTGTTTGTATACTGTCAGACATGGGTCGCCGCAGCTGTTTTTTGTGTGAGGGTGGGACAAGCAGTTAACTGGAAGCAACTGTGTGTCTATGCATTCGGGGGATGTGGACAGAGGCAAAGACAGAGAGGACCATTTTCTGGGTTTGCTTAAGAGCTTTGCTTTCCGCATAGAAAATGCTTGAGACTTGGGGCATGTGTTTGCTCTTTGCAGTCCTGTAACTCTGAGATAGATAAGACTGGTGACATGTCAAGGCTTTGCTTCCTGCCTTGGCTGCCCATGCTAAAACTTATGCAGTCGTAGCAAATCAACGTGCTTTAAATAATTCACCCGCTGCTGAGGACAGGGTGCTGTGTGTAGATACACTGAATGACCAAGATGCACCAAAAAGCAGGCATTGGCACAGGCAGGGATGACACACAGTCTGCCACCCTGCATGTTTTTCCCACTGCCAGAACCTGTCTGTCTCAGTGCTATATATACTCATTGTTAGGTCTTGCTAAAGCAGGTCAGCCTGTACGGTAACTGGGACATGCCCTTATTGACTGTCCAATGTTGTTGTTATTTCTGTGCACTTTAACCTGAAAAAAGTGACACCGTATCACTTTTGCATGGCTAAACACATTTACAGTGGCCATTCCAGTACTGTGCCAAAATCAGCCATGATGCTCTTATGTCTGTTTGCTGCCAGATTACTCTTAAAGCATCAACTGTAAAATGTTTTAAGCTGTGTGACTTAAAACACGACAGCATCGAGTGTCCCTTTTAACTAAGTTCCCAGGACAGTAACAAAAGTTATGGTAAAAATGAATAAATAAATAAATAATTTAAAATGAGAGCAATCATGCACATTTAACACAGAGCAGTGCATTGGTTAGTGCAGTCACTTCACAGAAAGCAAGTCCTCTGTTTGAATCCAGTGTGTGTGGAGTTTGCATGTTCTCCTCGTGTCTGCGTAGGTTCCCGTAAGTTCAACTTCCTGCCACAATCCAAAAGTAATCTTAATTGTCCTTTCTTAACTGGTTATATCTGTGAATATCCATGTGAATGGTTGTCTGTCTCTGTGTGTCAGCCCTGTGACAGAGTGGTGACCTGTCCAGGATGTACCCTGTATGGATGGATGGATGGATGGATAGATGGCTGGCCATCATGCACCTTTTCTATATATATTTCAAGTATATGCAAGAGTGAATATGTTCATTTCTTATAAAAGATGTCCCTTAGTCTGTTCTGCCATTCTTACTCCTCAGATGACCTTAAGCAATATTCTCTGTCACATGATTTTTCCTCAAAATGAAACTTGGACCAAGGCAGGGAGTCAGTATAAAATCAGCTACTTTTGATTTGACCTTTTGAGGAAAGCCCGTTAATTCTTATGATCACAGCATGATTAGACTTTTAACTGGACTACAACACAAGGGCTGACAATGACATTCAACCATCTCCCTTTATGACTTGCTGTTATCCAGTTTGAGCTATATAAAAGAAATAAAGTACTTGGTCAAACATGATTCACTCTCTACTAAAAGGCCTGGAATTGTCTAGAAAGCTTCCTTTTCTCGTAATCCTCTTTTGACCCCGTCAGCAAAAGTAAATGAGGCAGGCAGAGGAGAGCTAACAAAGAAAAGCAAAAAGCTGTAGTTTTAGACCGTGTTGTAACCAAGGCAGCAGCTGACACAATGTGCAGCAATTCACAATTAATTATGTTGACACAACAAATTAGTATAGATTTACCATGAGGCTAAACATTTATTTTTTGTATCTGTAAAAATATAGTCTTCTCTCATCACAGTTAAAACCTCTCAGCAGGCTTTCAGTTGCATAGTTCCAAGTTAAGAAATGTCTTTATATTTAATATGTCCACATTAAAAGACTAGATATAGTTGCTTTTTGTGGCTGCCTTTTTTGTGGGTGTTGTGATTGCAATTTTCACTCAGTGTTTCATTTGTCTTTTCACATTTCCTGTCCCTTTCCTTGCCTCTTCTTCCTTCAACATCCTTTATCTCCAGAATATGAGATTGTATCTCCATATGAGGTCGACCACCAAGGCGCTTACGTCTCTCATGAAATTGCCCACCACCAGCGCAAAAGGCGGCGCAGATCCCTCGCTTCAGACGCAGACTCATCTGTCGCTGAAAGCATCAGCGAAACAGTCCACTTCCGACTCAGAGGCTTGGGGCAGGACTTCCACATGGAGCTGAGGGATGCCTCGGAAAGCCTGATTGCACCTGGCTTCACCATCCAGGTCCTGGGAAAGAATGGCACCAAGAGCCTGAGGGCCTACCATCAGGATGACCTCTGCTTTTACCAAGGGTCACTGAGGTCAAGGGTCAACTCCTCTGTGGCACTATCCACATGCATGGGGATGGTGAGTCAAAACAAAGATGGGCTGCAGGATGGGTTCTGAAGATAAGAAAGGAAAGTCAGTAAATAGTTCAGATAAAGGGTGTGTGTGCATCTGTATCAGTCAAAAAGACTTCACGGTAAATTCATCATAAAAGTGCATCTCAGGGACATTTTTATATTGCTTAAGTTTTGGCAGCATGTAGGTTTAGCAGTGAGTTCTCTAATTGCACTCAATGACCGAGAAAAAAAAACGAGCTTGGGAGCCAAAGAAATTTGGCTCATCCTGGGACCGCTGATACTATAAACACTGAGTGTCAGAGTTCTTGTCATGGCAAAACCGGGGAGGCAGAAAGAGAGAGGTTATTGACCTTTTTTGGATTTCAACACAAAGTTTGGAATATAGTAACTTAACACCCCGAGACAAAAGACAGACAGTAAATTCAATTCAATTGCAATTCTTTCATTGTGAGACGCCATACTTTTTGATGAAACATTATGACTCTCGACAGTATGCTTCTATGGCTGTCTTTCACACAGTTCTTGAGTCAGTCCATTGTCTGTCTGATGTGCAGAGAAAATTGACTTAAATTGACTTAAAAACCCACCGAATAAGTTGGCAAAACATACACAGGAGGTTCTCGTTCCAGCGTGTCATGCATTATTAGTTGTAAGTCGGCTAATGAATAACAAATGGATGGAAAAGCTAAGCTTCATGTTCACATCATGTTTGCTACAAGCCAGGAAAATTCTAAAAATACACATGGGCCAAATATGCCATGACAATGTTTTGATGGTATTTTATCTTTACGTTTAGCACATGGCGTTTACTACACGGATATAAAAATATTTTTGAATATTCCTCCAACAACGAGAAGCACCTTTGCATCATCTTGAAGGCCGCAACATTTGCAGCTGTCACTGCTTAAAGAGGATTGAAATGGGTGCAAATCCAATCCAGGTGAAATTAAACTCTGAGCATTCTAAAAGCTACACAGACAGTAAGCGGATATCCACATGCGAACCTGAGCAGATTTATTGGTGTTTAAATGATCAGCTGTATTTGTGTGTTTGGTCAGAGTGAAGCTCGGTATCTGCTCTAGCAGTGTTTGGAAGCAATTTTATTTTTCTTTCTACTCGTTAATGTATAATAAGTCCATCTTTTTTAGGCATAAAAGTCATTATTATGCAGTTTGGGCTAAAAATGCTGACTGAATCAATCTGAATTAAATCCTCTGGACTAGTTTACATTCTGTTTAGATTTACTGGCTAAATTCCAGTTCTCGCCTTGGTGGTCCTCCTGTGCTGCATGAACATAAAGAAGAAATTACTGTAATAAGCTCAAGTGAGGTAGTGCCACGCTAAGACCCCAAGTGTTATATTAACCCTCTTAGCAGTCTGGACTAGAGAACAAAGGACTTAATTAATACAAAAACTTACCTACACACTTATTCGTTTTGAAGTCAGCATGTTCTTTACGCTGGCTGCCAGTAGAGTTTAAAATGACCGTATGTACACACACAGAGCACTAAATCACCAGGCTCGAGATTATTTCTTACAAAATACACTGCTGCTTGCAGTCTTCGTTCACAGGCTCAGCATGTGTTAGTTGTTTCACACATTTGACTGTAGACTAGTGGAGACAGAGCCTTTCAGCCTGTGGCACTTGTGGCACAAGGCATTGGAACGGTCTACCACTACAGCTATGTTTAGTTGACTCAAACCTTTTTTGTTCAACCAGACTTTCTGTTGAGAATTTTATTGATTTGTTTGGTCTTATTGTTTCTTTTTATTTGCTATTATGCCACTTAATTTCATTATACATTCTACTCTTTTTCTGTTGTACAGCTGAAGCTTGGTAAAAAGAAGAGAAGTTCTCAAGTGTTCCTCATTTTGTTCTTCAACATCAGTGGAATGCTTCATTTGTCAGTTGACATCCGTTAGTGAATGCATTCAGGCCAGTGGGATATAAGCTTTCACCTGAAAAAGAAATATTGTTTGAACTTGTTTCTTTTCACAGTTTTACCAAAAGCAAATTCCCCTAAAAACCAGTTTGACCACATTTCACTTAAGCATGGCTTTTAGTGTTTTTAATTAGGCTAAAATAAATTCCATGTTGGTTTGCTGTTTATATTTCATTGTAAGGGACCACTGCTGTGTCTGAGAATTGCCCTCTAAAACTACAGGCAGAGAATGGCACATCTCCAGGGATGCTTCTCTTCTTCTGTGTGTGTGTGTGTGTGTGTGTGTGTGTGTGTGTGTGTGTGTGTGTGTGTGTGTGTGTGTGTGTGTGTGTGTGTGTGTGTGTCTACATTTCAGAGCAGATCCCAATAAAAGATCCAGCCAAAAGGTCCAGGGTTGCAGAGACTGTAAATGTTGTTCTCACGGCTGAGGCGGGCTAGGACAGACTGGGTCAGGGCATCATTGGGAATTTGGCTTTTTCTGATGTGAAGTTGGGAAGTGCAAAGCAATATCAGCAGGCAAAAGTATTTAGATTCTAGGGAAAAGATCAAGCTGGTTACTGATTTTCAAAAAAAGGGAAGAATGCATTTTATTAAGCGCTAAACTGCATATAAGAATTTTTCTGCATACGTTTTAATATTTAACTTCACCACTGTCACACAGTCAGTGTTGATACATAAGATGAGTTATTGCACTAAAGACCTACATACCTATAGGGTTAAACTGGCTGTGCATAGTGCCAGTCTTTTAGGGACTTAAGCCATTTACATTGTTACGTTGTGGTGTCAACGTACATGATACCTCAACGGATTTTAAAATGAAGATGTTTAGATTGATTTAACGTTAATATAAGCTTTGGTTAAGGTTCAAAGTTCTTGGACAAGTGTTCAAGTCCAGCCAGTTAATCTAAGTGTGTGTGCGTGCTACAGATGTTGCATACAACTGGTCAAAACGTCATAACAGAGTTCACTGTACTTGAAAGCATATGGGAGACCTTGCACTTTGGCCAGTTTGCTTTAGCAAGGAACAGGTAAATATTGACCGGAGCAGCACTGCACCTGGACTCCAAATGCGCAGTGATACAACTTAGATTAGACTCTTTCATCACATTTGTTTGCGCTGTCATTCTTAAAAAAAAAAAAAAAATTAACACCATCCATCTGTGTTTAGAGTAAGCTGCAGGGTTAGGGTTTCTCACGCTGGCTAATCGACGCCAACAGAAGGATAATGAAAGATCAGAGTGAAAAGGAGTGACATTGACGAAGAATATAAGGGTCGTTGCTCCCTCCCTGGAAGTTTGAAGTGCTAAAATTCTTCTTGCAGGCAGTGTAACATTGTTAAAGCCTATTTATAATTTGCCTTTTCAACTCTCATCTTCTGGCAGCCCATGCAGTTGATGACAGGAGGGTGATCAGCCGTAAAAATCTCTGACTTACAAGCAATGAATTGATGGAATAAAAGTTTCAGGCCAATCCCACTGATCACCTGCCAAAGGGTTTCTTACACCAGCACACACACATGGAACAGCCCATCATAAAACAGTTCCTTCTCTGTGTCGACTTTATGCTGCAGCATGATATGCTTTAGTCCTGCTTTTATGGATATGAGGCTATTGAGGAGTGATATGCAGAAATTGTTCCAATCTGGTAACTTTCTTTTCATCCCTATGCCTACATATGGCATCTTGTGCAATTTTTGGTCCAAACAAAGGGGAAAAAAGATGTTATTCCTGAGATCTTGAAACAGAAGACAACTGGAGTTCTTTAGGTTTGTGATGACATTTTACCTCTCATCCAAGGTTTCACAGGGATTTCATCCTTAACCCACAGGTGATAGTAATGACCCATGCCTTATTTCACACCTTGAGATAACTCACATGATCAATAGTAGGTCAGTGACCTCAAGACCACTTCCAAAGGGGACAACCCCTTACTAGGGGTAAATAGCCATTTTAGACCTGTAAAAGCATCCTGGATAAGAGGTGAAACATCTTCATACACCTAAAGAACTCCAGTTGCCTTCTTTTTCAAGCTTTGTTGAAAAACCTACTCAGACACAAGATGTTTAGCATGCCGAACTAATATGTTGAACATCGTTATTGTCATCCAGCCTACCTAACAGCAGCTAGTTGACATTGTGAACTCACCAGCATGGTGGCAAAACGTAAAAGAATGTTGTAAGCCTCACAGAGCTGCAAGCATGATTTTTATCTGTAAATATGTTAACTTTGAGACTTGGCTGTCTGCAAACCCCATGCTGGAACCTGCTAGCTTAAATTATTGAGTTATTATGATTCATTTTCTCAAATATTTTTCTGTATGCAGCATAGCAGCAGCACTGTACTACCAAAGTAACAATTTGGTCTTATTGTGCCTTTTTGTATGCTATTTAATCTCCTGCTAATTTGCATCCATGAACATTACACAAAGGTATGCATAATAACCTTTTTTCAACTAGTAACTACTAATAAGCAACTGCTTACTCTCTATACAGTATGTCCTTTTTTCACATCTGTACTTTAACCCTGTGCTTCACCTACATCTGTATCAGTTTGGCTAATTTTACTCAGACTTGTAAAGCACACCTTCCTTTTGTATCAAAGGGAAATTCTTAATGTCCTGCCACTACAAATCACTTGGAAGGTATGTGTTTTCCACTTGTAAAAGGATGGGTGTGTTTCTTGCCTCGGGGCACGCAATCATGGTAATAATAGAATGCTGCACATTTCTTCCACCTCTGGGATTTCCAAGCGAATATGAGGGATGGGTCTACTGATGTTAGTGAAGCTTTGAAAAGCACATAGTGTGGTCTTGGCAGGTTGCTATCACCATTTCTCAGTAGATACTGTGCACCCAATGATGTGAGAACAGTTTTATCAAGGCTTCATCATTCATGGTTTCCTCCACCATACCACGGAGATTAAGTAATGAGGACCTCCAGTTTGTGTAATCCGTGCTGGATATTTTGGATACAGTGGGAATCTCTAATTCGTAAAGAAATGCGCATTAAACTAAAATATGACCCGAGAGAGCAATTCACAGTTGTTCAGTTAACTCTGTCAACGCAAAGCTCACAATCTGAATCCTTGTCTTCGGCTGCTGGAAGTGTAGCCATCGTGGAATCAGTGTGGATGACAAATAAAGCATTGCAGCATCATCTCTTGAAGCACTTTGTTCTGTCAAAAGACGGATTGTTTGGAAATGTGAAGCCTTGTGTTTGAGATGCCAAAGTTGCCACGTATTTTTGTCGAGGACAGCGAGGAGGGGTAGAGATAAATAACGACAGAAACATATACAGCCTACAGTCAGGTGCATCTTGTAATGCACTGAGCGCTTCCCCGCCTCATTTCCGTTTTCCTTCTGTTTCTTGCCCGCCTACCCCCCCCCCCCCCCCCCCCCCCCCCCCCCGTTCTTGTTGCTGCTTGTCTGGATGAGTCTGACACAGAGTCCAGCTGTCTGCGCCCTCCCAAGTAGTATTTCAGCATTTTATGACTGCTATTTGCACTTCATACTGCGTACTGTGTAATCCGATGACTTTGGCTATTTAGGAAAGGGACCAGTGTGACCTAATCTCTTAACATAGCAGCCTGCACACACACGCTCACGTACGTATTAAATTAAAGAAAGTGCATGTATGTTGTTTGTGCTCAACTCAAAAACTGCATAAAAAAGATAATCTGTTTTTGTCTGTAACGACATCCTTTAGCTTTGTTTAAATTCATTGCACACACAGTACAACACCTCTGCGTGTCTAGTTTTCTGTCACTGAAACTTGATGTATTCAGTAATAGAACACTTAAAATGAAATCAGCATATTTTAGAAGAGCTCACAGCCAACAGTTAAATACTGTGGTATCAACATCTGGATTGGATATCTGAAGCACAGGACAAAATACATTGACAGCATTTGTAAAACAATTAGATGCATTGATCTATCCTTCCAGAGAAACAGTCCTTTCAGTCTATGTGACAAAATGCAGATGAGAGGAAACAGGATAATATGTGGAGGAGTGACTCATGGTCCTTTTTATGATGGAGCTCCAGACACAAGCATATTAGCTGCTCATCCCTAACTTGGCTTTGCGATGCTTTTGAAAGAGCTTTTCATGCGCTCATTTAAAATATTAAAGCGACACTGATGATTTGACCCAGGGAAAAAAGTGAAGTTGCATAGACAAAATATTGAAATGCCATGACATGGCAGTAAGCTACCATGGTCAGCTCCAAAAATCACTTCGTATATGTGTAGACAGATATCTGGGAACTGCTGTGTTACAGCAATGCTGAAAAGACAAAGCAGCCAGTATACACAAACTGTAAGATACTTTAGTAAAAGAGTAAAAGAGTGAACACTGTCACTTTGAAATGTGGCCATAGCTATCTTGTTGTTCATGCTTGCTGACATGTCTCCAGTGGAAAGCCTTTGGCTTCGGTTGAAATGGCGAACCACTTGCTCTTGAACTGTTTGCTTCATGTATTGTACTGTAAATGCTGTTACAGCGAAGTATCATATGCAAATGTAAACAAAAGTGGAAATTAAAGGTTTTTTCTAACCACATGACTTATAAAGTTGGCAACATACAGCTGCAAATAAGTCAAATTTAAATAGTGCAGCTCTGAAAATATCTTCTCTGTAGATACAGTTCTTTTTGAGACTGAATGTCAGCCAGATTTCCCTGCGCTGTCTAAACTACTGCTATTAGCTATCAAAAGATGTCTGTTTCTATAACAACCGCAAGCTAAACAGTCAGTACACATGCTGCAGGTTTAAATCCTATGGTTGATGTTCTCTCACTCAATAGGTTTCCTTTCTTGACTGTCTTGTTCATTGCAATGGATTGACTAAAAATAACCACATACAACAACAAAAAAAATGATGAAAAGGGATTTTTTTTAAATGTTCTTGGCAGTCTTTCCCCTGTAGAGCTGCTTTACCATATCACCACACTAATGCCCCAGTGTTCAATCCCTGAACCACCCACACAGAAAAAATAAATACTTAGCATGTGAAGTTCTGATGGTTGGCGGCAGCACAGTTCAGGTCAGAGGCCTCATCGTGACTTGGAACCAATTGTTGACAATTGTCTGTGATTACACAGCGCCGGGGCGGGTGCCATGTGGAATCACGCACCGGTTGTCACATGTGATATAAGCAACAATCCTGGCTGGGGTATTTCTTGACCGTTGGCGGGCCAGCAATGGTGGAAGGTGGTAACGTTTTAGTAAGCCTCTTTCTCACTTCTTTCTTTCCCTCAATAACTGATCACGCACCCTCATCTTTCTGGCATGGAATGTTTTGCTGATGTTAATGCCAGAGAAGGTTTGCAACTTTGCAGTTATTGAGTCACCAGAGCGTTGGCGACCGTTGCGCATTTTCCGCTTCAGCATTCGACAACTTTACGTGGTCTGGCTCTTTGCGGCTGTTGCTGTGGTTCCTAAACGCTTCCACTTTGCAAAAATACCACTTAAAGTTGATTGTGGAATATCTAGAAAGGAAGACGTTTTACAGACTGACTTTTTGCAATGGTGGCTTCCTATTATAGTACCATGCTCGAATTCAGTGAGCTCTTTAAAACGAGCCACAATTTTTTTGCAAAAGCAGATTGCATGGTTAAGTGCTTGACTTTTACACTCGTGGCAATGGGACTGAAAACAGCTGAATTCAAAGACTAAGCAGTCTAGGCCTACATTTGTGTCCATATAGTGTTGCTGTTTGTAGGTAGCTTTCATCTGTGAAACACCAGTTACTGTATAGTGGGAAATGATCATTATCTGAATATGGGACATCTGTAAATAACAACTGCTCTCCTCTGGCTTGAGCATACAACTTGACAGTAGGATTTGAAAAGTACCCCAGCAGCCTGCCCCTCTACCCCATTTTACCATTAATGTCACACTCTAGGAATCATGTGGTCAGTTGGATATATAATTCTTTCATTTACCTGTGTTAATATTCATAATTTGATAATATTGCAAGGAATACGCCATTCTGACAGCTGTAGAACCAATCATGCTAATTACTTCATAAATGCACAGTACTGACAATAACTTTTTTTACTACAGTATGTGATTAAAGCTGTAAACTGCATGGTCATTGTGGTCATAGCTGACACATCTGTATCGACCTCATAGTTTTCACATGCAAAGCTCAGCGCGGTACTTTCCATAGACTCTGCTTCGCTAGTTCTCTGACCTGTATGAAGGGTAAACGGCCCAGGTTGATGAGTGATGATGAAAAAATTGGTTCTGAAGACCTTGTCAGCATGAAAGACATCACTGTTTGAAATTTGCTCCTGCGAGTCTAACTTATTGCTACCAGAGATTCCCCTACTTAGAGATATGGAAACATCTGCAGACATCCACACATGCAGACTTTTGAGTTTCACATTTATGAGCCCTGATTTTCCAGCTGTCTCTCCCACTGTTTTGTCTCACACACAAACTTCCACTTTGTACTGTGTAAGGACTGACTTATGCACATACACACACAAAGACACATTAATACACACTCACTACCTCACCACTGCAACTGTGTCACTGTGTCTCTGTTAGCCAGCATCTGACTGCAGGGATGAAGGGCCTCATACTCCACTCACAGTGAAACAAAATGAAAGAAAAAAAGCAGTGGCGACTGTAGTCATTTAAACATATTTTAGGGAAATGGTTGTAACTGCCAAGTGCAGTTAAAGTACAAACACTACATGCCAACTGACTGTCATCACAAATGTGGTGCATGTTTAGAGAGACTGAGAGTGAAAAAGAGAAGAAGAGAGCAAGGGAAACCATCTCCAACTGTCTGAATCTGTTGTGTTGATAGAAGTTTATTGAAAAGCTGAATATGAAAGCTGAAATGTCTCTTTGACACAGACAGGGATAGAGGGAAAAATAAAGCGAGAATAACGTCAGCTTAAAAAAATATTGTGAATAATTGTCACTGTAAAATGTAGAGATTCAAAAAGGCTTTTGACTCAGTTTATCCACTGAGATTAATAACAACATGCCACTGCTACAATTCAGACTGACCCAGTTAGAACATTTATAAATGAAAATTGCTGTGTCCTTAAATATGTGCAGATATATTGACAGTCATGTGAAAAATAAGCATTTCACAAGATTCTATGCAATTCTTGAAGAACTAAGTACACCCCATTATTAAGTAGCGTGCATAATGACCTTTGGCAGCGTTAACCTGAAGTAATTCTTTAAGACTTTTGTGGAGGAAATTTGGCCCTCTTCTTTACAACTTTATGGGCATTCATTTATCCGCAGCTTTCTTAAGGTCCTGCCAAAGGATTTAAAACCTTGTTGGGGTCTGGACTTTAACTGTACAACTGCAACACCTTGATTCTTTTCTTTTTTAACCACTCTGTTGCAGATTTCCTGCTATGCTTGGGATCTTTACCCTGTTGCATCACCCATTTTGACCTGACCTCCAGGTCAGGAAAGTGCCAGCAATTCAGATTAATTAATTTAATTAGTAGCCCCTAACAGCTGGTACTGTACTTACTTTGTACCCACACTTTCTTTCAAAACTTTCTTTTTCAAGTGGCCATATTAATTGGCCTTTTACAAAAGCAACCTGTAACTGAATGTCTAAGTTATGCTGTGGCACCAAAAAAGCACACATTGATCTTCATATATAGTAAAAGGAAATTGTTGCTGCTGAAGATGTTCATGTCGCCCATTCTCGTATTCCATGTTGTATTAAAGATATCACAGGATAAACAGAGCTGGAAATGGGCTCTTAAGAGCTTCTCTTACATACATGCTATACAGCATATATCATGTTTATGCCACCAGCCCATTGGGTTTAAAATCATTCTGTCTGACCAAGTTTGGTTTAAATTTAGGTGAGATAACGGTTGACCCTGAACAGTAAAACAGATGTTAAACATGATGAAACGTGGCCAGTGACCTAAAGAGGTTTAAGGGAGGCGGGTTCAGAGCGACTAAGGGTCAAACCTTGACTAATTGCTAAAAGAGGCAGACTGGGTAGCTAAATGAAAAGCTGGCGAGAGTAATTATCATAACGTTATCATTAAAATATATGACTGCAGCCCTTTGGGCCTTTTTCAGTGGAAAAGAATTTGTGAACTTTTGAGGTTTTAGCAAACAATATTTCATTATTGGGTCACGTTTAAATATTTTTTCACAAAAAAGTTGGGAAGAGACCCTCTTTTTTCAAGATTGTTTGGCCTGAGAAAGATTTTTTTGAGGGTTTTCCACATGGCTTGAGTGTAGACAACATGGGTGCAACAGTAGATTAGTGCAGCCTAGGTAACAGGTTGTGCTGTAAAGCTGTAAAGCTAATCAAACTCTCTATTTTGCCTCTAGTCAGGTTTGATCCAAACACAGGATGCAGAATATTTCTTGAGACCCGTGTCACACGGCTTGGCGCAGATGGAGAACTTCACAGCGCCCTTCGGTCATCAGCCACACATCCTCTATAAGAGAGAAAGGGACTCCCAAACACAGCGGCAACATGTGCTTCAAAAGAGATCCGCTGACAACACAGTGTTTGAACATCAATACAAGGGACTGCAAAAACAGCATGACAACAATAACAGCAACACTCAAGCTGACCTGATAAAACATCATGGAAGTGGCCAACAGCACAATGACCATCGCCATGACAGCGACTACAGACATGGGGAGAAGCAGAAGCAACACTTCTGTGGGAGAAGGAAGAAATGTATGTAAGGGCAATTTCTCCTTCTAATGCTAATGTAACATTGTAGTATTCCTCTTAAGATTTACATACATTATTGATTCCTGCACCTTCCTATTTGCTTGTTATAATACTTTTAAACCTCTAATAATTTGGTTTACATAGTGTTTATTAAAATCAATTTCACCTTAACCCGGAAACTTGCAAAAGAATTTGCAAGCACTGCTAACCTAACAATGTCTCTTGACTATAGGGGTCATAGATCATTATGTGTCAACTAGCCAAATCTCACTGGTATTTGGGTTTTCACGGTCAAACAGAAAGTAACAGCACCACTAAACTTTCATTTTAAGTGCTTAATCTGGCCGGCTAGGTAAAGTTTTTAACAACGAGGTGGCTCTTATTGCCAACTAAAGTCAGCCTCATAAATCCTCTTCTTCATGGATGGCTAGGCACTGCTAGATTGTAATAGATAGAGTAACAGCTGTACCAAACAAACTACTGAAGGGGTTTTTTGTTTGGTTCGGGTTATTTTTAACTCTCCTTTGTTGCTTTGTCTTGGTTTTTTGGCAAGAAGAAGAATTTGGACTGGAAATATCAAGAATTTGAATTGGTAATTCAAGATTCTGCTTTTAAAGCAATTATCAATCTTGGTAATTGCTTTAAAAGCAGTATTAAATAACGAAGAATGCAAAGAACATTTAGATTAGTAAAATGGGAAAAAATAATATACAAAATTTTTCTGGATTGGTGACATCCTAAGTGTTTAAGAACCAAACAATGTTATTTTATTTTGAGGTCAGCCTTACTCACATATTCTCCGATTTAGGGTGGATTTGATATTGGATCACTTTTTACTAATTTAATTATAAAAAAAAAGCCATGAAGTCATTTTTGCCCTTTTCAGATTTTCATATGAAAACACTTAACACTTACTAAATAACCTTCTTATCCTTCGATAATATTACATGTGTTTACATTTGTGGTTTACTCTGTTTGTAACAGCTTCACGAGGGTGGCTGGTGGAAGCATCAAATTGCTATTTAATGATGGTAATATCATCATATTTGTGCAGCAAACATTCACAAATACTTGTGAAAATTGGACAGCAGCTGTGTCTCATTTTAAATTGTAACACAAGATTAAAGACAACACATTCTATGTTGACTTGGGTTTCACATATTGTTAAGACATTAGCTCCTTTTTATGTAAAGGAGACAATCAGCAGTGTGTTGTCACTTACACAACATGGGGATTGTAAATGTTGTAAAGCAGATTGTCTTAGACTGAAAATCTTTAAACACAATAACACTCATTCATGATTAGCTGATTCCTCGAACAATCATCATTTTCATGTATTTATTTAGACATTTGTGGTTGATTTTATAAGTAAAGGTTAATTCTTATAATTTCTGTTTACTTTGCACTATGACAAATGTTTGCTCTCAAGAAATTACCACAAGATCCGTTAACATTGCTTGCATCACGGGGGTCTTTCAAACGAGAGCAGCTGTATGTCCCTATGAAAACACAATGATGTTTGCATTTTTATAAGATGATATCACCGAACACCTGCGTTGTGTGTTCGTCGAAGGGCACTTTGGTCATTCACCTGCTTTCCGCCTGTATAAGCAAACTTTCTAGCCTTTATAGATTATCTAAGCCAGCGATGAGCAGGTCAAAATTTTGATAACCTATCAAAACACTGAAAATAAGACTTAAGAAGATAACGTTACAAGATACTATGGTTGCATGCTGTGCTTTTGCACTAACAGGTGTTCTACTTTATGTCATAGTTCAAATCTGAATGTTCGAAGGTGCTTTTACTCCCAGATTCACATAGCAAGCTTCAATTCATCAAAAGTTACAAAATCTTTTTCATAATACAGCCTTTCATTAGTACTAAATAAACAAATAAACAAAAAAAACATCATTTTGGGACAAAAATACACTATATTTATGTTACATGTCTATAGAATATGAAACAGCTCTGGAAGCACATACATTTCAGATGAATGTGTGTGCTTTCAACATGTAAATATTTCATATAGTTGATTGTTTTAAATATTGTTACTTTATGTAACTGTAGCTACTGCAAGGCAGAACACATACTAGGATTTCACACTTAATGGTAGCATAACATTGAGACTGCCAGAGTCAACAACAGTAAAAAAAAAAAAAAAAAAGCACAGTTGGCAGTTTATCCATGACATCAGGTCACAAAAGTAAGAGCACGGTTAATCATCCAGAGCTGTTGCCAGCTATTTGCCAGAATCGCTGGTTAGCACACATAAGCAAAGGTAAACATTTGGCCAGTGGCTACAAATGTATTTCAAATCACTTGCAAATATAATCAGCAATGGAAAGGAAGGCTTGCATTTGTCATGGACATTATGGCTGCAATTAAGGCGCTATTATATGCGCTATTGTTTGGGCTTTCATCAGTCACTCGGAAGCTTCCATACAGTAGTTCATCATGTTAACTGTGCAGCCATAGATCACTGAGTAATGCTCCATTCAGGTTGTTCAGCTGTTACTACATCATTTTGCTTCAGACCAGTTTATTACTTAATGAATTCTTACTCTATATCTTTTTCCATCTGTTTTCACAGACATGCCGAAACCTCCAGAAGAGGATATTTTTATCCTTCCAGATGAATACAAGTTTATCCCCAGGAATAAAAGGGCAGTGCTGATGAAGAACAAGGCCAACCAGGGACTCAATGTGGAGACACTTGTGGTGGTGGACAGAAAGATGATGGACAACCATGGCCATGAGAACATAACTACATATGTTCTTACTGTGCTTAACATGGTGAGACAAATTTAGTCTTTACCACTGTGTTTGATGTGCACTCTGCCTATAGGCTAGCATGGGCGCAGCACACATTCAAGACAGGAGTTACATAAATCAACCTTAAGGCTGACTCGTTTTTTTAAGAATACCAAATATGATGTCTTGTAACTTTATGGGAAAGTTGTCTTGTATTTTTACAAGTGGCTTTAACAGCAGAACCACAAAGCCTGGTGTAACTTTGCAATCACATCATCAAATGAAGTTTTAGGATGCTGTGCTTTTTTTGCTATTATACACCATAACATCAGCTGATGAAAGAGGAAGCCATGCAATTTATTTGAAGTAAGGATTTAGTTACTTGACAATCCTGTCTGCTAGACTAACTTATCAGAGATCTTAAAACAGGAAACTGATATCTGGGTGAGATCATCTCCACAACGCTTGCAGTGTCCCCCTCCATTCCTCTCAGCTTATCTGTAAGCGAATACCGTCACACTTGTTTTGCTACTTAATGACTGACTGACAAATCCAAAGATAATCCATCTATTTTGAAAACATAGTTCCCTGTAGTAAAAACAAAGTCAGAGCAGTCACCGGCCTCATAGGAGTCACCTAAATACTATATGGGGTTTCACAGAAAATACCCAACGCTTCACACCACCTGCCAGCCCTCATGGGGCTTACAAAAGTCATTTAATATTTGTTGGAAAGGAAATCTAATAAGCTCTTTAGCTTTGTATAGAATTATGCTTTCACAGTGACAGTGGAAAGACAAAAAAAATCATAGTTACTTATTTAAAAAAACATGCAGTGCACTATGCATCACAAAACACTACAGATCTGTGGAAACAGGTGTGATACATTATTCCTATATGTAAAAACATATAGGGATTCATTGCTCTAATCAATTCAGAAATCTGACAGCCTGCCAAACACTCAGCTTTCAGCATAGCTTAGTTTAAGTGAGCTCTTTGATGACCTCCCTGACCTTTCTGCAACAAACCACAGCCATGTGTCTTCCTGTGAGTCAGCGCAAAGCAGGACGAAAAGAGGGAAATGAATGAGTTTTCCTAAAGATGTATTCGCGAGGTCTTAGAGAAAGGCATACAGCGAACCCTCATAGTCATATTATGGGAGTGGTGCATAAATATAAGTTAAGGACATTTTAACACATCAGCCTAGATTGTACTAATCAGATCCTCTTCGAGTACCAGTAACAGTTTTTAATGACAGATCCTGCATTTGTATAAACAGGCGAGTACTTCAGATGTCACTTTGATGGTCACGTTCAAGCCACTTTAAACTTTGTAAAATTACTCATGCACATGTAGTTTATGTCTCAAATTACATGAGTTTGAAACATTACTTGAGATGGATTAGACAAATGCCAGATGCTCTAGTAATACGTCATAATGATTGTCTGTTTGCCTTTTAGGTCTCAAGTCTGTTCAAAGATGGCACAATAGGGGGAAATATCAACATAGTGATTGTGGGTCTCGTCCTCCTGGATGAAGAACAGGTGAGCGTGTCAGTTTTTAGTCAGAATCATCATTCACCCAGACAACTCAACCCTATACACTAACAATATGTTACCATGTTCTTTAGCTGTACATACCAAGGGGCAAAAAAAAAATGCAAAAAAGGATCATTTGTATGTTTATTTGTTTGTTTTGCCTGAGGTTCCAGATCTTTTTGGTCCTTCCAAAATCTTCCTGGGGCTGTTGTAACAACTAGGGGCTTTTACAGTTTAAATAGAGCATGTATTTCCCTGGATCTGTGCCACAGGGGAAATTCTCATGGAGTCTAGGAGTAAATGAGCGACACAGACAGAGAGAGACAAACTGTTGGGGTACAGTTGGGAAAAGTAAAGCAGCTTGAGAACAATGGCTTAGACTTGCCAGCCACTTCATAGATTTTAAAATTAAGTATTTATAAGCAGGAGGAATGGTGAAAATACAAAAATGTTCACAGACGTTTTCCTTTGTACACAAAAGAAAATCTGTAAGCCTTTATGTTGTTATCAACATGCATGCTATATGTCTAAGGGATCTTGGTTATTGATTATAAAGACCCAGAGAGAATCTGTAAGTTGGCAGTAAATATATGGATAATAATGCTTTACCTCAATGAAGTTAATACTGTCATCATATCTTTTTATGTGTTTTATGTCACAGAATGGCTTAGTAATCAACCACCATGCAGACCACACACTGAACAGCTTTTGCCACTGGCAGTCCACCCTGGGAGGTAGAGAGGGCCGGCACCATGACCACGCCATCCTCCTCACGGGACTCGACATCTGCTCTTGGAAGAATGAACCCTGTGATACTCTTGGTATGACTTTAAAAACCTCTTTGTTGCTCTATTGCTTGTAAATCACAAAAGAGCAGATTCTGCAACAACCAAATGCCAGAAGGCCTCATTTGAGGCAATAAACAATCCTGTCAATACACCGATCCATCATATTTGCTCAGCGTACCTTAACCTGGAAAGAAAAATCTATCATCTTCTTTATTTTTATGTTTAGTTTTTAACTTTATGTTGAATCCAGATTTATTATAAATGTATTACCAGTTATCAGTATCCGATCAAAAAACAATAACAACAATTTTAGGCTGTTTGGGGTACTTTGTATTTCTGGTGATTTGGTACCATGTTTTCATTACTGATCAAACATTGTTGGTAAGGTACGCTGCCATTGTTTCTGTCTACTTTTAGACTTCTCACAGCTTTAATTAGGGACTTTACAAGAAACAAATAATTGCGAAATCCTCTTAAATTAATAAATAAACACTGTTATACAGGCACAAGTGATTTTGCCGCCTAGCTCCAATAATAGCCATAGCTGCTAGCTGCTACCTTAATGATCATTAAGAGACAGCTAATGCGGCTATAAGTTAAATGTGTGTGCTGGCCAGGCTGACATTTGTGCTACCTGTTTAGAGCTTAATTATTGTTGAAAAAGGGGGCTTTACTCACCTCTTGAAATTGTTCATAAAGTGTTGTTCACTGCTGTGGCGCTATTTTTGTGCCACTATTCTGAGCGCAGGTGCAGGTGCAAGTGTTGCATTTTGAGGAGAAATTTATTTTGAGCGAAGAAAAGCTAAATTTGAGTGAACAAAATTCATGCAAATATGTGATGTCTTGATAAATCGAGCAGATATTTGAAGTTCACACAGCACCATTCTCGCATGAAAATATCTTAAAAGTTTATTTTGTGACCCAGAGTAATATTTCAAACTCCGCCACTCTGTGTTCCTCCGCCACTGCCTCGTTTGAGTTCTGGACGAAATGGATTCTGGGATATTGCATTTCGTCATTTCGAGCTGATTGGAGACCAAAACAGCCAGTCAGATTTTTTTGCATCCAAGTCTGTGATTGGCTGGTTTTGTGGCACAAATATAACGGTGTAGAGAAAGAGTTGAGCGCGCACAGGTAGAAATGTTGAGAGCGCAGCAACACATTGCGTGCAAGCGCAAATGCAAAAACTGAGCGAGAGGGGCTGCCATTGTGTGTGTGTGTGTGTGTGTGTGTGTGTGTGTGTGTGTGTGTGTGTGTGTATGGATAATAACAAACACTGAAATACATTTTTTGCACGCAGCAACGAATTTTGTTCACTCAAATTTAGCTTTTCTTCGCTCAAAATAAATTTCTCCTCAAAATGCAACACTTGCACCTGCATTTTTTTTTACGTGCGCTCAGAATAGTGGCACAAAAATAACGCCATATTCAGCTGCTAGTAAAGCAGCAACATGCCTTCAGCATGTTGTGTGAAGTTGTGTGTTAGCTAGGTGAAACAAAGATAACACTGTTGATATCAGTGCTATATCATGCCGCAGTTCATCTGATGCAATAGTAATTAAGTATTTAGTGATAATTAGTATCCGAATATTTATTTTTTTTACTTTTTTTTTTTTTGCCAACCGTATTTAACAGAGATAAGAGAAAAACCAGATAGAAATTCAGAAAGTGGACACATTATCAGGTTTTCATTTAGTTTAGAGTGCTTAGTGTTTTTCTACATAGACTAAGCTCAGCTGGCTTGAGCATTCAGACACACGCTGTCTCTGTGAGTGTGCATCACCTAGCACAATAACAGAAGCTTATTTGGGGTAATGACCGTGCAAACACATTCTTATCTTCCACACTGTGAGAAAAAAACTCCCCTTTTTTGCACCAGAAAAACACAAGAGTGTAACTTCCCCAGACCTAAGATTTTACAATAAAGTGTCGAAACAGGCACTAACCTCATCCATACAGCTGTGCAAGCTTAGATAAAAGGTGTGTGTGTGTGTGTGTGTGTGTGTGTGTGTGTGTGTGTGTGTGTGTGTGTGTGTGTGTGTGTGTGTGTGTGTTTGTGTGTCTGTCCAGTCAAAATAAGAATCAGTGCTTTCTAATTCCCAGAAGTACGATGTAAAATAGGCATTAGCACAACCATTCACTGTTTATTTGGATTACTATTAGAGCCCTATTCTTCAATGTTTTTATTCATATTTCAAAACTGTCATATAATATCAATGACCTACCTCTTTCCTAACACAAAAAAGAAATAAATGGTAGTTCTCACAGTTAATCTCCCTTGTTATATTTAATATCATTGCTCACATTAGTTATATACATGAGCCACTCTGTGGCAAAGACTTAGAGATGTAAATCAAACAACATTTAAGGCCAAATTCGCCATGAAACTCTAAGGAAAAAACGTTAAGGGAGGCTCTCGTGTGGATTAGCCTTTTTGATTCAGAGCCAGAGGTTGCTGTAAATGTGAGAGACAGGAGGAGAGAGGACAGAGAGAGGCATAAAGGGAGCTGAATACTATAAAAGAGTTTAACTGAGAATGAGAGATATGAGAAATATGTGAAGATAGGGAAAGAATGTTTTAAAGTGAAGTAAAAGGTAGCATATGTGACTATATAGAGCACCATATGTTATCATATGGAAGGATTTGAATTCACTGATGTTGTTTGATATTTCCGACATGTGCCCTCCACAAATTCACACCAGTGCGTATCGTTTGAGAAATTTCTCTTGCAATGTAGAGTTAAAAAGCTGAGAAGAAGCAACTTGACAGCAGTTATTTTAACTAACCAATTACAGTTATTTTTGGAATGGCTTTTTTAAACTATTAAAGAATAAAACTTGTATTAAAGATTGCAAAAACAAAAATCTATCACTGCTTTTGCAGGGTTTGCGCCAATTAGCGGGATGTGTAGCAAATACCGCAGCTGTACCATTAATGAGGACACTGGCCTGGGTTTGGCATTCACCATCGCCCATGAATCAGGACACAAGTAAGGGTTTCCAAAGTACATTCAGCCTCGTTCAACCTTGTTCGACAATGAAATGAAAAATGTACCTAAATTTGTTTTAATTCATGTAAAAATAAATAATCTATTAGAATGACAACTTCTGCATTTGTTACATGTGAAGTAGATGATTATGTCACCTGAATTTGTAGATAAAAATCTCTTTTTTTAACTCTCCAGTTTTGGAATGGTCCATGATGGTGAAGGGAATGTTTGTAAAAAGTCAGAAGGCAACATCATGTCTCCCACATTAGCTGGTCACAACGGTGTCTTCTCCTGGTCTGCTTGCAGCCGTCAGTACCTCAGCCGCTTCCTCAAGTAAGCAATTGGGTTTTTTTTTTTACTTTCATTGTGTTGACTAAAAGAAATTAAACTAGTGTTTTTAAGAATTTTCATGTCTGCCTTTTTGTTAGAGTTCACACAACAAACACAACAACTACATTTTTCAAACTGGCCACTTAATTAATTCATGCATTCATTGTGTTTTTTATTTTTAATGTGTCAAGTGAAAAATTGTACTTTTACCTATATAAAACCTGTAAAAGATTTTATATTTCAAAAGCAATTTTAAAGCTTTGAATGAACAAGAGGCTACATGCAATTAAGTAAAGAATGTAGTTACCATAGCAGCTAATTTAAGTGAAATATGGTCCTACATTTCTCTTAGTGCTCTTTTACAAAATGCACTTTTATTGTGCATCAAGATGCATGCTTGTAAAAGCCGTAAGTTTGCATGGCAGTTGGTTTGTGCACTGTTCTGCTTATAGCCTGCTCTCCCAAGCGGGAAAACAGCCATCACAGACAACGCGCCCATGTGTCTGGACATGTTTCTATTTGTCTGTGGATGTAGGTGTGTGTGTCTGTGTGCGTGTATACTTGAAACTAGATAGCTCAGAGTCAGTGCCCACCACTAAATTTACCCGTGTGTTAGCTGAACTGTCAGGTCTCCCCTCTCAGAGTGGCGGAGACAGACAGTGTATTTCCTCGCTGAGTTATTAGAGCTGGGATGACCTCAACCTCGTTAGAGCTGTCAGTTTTATATTAAACTCCCATCACCTCTTGAGGTCACATGGAGGAGAGCGCTGAAACATTAAACAATCAAGGAGTCGTCATCTTGCATTATTACTGAATGATATTATTGCTGAAATGTTGTATGTTTTCCTAGCTGCAATCATGAGACTCCACAGTGTCTCCTTCATCTGCTATGGAGAGAAGCGTTATGTCAGCCAGCAGAGTTTATATTACACTCACTCTAGATCTACTTCTCTTCAGTCAGCCATGACAGACAGGCCGGACTGTATGCATGGTCAGATGCTTTATCCCTCCATGCCTAACATGGATGGATAATCTTCACGTCAGTGAAAGCAAATTCCTTAAAAGCCAGTTGAAGTTGTTTTTGTTGTTGAAGCTGGTGAAACCAACCAGAAAGCTTCAAGATCCCCTTCTCTCTCAGACTCCTCTGAGAAATGTGCTTATTTAGCTCCTTGCTGAGAGTTTAAGGAAGGAGTGAAGCATTTGTAGCAACTGATTAGGCAGAGAAATCAAGCTGGAAAGGATGTGTAGCAGGTCTAAAGAGTACTTTGAGGAGCTGAGGAGTGAAGAAAATGAGAGGGCAGGAATGGATGGATGGAGCACAGGTAGTGAAGTGCAGTAGGGACTAAGTGAGGGAAGCTATGAAGAGGATGAAGAGCACAAGGAGAGGTAGTCCAAATGGCATACCTGTTGAGGTATAGAGATGTTTAGGAGAAAGGGCTTTGGAGTTTTTAACCACATTGTTTAGCACAAGCCTGGGGAGTGAGAGGATGTGTAAGGAATCGAGAAGAAGTGTACTGTGCCAGTTTGCAGGAACAAGGGTGATGTGCAAAGCTGTAGTAGGTCCAGTGGGATAAAGCTGATAAGGCATACCATGAAGCTCTAGGAAAGAGTTGTTGAAGCTAGGCTGAGAAGAGAGGTGATGATTAGTGAGCAGCAGCATGGCAGAGAAGTGCACTACAGATGTGATGTTTGCTTTGAGAGTGTTGATGGAAAAGTTGAGTTGCACTGTCTTTGTAGATCTAGAGAAACCATATGATACAATGCCAAGAGAGGAGTTGTGGTATTATACGAGGATGTTGGGAGTAGCAGTGAAGTATGTGAGGGTGATGCAGGACATGTACTGAAGGTGGACGAGTCAGCCATCTAAAGCATCGGACAGTGCACAAGAGAGGTGAAGAATAGAGTGCAGGCAGGGTGTAGTGGCTGGAGTATCAGGGGTGATTTTCGACAGAAGGATAATAGCAAAAGTGTAAGGACAAGTTTATAAGACGGTAGTGAGACCTGCTATGATGTCTGGTTTGGAGACAGTAGCACAAAAAAAGACGAGAAGCCAACCAGAAGTGGTAGAGTTGAACATGCTAATATTTTCACTAGGAGTGACGAGGATGGACCAGATTAGAAATGAGTATATTAGATGGACTGCTCAGGATTTGCAGTTTGGAAAGAAAGTTTTAGAGTGGAAGGCTGAAATGGTTTGGGCATGTGCAAAGAAGAGAAACTTGGTACATTAAACAGGGGGAGCTGAATATGGACTTGCCATGCAGGAGGGAAAGAGGAAGAGCACAGGAAAGATTTCTGGACAAAGAGAGGACATGCAGAGGAGACAGAGGACAGAGGAGGATACTAAAGATAGGGTGAGATGCAAGCCACTGCAGCAACCCCTAATGGGAGCAGCTGAATGAAGAAGAAGCTCCATCAGAGTTGCAGAAAAAGTCTCCACATGGTTTGCAGATTGTGACCATTTCTAGTTAGCTTATCTTAATTTAGCATAGCATATCTCAGCCTAAAAACTAGGACAGGGAAACTGCTTGGCCGGCTATGCTAAAGTAATAAAACCAATCATTTCCATCTGTAAAACAGATATACTACATTATATCTTGTCAGTCATAATAATCAAATGACAAACAGCATGCAAAATGTTTCCGTTTTAGAAATGCAGTTAGTGAGACTTTGTTACTTACGGACTTAATTTAAAATTAAGCTAATAGGAAGTTTGCAAGCAGCGAACATACTGTAAACATAAAATGTGTTTACAGTATGTTTGTTGGACGCTGGTTTGTTTGATATGTTTGGTTGACATTCAGCAATGTTAATCAAAAAGTCTTGCAGATAAATGTTCTTCAGCTATGAGTCTGCTTGTGACCAGTCTTATCTAAACCTTTTATGATTTTTTTTTCAGCAGTTTGCTGTCTGTGTTTTATGTGCCAACAAAAAAATAGATAGATATAAATAGCCCTCGGTCTGGATGGGGTGAGCCTGTAGATCCTGAGGGAATCATAGAAAAGAAAGGATGCTTTTTTATCTTTAGCTGATGAGAATCTTGTGTACATTTTTTAGGGAGGGGGTAAATTTTGTCTTAAGCCTCTTGCCCTCAAGAGATCCTACAAATCATTTTGTAATTTTACTTGTGAATTACATTAAGTCCTCCCAATCTTTACTTGAGTCCTTGCTGATATGTGTGATTACACAGTACTGTAAATGTAATGTATTTTTCAGAAACCATATTATGTGAATAATGTAGAATACCAGAATATTGCACTTGTAGAACAGACATTGTTCTCTTTAGACACACAGGGCCCATAAAGCAATGGAAGATCTCACATATACACACACAGACACTCATACACTCTGCTAAAGCAATCAGGACCACTCACTAACACAATGAACCATTCCAGCATATTTTGCCTTTTCATGCTCTTTCCACCATATTCTTGTAATATATTCCCCGACTGCAGCGTTTAAGCTGTAAAACATCGCTGTATAGTAACCAGTGATATCAGTTAACATTGGAAACCCCCTGCTGGTGTTAGGATATGAGCGATATGGGCAAGGACTTTTTATGTCTGTCATAATTGAGTGTCTGATGCATTAAAACATTACCCACAGGTTTTGAGTTTGCCAACTTGTTATGTTACCATAGCTACACTTTACAGTTGTCACTGTGCTGGGAACAATGGAACACGTGGAGTGATGCTCGCTTTTGGAATTTCTATGTGCACAGCAGGCAGTCTCATATGCCAGCTACTTAACTCTTTTTTGTGCTTTTCCTTTGCTATCTCCCTATCAAATTCCCCAGTTCTGCCCAGGCTTTGTGCCTATCAGATGAACCAAGAGCAATCACAGAGTATCAATACCCTGAGAAGCTGCCTGGCGAGCTGTACGATGCAGACACACAATGCAAATGGCAGTTTGGGGAGAAGGCCAAACTCTGCACCCTTGATTTTAAGAAGGTAATAAAACTGATTTGGACTCTCTTATGCCATCTAATGCTAATTTAAAAACAGGTTTATAATCCCAGTCAGGGATTTTATCACCACATCTACTGGAACGTGAGCATTTGATACGTTTTTTTAACAATCATGTGTTGCTAGTTAGGGGGAAAAAAGTCAAAGAATGCAAGAGTGGGATGGGATGAATGAGGTAGAGGAAAAATCAAATAAAAAGAGGAAGGAAAAGAGAAACTGATCCGGGTTACATGCCCTTGTGCATGTACACACATATGCATCCACACACAAAGACTGAGACTCGAAGACTGCCCATGATATACTGTACTCACTGGGATAGATGACTAAATATACACTGGAGCATTGCCAGTGGGAATCTCTGCTCGTTGCTCTCCCATTGTCTCATTGCTGCTGATCTTACTGTTAGAAATACTCTCCCAGATAATAGGGCTTTAAATACTTGTTAAATGTAATCAGTCTTAAAATATAGTATCCCACCTGAACCTCAGTTGAGCCAAAGCTGCACCTGTATTGTTTGAACCATTCAGGCAAGGATGTTCTCAGTGTTTAGATGAAATACAAAGCTCTCTGAAGAAACAAACAAGGTTAAACCATCCATCTACCCCACAGACCCTTAGCAGCCAATAGTTCATTTTTGTCACAGACCCTCTAACAGATTATTGTGACCTTTTTTGTATACTACAATGGCGCACATATTTGCAGCACCATAGCATTTAGTCACACACAGGATAAAGGTTTCTATTTGTTGCAGTCAAGTGGACCAGTATAAAAATCTGATAATATATGTACTGCAATTTTGTGCTTTGTATTCATTTATTTTAACATTTTATTTTAACCTGTCTTGTTCCTTTATCATTTTCTGTGTAGCAAATTTTCTTCATCTGGAAGATATCATTACCAAAAATGATCAACGATAAAGCAAGATGGATATTTAATGCTTTGTAATAAAGTTACTGCAGTATGTATCAAATATGTTATGTCTGCAGTATGGGACTTGAAGCAAGTGACTTTTTTAATTTATGCTCTAAGAAATGCCAGTGCCAGTAGTAGCTGGCTTTGAATCCTAGGTCTTCTGCACATGCTGTCCTTCTTTGTGTGCTTATATAAACGTCTGAATATCTGTGGATTATTACATTTATAACATACGCTTGTGCACCTGGTAGCAGCAAGGTGCTCTGGACTGATAAATCTCCAAGCAGCCATTACACTCACTGTCTTTCTGAGCACTTGTTACTCATAAAAAATAAAACAGCCCACAAGAATCGGCCTCAGCGGCGCAGTTCATGGTGTAATGAATTCTTTTTTCACTAAACTTTTTGGCAGCTGTTGTCAAGATAAGGTACCACTGGAGGGAACAAATGATACTCTCTGCGGTTAGATAGGGATGGGCTATTCTATAGGAAAAATTGAATAATGTTAATGGGCGTTTTTCTTTCTTTCTCAGCCTCTGACACACTGTCCATCATTTCTCTCTGTCTCTCCTCCCATCGCTAACCGCTCTCTGCCATTATTTTACTGCTACAAACGGCCCGAGCAAGCGAAACAGATGGACAAATAGTCCTTGGGATGAATTCCATGGTGGCTTTTGGCAGCAGCAAGCTGAGGCTGAGGTGTCTGTCAGCATCTGCACTGAGTTGTCAAAATCTGATATAGTCATTCAAATAGCAACAGAGTAGACATGTTAAAAAGCAGCAGGCTGTGTTTCTCAGGCAATGCGAGCAGGGAAACAGGCCGGTGCTCCCAGCTGAATCTTTAATGACTGAGTAACACAGCCATTACATCATGTAAGTTTGGTAAAACAGTTGTGCCCTGTTAATACTTTGTCCTAATCTTCATGTTCTGTGTTACTTCTTCACTTTGGTGTTTCACTTCCTCAAAGCTGAAGATCGCTACGTCGATCCGCAACAGAGATGATGTTGGAACCACTTAGACCAGATTTTATGTATCGATGCTGATGTCTTTACCGTAGCTACTGAAGCATAAATATTTTGGAGATTCACATTTGCTGCACACGGGAAGCTCTCCAGAAAATAATTATTCAGACAGTTGCAGATTCAGCAAGATTCCTTCAACATGTTTTATTAGCTCTCAAGAGGCAAAATCAAAATGCTATTACAAGTGATCATTTTTCCCCACTGCAAGCTTTGTTTACAGCTATTGTGAGGAGGATCGTGATGATCCAGTTTCTGGAATCTGGAGCAAGAAGTAAGTTAAGGTTTCCATGTTTCTCTCTCTTATGTTGTTCCAGGATATCTGCAAGGCTCTGTGGTGCCACCGTGTTGGGAGGAAGTGTGAGACCAAATTCATGCCAGCTGCTGAGGGCTCTGCTTGCGGCCCCGATATGGTGACTTAACACATGATGTAGTGCGTGTGTGCGCATGTGTGGGTATGGCGATGTGTTTGGTTAAAGGGGTTGACACTCACAGGCTTTTTTACCTCAAGAGTGGCATCACATGAGTGGCATGGGAGCCGCTGACTTCTACTGGAATCTTTTATCCATTTCCTTAGAGGCATTTGAAGCGGAAGACAGTTCCAACCGCTAGCAGGAAAATGAAGATACCTTCTTCAAAATGTCATTTGTACACTGGAAAAAAAGTCCACAATCTATTCAGGGCATAGAGTTAGCTTTTAGTCATATCACCAATAAGATAACATTTGTTTCTTGATAGCCAAAGGAGCCAAAATGTTCCTCCAATTGATATGGCATTTAGCAAACATTGCCTTTATTCTTTAGGATAGCCTAAACAAGAGCCCCACACACATTTCCTCTCAGTTTTGGTGAGAAAAATACCATCCAACAGAGTAACACAACTCAGTAAGAGAGTTTTACTCTGTTATGTGTGCTAACTTAAGAAAAGTGGATTTAAACACGTCTATTGAAAAATGACTTCACTCTCAGGGCAAATTCTCCTTCCTGCATATCAGTTGCCCTAGCAGTGTTTTGGCAGTGTGCTTCTTTACATTACCAAGCGTGTAAAAGTATAAGCGGGGGAAAGCTTGTAAAAATGGGAAACACATTCTTTGACTTAGGGATACCACAGACCTTTAAGTCAGTAAGCTGCAAAGGACAATAAGCCATAGCTATGAATACACTGAAAAGGCAACAATGATGTGCATAGCCTTATAAAAGTAACATTTATTGAGTGTTTTATTGTTATGTAGTGTTAAGTCCAGCTATTTGAAAGCAAATGGCTTGAACTGAGTGATACTACACTTCTTTTAACTGCTTTTTGCTTACATAGCAATGGCCTCATATCCCAGCACAGACTATTTAAGTTATTTTCAAGCCAAATCAGCAACTTTACTTTGATTTAGTACATTTGAGTGTAGTGTAAATGAAAACTCCTTTTTTTTCTTTTGCTCTAGGTACCACTCTGTCCTTCCTTCTTTTACCTCAGGGAGCAGCTGCAGTTCGTTTGTTGCTGATGTGGCAGAAATATGCAATTGGCTTGGATCCAAAAAGCAATCTGCGCTCTTTATTTATTCTTTGTTTTCTTTTTCATTCTTCTTTTCAAGATGATTCCCCCCCGAGGCTTGCTCTTTCTCTTACCCTCACTCCCCTGACAGCTTCTCATCAACGTTTGCATCTCAATATATTAAACTTGATGGTTTAATCTCGCGCTCCCCCTCCACGGGAAAATTAACCGAGCACAAACACTGACTGCCTCACATAGGAATCTGCGGCACTCAGCCGCAGGGGGAAAACTGAGGGGAAATCAGCTGTTCTAGTTCTTAGTCAAGGACCATGAGATTAGTTGGTAAAGTGTGCATGAGTCTGCATATGCTGGCGTGTGGGTCTGTGGTCTCTTGTGTAGTTATTGTTCACATAGTGAGAACAAGAACAGCTGCATATGTTCGATGTATGGACATAGCACAGCTTATGCAATACCAGTGTGTGTGGAATTCTGGGAGAAGAAGTACACTGAAGCTGATTAATGATTCGGCCTTTGATGTATGTACTCGATTGTGGCTTTGAGTTTTCCCTGTACGATAACCATCATTGCATGCAGTCCAAAGAAGTGCAGAAACATATTTAAAGATTTTTATTTTTTTTTTATCCACTATCGTGTAATCTTCGGTTTTGCCTGCTGCCTTAAGGGACACATTTGGCAGTGTTCACTGCTCGAAAGCTGCTTGGTCAGAAGCAGCTAGTAACACTATATGCACATGGCTTTTCAGTCCACCAGAGATCAGAATGAAAGAGAAATTGGTCTTTGAAAATTGAAAGAGCATGAGATGACCTTGAAAAGGTTTTACTGGTAGACTGTGAACATGTAACCAGGACTGGGCCACAGTTAAAAAAAAACACAAAACAAAACAGTACAGTAAGCACAGTAAGTCATGTCTTGACGTGGCAGAGGTGACCATAATAAGGCACATTTGCAGTGCAATCAAATCAAGTATTAAACAGATTTTAACCTCACTGCTCTTCTCTACAAAATCTCTGTTAAGTCCAGTCCCACAGACTTGCACGGATGTTAGAATAGCACTTGCCAGTGAGTTTGCAGCCAGCATGTTCAGTGATCCTATTAATGACCACAGCACACTCTACCTAGAACAGAGCGTTCCCCATAATGAGAAATGCATGCCACATGCTACATATGAGAAACGGTAAAGATGGACGATGCTGCAGTCTGATTGTGTGTGAGTTCACTCGTGATTAAGATAAAAACGGGTCTAGTTTTGACAGTTTCTATTTGAACCCCCATTCTGCTGCATCTTTCTCTTTCCCATATATCAATGCTCTTTTGTTCCCTTCAGTGGTGTCGTCGGGGCCAGTGTGTGAAACAGGGTGATGAGGGTCCAAGGCCTCAGCATGGCCACTGGTCAGAGTGGTCCACCTGGTCTACATGCTCTAGAAGCTGTGAGAGCGGCGTTACATATCGTGAGAGGCAATGCAACAACCCCAGGTAGGGAAAGACAAAGCAATGGCCTCTGACATTATATTTACATAGAATCTTACATAGCATTAGAAAAACATAAATGTACAAGTGACTACAAACTTTACTCAAAACCTCTTCTGTCTGTATTGCTAGCTGACAGTTAACACAAAAACTGAAGCGGCACCTAGTTTTCTCTATATTTAAAAGTCCTCACATCCACTTGTCCTTAGTATCCTTTTAAAAACTTTTAATGATTTTTAAGCCAGACTAAAATAATTTTTGGATTTTAAATTAACTTAGGAGCGTCCTGGAATGGGAGTCTTATCATTGATATTGTTTTAAGTATCACAAATAAGTGTTTGTGTTCTAATTAAACAATTAAGATAAGAATTAAGAATAATGATATACTGAATGATTATTGAGCTTTAGATGTGTTTCTAGACCGACTCAGGACAAACCTTGTTAGCTGTTAATCCTCGTATCCAGTCTTTATGCTAAGCTATATGCTAACTATCATACTGCTGCCAGATAATACCACACTAACACATGTCCTCACAGCAAGTGTTACTTTGAACTACTACTGAATACACTACGAACAGTTCTACTAAATGGTGTTAAAAGTCTACTAAAAGTCATCATCTGTCAAAGTATAGTTTTCTAGTTGTATAATTTCTTACTATAACATGCAGAAGACTTGGATGGCCTGTGGTACCTCTGATTGTTTGACTAAGGGCCAACAGTATATTAAGAATTGTGATTAAGTCACACAAGTCTGTCACTTATCTGCTAATTTAGCCCCCAACTCATCAGTCACTCATGATTATTGCCACTGTCAGTCAGTCAGGGGCCCCTATTCCAAATGCTGGGACTTCCTTTTTATCATGTCATGCCAAGATCCTGACAAGTGGTGGGCTAAATTAGACAGAGAGTGAGGAGGAGAAAGAAAGACAAGGAAAGGAAAGCTGGTGGTGAAGGGTTAGAAGGACGAAGACAGGCAAGTGGAATAAAGTGGGAGGAGGAGGGGGGGATGACAGAAAAGGGATTAAAAAGGTGAAAGATGAAATGCAGAGATATCAAACGAAAGAACACAACACAGAGAGAGTGGTTGGAGAGTTTGCAGCTGTTTTTGTCTCATCCAAGAGATTTTTAGGAACATAACCCGAGGATATACACCTGTGATTTCACAAGCCTTCACAAAGGCACACTTATACACACATATGGAGTGAAACATGCTCATGGATCAACACAATCAGAATTTCACAGACTCTACAGATAAAAACTATCTTAAATGTTTTATTACCATTAACATTATTTCAATACTTTGCACTCTACTGTCACCCATGTTTGGGGTTTCAACACGAACATACAGTCACAGATAGAAGATGAAGAAAGAAGATCCATAAAATACTGGAAGCATGTTATTATTTGTTTCGTGCAGAAAAACCTTGAATTCTACACGTTTAAATCCATCTCTTTAGACCGGCATACGGAGGGAAGTTCTGCGAGGGTTCCTCCAGGTCATACAAACTTTGCAATACTGAAGACTGTCCCAGGAACACCATTGACTATAGAGCACAACAGTGTGCTGAGTTCAACGGCAAACAGTTCAGAGGCTGGTACTACACTTGGAGACCATACACTAGAGTGGATGGTGAAAAAGCTTTCCTCTTAAATTAAAAAAAAAACTCGTAACTAAAGATTATTTGAAATGATAAAAGAGGCCTTTTTTATGGCCATTTTCTTTTTCTTCCAGATCAAGATCTATGCAAGCTCTACTGCTTTGCTGAAGGTTATGATTTCTTTTTTGCCTTGGCCAGCAAAGTTAAGGATGGGACACTCTGCTCACCAGACAGCTCTAATGTCTGCATTGATGGACTGTGTGAGGTAATGTTAAATGTTAAGTTGGAAAGTAACATGATGTGACCAAACATTGATGTCAAAGTGCTACATTTATGTATATGGCGTGTGAGGTCTTTCAAAGTGGCTTCATGAAGTTTGACAATGGATGTAAGCAGTAAAGAACATCAATAGACTCTTATTTCTCCTGCTGTCTGCTACTTTAGATGTAATGAATAGTAAAATATTGACCTGTCACCACGTACATAATAAATGTTGGAATTTTGTAAATGTTGTAATCGAATGCGTACTGTGACGCAGTCTTGTGTTTTTATGTGTGTGAGCTACACTGTCATCAAAAGCGCTGATGGTTTTCTTCCACAGAGAGTTGGCTGTGACCGTGTTTTAGGCTCCACAGCTGTGCCCGATGCTTGTGGGGTGTGTAAAGGAGACAACTCCACCTGCAAGATTTACAAAGGACAGTACACAAAACAGCATTTTACTAACCGTACGTCACAAATGAATTATTCACTTCATTGGTTTTTAGCGATTTTATTGGAAATGCTTTAAAACCTAATATTTGTTTTCATGTCCCACAAACTTTGTATGGTGCAGTCCTCACCATAAAATCTGTGTAGCCTAATATCATATTATTAACATTTTGTTTTGTTTGCTGGAGTTTTATGTCACTTTTAATGCTTATTTAAGATCTTCTAATATTTCTCAGAGTACTATGCAGTGATAACCGTCCCAGCTGGAGCTCGGAGCATCCGTGTGATTGAACTGAATTCCTCCACCTCCTACTTGGCTGTCAGGGACACACATAGACGCTACTACCTTAATGGCCACTGGACCGTGGACTGGCCTGGCCGACACCCCGTTGCTGGAGCAATTTTCGAGTACAAAAGACCATATAACAGACCAGAGAGTCTCATATCAGCCGGTCCCACCAATGAGACTCTAGTAATAGAGGTAGTAGGTCATTGGTCTCAGTAAAATGATTAAGACCTACTTTCCTTCTCCTTTTTCTTTGTGACTTACTTGCCTGTTTATTACCTTTTTTCCTTTAGGTGCTGTTGCAGGGCTGGAATCCTGGTGTGCATTGGGAATATACTCTAAAGAAAGCTGATGAGAAACTGATGAAGAACCGCATCAAGCACAATTATACATGGGCTATCATACGCTCCCAGTGCTCAGCCACTTGTGCTGGAGGTACGAGCAAACATTTAAAAAATGCAATGTCTTTGTTTTTAATTTTTATTTTTTTGGATTTATGTTTGTTTTTTCATAGATGCAACTTTTTAAGAAGCAATTTAAAATCTGTTGCACTGATGAAAAAGCACGCATCACCTCTAATCTTGATCTAAAACCGTAAATGAGGAGGACAATTTGTAGATCAGTAGACTAAGCCTAAAGCTTAGTTCTTGCCTCTCTGACCTTTAATCAGTCTTTTAGCTCCAGGTTAAATGGAGACGAGCGTGTTCCCATCATTACTGAGGGGACATTAGAGGCTCTTGGTTCAAACTGGTGGGACCTCTCCTTATTCAGCTGGAGACTTGCTATTACAAACACACACACACATTGCAAGCACACACATGCCTGCCTGCGACCAGTGGCCTTTGTCCCCTGGGCAGGTAATTTGTGGCCAGAGGTTGAGGAACAAGGGTGCATTGTGTAGGCATGGCTATATTTGTGCATGTGCGCTTGCTTAGCGTCATCACTGTGAACAAAGCTCTTAGTGTAGAATTCCTATTGATTGACCCTTGAGGTTAAAGTTGTCCACCCCGGTCTGCTGCAGTACCCCCTAGCCACCTCCACCTCAATGAATACTGATTGCAGGTTGTGATGAGTTGAGAGTCTTTTGCTTTATTAAAGAGTATGACTGACTAAGTGACCTATATTAGCTCAGATGTACTGACTGACTCTGCCTAAGTTAAAATAATAATCAAAGTAGTCTTAAAACCTGATTTAAGGTTTACTTAGATTAATCAACACAATATGCAATTGTGCAAGAAGTCACTGATGCTAAAGCCACTTCAGTCAAACATGAATATTAGTTTAAGTTTATTAAAGATGAAAGGACAATCTGGTGATAAACTAGTAAAGTTAATTGAATCAAATTAAGTTTTTTGCACACATGTGAGACAAAAACATTTATTTGAATAACATATGTAGAAGTGGTGAACGTGTGGTTCCATCTCCCATCATGCAGTTTTGTTGATTTTATAGTAGTTAAATAGCAGATTGACGCAAAATGACAACTGTATTCTTTAAACATTTCTATGTTTACTGATCTATACCCTATGCAGGCCAAATGAACACCAAGTCAGCATGCTACAAAGACTTGAAAGTGCAGGTGAATGTGTCGTACTGCAATCCCAGATCAAGACCAGCTACTGGATTGATGCCCTGCAACACCCAACCGTGTCCTCCCAGGTCAGACCCTCAGCATTTTCATGTGTATTTGTTATGTTTGCTGATCATCCCCACTAGTCATCATGTATTATAAATTGTGTTAATTAATTTGAGTAGGTTTTCTAACATGTATAGTTTTTTTTTTCTCGTTTGGCTAACTGCATATCTGTTGGTCTACCGGTCCAACGTTGATTGATTGATTGATTGATTGATTGATTGAATCTTTATTTTGAACATGTTGAAAAAGTATAAAAAAAATAGAATTAAAAGAGACAAATGAACAAAGCAAACAAAAGGAAAACGAGCAACCACAACTCCAAATAACATCCATGTTCAAAAAGGAGCAGGAAGAAGCATAAGCTTATTTAATCCCACCCCTTTTCCACTATCTAGTATCAATAGACTACAGAAATACCTCCTTGCAATTACATTATATGTTATGTGTAAAAAAAATTTTTTTTAATATATACACATATATGTTTCTATCTATCCATACATACGTATATACACACATACGCACATATACACATTTTCAATAACCCCATTAACACCTCAAGGATACACAACCTACAATTATATATATATATATATATATATATATATATACCCATACCAACAAACCCGTGCATGCGCACACACATGAAAATATTAGACAAGAACACCCTATCAAATCTCTACCTTTTCCCTGTACCCTGTAAAAACCATATCCTTAAACCGCTTTTTAAACTGTGCCATGCTCGGTTTTCATCTAAAATAAAAAATCTGTGTTACGACTGGATGGGGCGGTTAAATGGTCCATTGGTCGTCACTGTCATGTCACAGCAAGAAGGGTGTGGTTGTACTGGTGTGACTGGGGCATAAATTTTAAGTTAACTGGCAAAATATTCTAAATTGGACATAAGTGTGAGTGTGATTGACCGTTTTTTTTTTCTCTGTTTTAGCTCATATCTCGTAGAAATCAGCTTGGTTCATCTCCTTTCTGATTTCATGTTCACCCATATATCACAGGTAGCCATGCAACTCTGTACAGACAGTCACTGCATCCAGGAAATAAATCCCAGTGACTTCTGATTGTCATTAAATGGGTTACAGACATTCATGTTTAAATGCAGTCGCTTTCTTATTTTCCTAACTTTCCATCTGGCACCACCATTAGATTGAGACAAAACTATGGTCATATGCAGACTTCTGTTGTTAAGATGACTTTATGTAGTTACAACATCACAACTCATGCAAGTCAAACGAAATAATTTGTGACTTTTAAAAAAAATTGTGAATGACCTCATCAATATATCGGCGCTCTGGTTTTAGATGGCTCTCAGTCTGGACATTATTAAAAATGGTATTTGAATTGTGCAGACCTTTCCTCATATTTTCCAGATACATATTTTGGATGGAAAACAGCACAATGTTTGGCCCTTCAAGACTTCAGGCTTTGTCAATTATTCAGTTGTTCAGTTGACATATCCTGGAAGGGCCAGCGTCTACTTCTGGCTACGGGACAAAATGTGTTCAGTTGTAAATGGTGAACATTTTCTACATGCGTGCAATTCATGTTTGCACCTTAGGTAGCTAGAGGATCAGCTTTAGGGCCTCCAGCCAAGTATACTCACATCTAGTTATTGAAGGTAAAAACATGGCAGCGAATAGTATTCTGTCTACTTTGTTCTGGTGTTCTTACTCTCTCCCATCCTGCTATCTTCCTAGCTTCTCTCCTTTTCACCTTCTCTCTCCTTCACTCTTTCTCACTGCCACGTGTTGCTGGTCTGCAACACCTACACATCTGTTCTGCAATTTCTGTCAGAAGAGCTGTTTATTACTTGAGTAATTTCTTCCAAAGTTCCCACACTATCTCCTCATAGTAAAGCCAATGAAGAGTGTCAGGCAGGACTGACTATATGTTTTACCCTTTTCCAACCCGTTAAAGCACCTGCTTTGTGATGATGACATTATCCTCACTTCAAAATGAAAAATAACTTACATTTTGGCCAGAACATGCGTGTGAGACACAGGGAAGAAGGAGAAGTTCCACTGGATATTCTGTTCATGTCTTTATCCAGTTCAAACCCCACCAACTGTCAGGAATGGTTAGCTTCTGTGTTTGTTTAATGCAGCAGGCCAAGAACTTGTAAACCTATTCACATGGATCATCACTTTGGGACCTAAGCTCTTTGGCCATATCAGGATCCACCTAGAACTTTTTTTCTTTTAGATGTCCAGCGCATTGGGGTATGCAAAATGCACTGCCAGTTTCTTTGGTGGGACATGCTGGTTCACTTCCAAACTCTGCTGATCAGAGCATATTTTTCCCACAAGGCTATACCAGGATGCTGGCCCAAGACTAATTGGGAAGTAGGAAATGTTATCATAAGCTGAGATGCACTTCCAGATTGCTGTGGTTAAGCAGGCTTTCCCAGTTGTTGTAAAATGTCAGCGGGGTCACCTTGAGTGGCACAAACATATTGAGGGAAAGTGGGAGTGAGACCCACTCCTGATTTTGTGGTTTTAGGGTGTAGTTCTGTAGGATCTTGGCTACGTTTAGGTGGTTTGGTCACTGTCTGTATCCCTGATGCTAAGAGCCAACAAAGAGGAACAAAGATCAGTCAACATGGCCTGATGCTGTGGACATCATCGGAAGTGGTTCACCCGTTGACAGGCAAGATATATATGAACACACACAGGGGAAATGTCCCTCCCTTGTCTGCACTGCTCTGGTCAGTGTCATGTTGTGTAAAGTCCTGGCCAGAAGATGTGTGAGTGTAAGGCATTCTTAGGACAGCAGTGGTTTCAAATAACAGGAGAATTTGCGATTGCGTTGATGGTTTAAAATGGTTTCGAATATATAGATATGTTTTTTAAGACTGGATATTTACATACAGGGTGGGGCAAAGCATTTAAATATCACTAAATATCACCAAATGTCACTAAAACTGCAGGGACCAACTGATTATATTATTTCCAGTGCTCATTGTGAAAAGCATTGTCAGACTTTAATGAGGTCTGCAAAAAATAAATAAATAAGATAGTAAAAACTTTATTTTCGATTAAAAGCAGACAGGCTTTCCGTGCCTAAATGTTGTTTCTATTAAGGCAGAATGCTGAACTTTGTTACACTGTATCATGCAAACTGAAAACTGGCACTCAAACCTTTTGTGAATGAAAAGATCATTTTAGCTAGCAGAGATAAAAGCATGTCTGTCTTAAAATCAATACCGAAAGAATTTACCTAGAGGCTTTGTTAGGCTTTTGCTGAGGCATCCATTTCTCTGTGCCCCTATTGTGAGCATTTCCATGAACACTCTTAGCTCTTGAAATATCAGCCAAGTTCTTGCAAACGAAGGGGACGCTGCTGACAAGCTGTGCATTGATTCATGAGCAGAGAGGGATTTAGCTGGGACACTGACCTCATCTTGGTCAGGGTTGCATGTGCACGTGCAGCAAAATTCTCTTGTTGTATGTGCAATTGTGACTTTGTCCGCCACATTTATAAAAATGTCATGCAGTAGCCAAACCAAACCATCAAAAAAAAACCTTACGAGAACTCTCCATAAAGTTCTTGAACTAGAAGAACTAGAAGGTCAGTTGGGCACAATAAGGCCTTGTTGCAGTCATGCTTGCTTTCTGTAATAATATTTAGTATTTCTATGAAATGTAATATAATGTGACAGGAGCCTCAAAGTTAATACATTTCATAGAAAGTTTTAAAAGCAAAGTCAACAAAATTGTCGTGGTGCTGCCGCTAATGCATTGCCTGCAATGTGTTTCTCAAGGGGCGGTGTGTCTGCGCTTGTGTGCCTAAAATGTGATGCAACATATACAGCAACATCTTGCATGCAATCATGCTGCATGATGCTGTTGTTGTTTTTGCCAAAAGCAGAATGAGTGGCCATCAGCTGCTGCCTGGCTTGCTTGCACAGAAGACATGGCAGGGCAGCAGAAGGTGGTGACTTCAGTTACTTCTGAAGCTCTTTTCCACCCACACTTTCTCACCCTCTCATTAAGACAAATTTCAGTGTCCCTACTCCAACCCCACCTCAAAATCAGAGCCGCCAGCAGTCTTAAACTGCAGCAGTCTGTTAGCTCATATTCTTTCTACTAGCCCCATCTCCCGTCTTCTCAGTGCTTTTCACTGGAACCCGTCTTGCTTGTGAAGTCATCACTCTCATTCTGCATTTTCACGGGCGTTTACCAAGTATGCTTAAAAAATTATCAAGGCAGAAGAAAATGTGGATACAGTATTAAACAGCGCATCGATATTATGTAATCCACTCTGAAATCATGGAATCCCAATTATGTTAGCGTTTATCTCGTGTTTTATAGTAACCAGCAGCTGTTCAAAAGGGGATTTTTCCTCTGCATAGCTCTGTCATTGCCTGAATATTTTCCTCTCGCTCAGCTTGTATTTGTCTCCATTTTGGAACAGGTAACCTGGGAAAATGCTACAAGATGACCACAAAACTGTCTCGTATTCACTCGCATAAAGCAGTGATGGCGCTGACAATATGTATAAGTCTTCAGAAAAGGAACACATGTCCCCCCAGAGCTTTGTTATTTCAGCCTTTTTTAGTATCTTTGTGGTTTATTGTATCATCATGTGTAGTAATGTGCTGTATTTTATTTAGTCATTTTTACTTTGTTTTCACTATTCAAGGGAAAAAATGGTGCTATGATGACAGCACACCGCTGCCAGCTGTGCAGACGATTCCCAGCCAGGATAAAAAATGTCTTTACTCATAGACACGCGGGGCGTTTTAAATAAAGGTTTACCAAAATTTAAGATAGGAGGGCCACCTCTGTACTCCACCTGGAGTTTTCTGTCATTACTGTTACCGAGTATTTTTTTAATGCCTGACAAATGTGTTTTTGTTATTTAATTATGTGCATTTTAAGCTCAGCATGGTAAGAAAAACAGTCTCAACGAGGTCAAGCTTGGTTAGTCTTTAAAGCATTTAACCACATCTTACGGCCTCCATTAAAGAGGGAGAGCCACATTTTCGTGGGGATGGTTTATTCGTTGTTGTGTGAAAGCAGTCAAAATCTTAAAACTGTGACATGCTTGACAATTTAAATGCAACACAGATGGCGGTACCAAAACTGTCTTTATGCTTTTGCGCTGTTTATAAATGATTCACTTCATATGCATTGAACAGGCCTAGCTGACAACAGACACGATGACCTCTCAGTTAGGTGGAACCAATAACATTTTTAATGCTGCATTGAATTGCATTACATAGTAGGTTGAAGCCATTATTAATGTTCCTCAGCTCCAGCTCATGTCTGCTCGGAAAGAAAGGTCTGTGAAGTGCATTCATGGCTTTACTGTTCGTGGAGGGTTTGAATCCACGTGGGACCATAGTAATGTCTAAAGCCACTTTCCTATGCTACACGGCTTTGACTCTTTGATCTTGTCACCTCATTGCTGTCTGCCAGAGCCTTCAACATCCTTCATCTCTTAGATTTGTCATTGTTTAGCACCGACACTAGTATCTGAAAGCCATGTGCCACCAATCATTTCTTTTGATTATTCTTCCAAGGAGCCAAACATTGTTGTAATTTTTTAAAGTAGTCTTGAGCCATAGTTCTCCCTGCTTTTTGTTGGTCTTTCACATTTTTTTAGCTGCTTTTTCACTTATTTTTCTTGCAGGCCTCAAGCCACTTAACACTGACCTGTGAACGACTCAAGCATAAAAAAGGCCCCTAACTCAAAGGATAAAGTGGTGTTGTATCTACACATAACAGACAACATAGCAAAGAACAATTTTAAATTGTATCTTTAGATACTTGGTTAGTAGCAGCCTGTCACAAAAACACATAATCATTTAGTTGATTCTATTAGAAAATGTCAAAGATAACACAGATTGACAGGAATAAGGTAGTTCTTGCACCAACAAGGCGATTCCCAAAGAGCAATCAGCCAACAACTGGCATATCTCAGCATGGTGAGCAGTGTGTCCCAGAGGTGTGGACTCGAGTCACATGACTTGGACTCGAGTCAGACTCGAGTCATTAATTTTATGACTTTAGACTTGACTTGAAAAAATGTTCTAAGACTTGTGACTTGACGTGGACTTTTACACCAATGACTTGGGACTTGAATTGGACTTGAACCGGTTTACTTGAAAAGACTTGATATTTTACCCCAAATATAAAATTTAACATGCATATTATATAGAGATTGAAAATGTGACGTCATTCACGGGTAGAACCGCAAAGGATTCTGGGAACTCGTGGCAAGCGGTACTAGCGCACGCAGGCTTTCAATTAAAATCAGTTACACAGCGATAAAAAGAAACACAAAAATGTCAAGAAGCCGTTTTATTATTAACTGCAATAGCCGGTCGCATGACAGCCACGGGAAGCCGACGGGTAAAGAGATCGGTTGTTATCGGATTACGTCATTGAGGAGAAATTGTTCGAGCCATGTTTCCGAAGTAACAAAGACGCGAAGGATGGCCTGGATTGCAGCCATTCAAAGATCAAATATAACGTCCCAGAACACTCCAGCTCACAGGTTAGTCTGCTCCAAGCATTTACACGAAGGTCAGTCTGCTGTTGTAGTTAATGCGTCATTTTTCTTAACATAATTGGTGATATAGGTTACAAGCAAGTCTGGCGCTGAACAGAAATTGTCGCGCTATGCTCCTTTATTTATTGTGCATAAATAGTGAATTGTCCTGACACAATATTGCGTTTCGCTTCTGTTATTATGGTACATTGACAAAAACATATACTTTTATTCACAGGATAAAACAGGTTTTTTGTATCACTAATTGCCCAGTACGATTACAGCATACAGTATTATTGTCACTGCTACATTTCTGTGATGGGTACCAGAAATTATTTCCACTACTAATTAATTACCGTTGAGCTCAAAGGTCCTATTAATAAACGGTTAACGAATGTGTATTTATGACGACAATTTGTGAGACTGGTAAACTTATGATACGCACGATGGTCTTTCGTTCTACACGGTGCATTTCAAGGTCCTGCACCCATCCGTCGGTAAACTGTACCTGGGCTTGTTGCAGTGACCTGAAGTTACTAAACTTCATGATCGTATGCGCTCACTCCAAGAACCGTATGATTATAAATATGCATATAAATATGCTACGATGAGATAGCTGACTTCATCTAACTAGCAAATGTTGTCCAGGCTACGTTGGTGATACAGTTTTTTTTAATGTGTATGATATTTTTGTCATGCGATTTTAAAGCTGGTCCTACAACCGCATCCAAGAATAACATGCAGCTTATCTCAGAAATGTCCGTGAAAATTATTCTTGGAGCTAAGTTTAATTGAGCTGCATTTTAAAGAGGTGCAATTTCACAATTTGTGTATATTTTCTAAGTTCACTATTTTGTCATGTGTTGAGAAAAACACAGATTTTAAAATTACATGGTCTAATATTTACATTTAGCATATAACTGCAACATTATTTTTTCGTTTTTTTTTTTTTTAAAGACTCGAAAGGACTTGAAATTCAAAATTTCAGACTTGTGACTTGACTCGGACTTTTACACCAGTGACTTGAGACTCGACTCTGACTTGCCTGACATTACTTGAGACTTGACTTGAGACTTGAGGATAAAGACTTGAGACTTACTTGAGACTTGCAAAACAATGACTTGGTCCCACCTCTGGTGTGTCCTCATAAAATCTGAGGAAACTGGACAAGTAGAGGACAAAAGAAGGAAGTATCAGGTCTAAAAAGCATCTACACCAGATGAACAGCATCTCAAAGTTATGTCTTTAAGAAACGGGGGGGAAAAATCCATCAAAGAAAAGAGCGATGCATCTTGCGCTTCAGATGATCCATTGCTGTTTACTGAAGCCTCATAAGAAATGGTCTCAGTGGAGGGATGGCTGTCAAGAAGCCATTTTTAGGGAAGGGAAACAGGGAGAAAAGGCTGAGATATGCCAAATTACACAAGAACTGGACTGAAAATCAGTGGCAACATGTCTTGCAGAGTATTAATCCAAACTTTGAAATTTGGATGTGAAAATGATAGGTATCAGCATGCGGTACCATCTGGAAAGCGTCTCGTTGGCAACAGCTTCATTTTTCAGCATAACAATGATCACACATTGTCAAAAATGATACCCGCACAGAAACACACAAAGGAACACTATCAGTCATGGAAACGACTCCTTTTTGTGAAGTAGCTTAAACATAAGACCTTGCAAGTTGTTCTGGGTCACCTTTCCAAATGCATCCCGCTGTGTCTGCGAGCTCATTGTATATCAGAATGCAGACACACAACACTACAGCAAGCTTTCAAACAGTACTTTAAGCAGTTTTTTTTAAAGGAAAAAGGAAACGAAAAGTACTTCAACATTAATTTGTTAGGTTTATATTTAGTACACACAACTGAAACCAATAACAAACGTGCTAAAAAGAAACATGCCTCTTTTTCAATACAAAAATTTCAATCAAAGTGGACGTGTTGGTTTGATAAATATACAATCAATTTACAACCCAAAGCACAACATATGTGGAATCCACTGTGAAATGGCAACAATCTATGTAAAACTTTGGGGACTGTAGAAATTGATGAATATATGGAATATTTGCTATAACAATGTTATGCCAAGCTTGACTAATTCATTTATTTCTAGTTTATATTGATACAATAATCACTGAGTGGTCTAAATTACGTTCCCCAATGATTTCCTGTATTCCCTTTGCACAGAAATAACACAACTGAAATGGAAGTATTTCTGATAACTGTATAGACATGATGGAAATCCAGGTAGGGTATTATGTTTCTATACCATACTTAAAGTGGAAAATCTAATTATATTTCTCTTGGTAAATAGGTCATAATGGCATCACGAAACTAGATGTTTCTGGAAAGAGGGGGAAATAAATCCCTTTTGAGACCTCTCATCCACTTCTAATGCATCCACATACAAAGACTGCTTTAAGACGCTGTCTGCAGTGTCCATCACTTATGTTTCTTCAGGCTTGGCCATAACCGTAAATCTAATAGGTTGGATACGTTAATATGGATACCTTTTTTCCCTTTCTCCATCACCTTTCCCATCCTATCCGAGCAATCGCCCACACATACACACCAAAAAAAAAAAAATAACCCCACACTGGTACAACCAAGCAGTCAGCCAAGGATAGCTGTCATTCAGTCAAAGTTGTGCTCAGGCCACAGCACTTCCAATCTCTCAACGGGGATTTGTGAGACTGTGACTGCATGACAACCACTCTCCACGCTGTCTGTCTGCTCCTCTGTCTCTCTGCCGTCTGTATCTTTTAAAAGTCGTTTATAAATATGTTCAGATTCACATTTGCCCTCTCTCTCTCGCACTTCTTTACTCACTCGTGGTAGATGTGCATGCTCCTCTGACATAATCTATTTCTCCTTTGCTTGCTTTGTACTGTTTAGCCACTAATGGACCTGCCTGTGTACACTGAGCTGAGGAAGCAGTGATAATAAAGGCTGTAAAGTAATCTCACAACAGTTTACACCCGTCTCTTAGGATTATCTCGTTCATTATCTAAAGCTGGAGCTTCTGGTCTGCATGTGTATGCGTGTTTATATGTGTGTGCATGGGAACCATGTGTTGGTAAGACACATACAGCAACATCTGACAGATTTTCACTGTTCTGAGCAAAACCCAACATTTCTTGATGTATAAACGACTTCAGATAACAATAAGGACTCTAAAAATGAGAGCTCTCTTGTGGCTGCAAAATATTTTCAACTTAATAAGATTAGATAGGCTTTACAGTATTTTTCCTGTTGGTTACGGTGTAACCTGCTCTGCATTCCTGTGCATTTACATCCTCCATAGACCTTCTTATGCCATTGCCGTCCATACAATGCTCAGATTTCCTGTTAAACATCCATAACATGTATAGGATATACTTGACTGATTAATGTGTTGTACTATATCAAAGTTCTGTTTCATGCTTTATTCAAGCTAAACTAGTTTCAGTTATACTTTTGTCAAATATCCAGTCTAGTATTAAGCATTTTTGTTAAAAATTGTAAATGTGCGTGTGCTTCTTTTATTCAAGTTATCAAAGTGCATGAGTCTTTTACAGTTTGTGGGCCCTCGCCATGCATGAACTGAATCTGAAGCAGAACACATGCTGGACCGACCGAAACACGCACAACTTGGATGCAAGTGTAGACCAGCAGGCTGTGGTCACCAGTCTATCTCTACATGTCATCCTATTCTAAGGCCGTGCAGTTATTTAATTTTGCTGTGTCTGCAACCAGTGATTTGGACCGAACAAGCATTACATCATGGAAAAAGGTTTCCGATGCCCACTCACATTTAGAGCATGATATCACTCTGTCTCACACTGCTGGTGTACACTGAAAAAAAAAAACCCACACAGTGATATATACATGTAAAAGTCCAAGCAGACACGCACAGTGGCAAAGCTATAAACACTGGTCAGAGGTTATTTAATGCACTAGTGTGTATTTAGACAGCGTCATTTAGACCTCAAAGGCTATCTGACACACCACAGGACACCTGAGCTCTTGTGCTTCTGTCCAGGGAGCATGATGCTTACTCATCCTTCAACCACAGTTACTCATACCAGCCGAGGCAAAGATCACAAGGTGTTCTATAACTTGATCCAGCATTAAACAGTATATTATTTCGATGGCCGTTCCTGTGAAGTGATTGTGTTGATATTTACATGGTAAAAGTAAGTACCCTGGAGTATGAAATAAAGTTTTAATTTGCACTTTATCATATATATACATTCAAATATTTTGCCAACTGTATGCCAGATGGCTATATTTTACTTTCCTGTGCAGGAAGGGATATCTAAGAAGGGGTAAGAGAGCCAAGATAATATGTCATAATAAGTGATTTTATGTCATCATAACTTTTCTTAAATGTTAAATGAGTGACATCAGCTACTATACTACAAATTAGCATGCTGTGACATAGGAATCTTGTGCATATTAGGAATTGAAGTATTTATGGAAATATATTTATAAAAAATACAATATTCTGAATTTTGTACCTTGTGAAACTAAAACTAAAAATGAAACAAACCCCAAAAAAGTCCCTGCTCTTGAAGGGTGTGTTGCACTTAGGCTTCGGTTGGCGTTCCGCTTGCATTTATTTATGTGTTTAATGACGCCATCAAAGTTCAGCTCACATTTCTTTGCCAAAGGTTAATAAATATTATGTCAACATGTTAAATGTATTACATATATGTGTTGATTACTTGGTCGGTTTTTTAAAATAAACAAGCGAATTGAAACTTTCATCTCTACATGCCGCTTTCGCTCCCCCTGAACCACCATTTGCTATTACCGCAGTGTGTATCTTCCTCATGACATGTCAAAACACCAGATAGATTTTCTACTTCTGCCTTTATTTACATTTGATAGTGCACATATGATGCCCTTTGGAGCTTTTCTCACTGACCTTCTGCAGCATTCCAAGCAAGTGATGCACCAAATTACTGCAAATAAAGTTTAGACTGTTAATATACACAGCTCAGTGTGCTGACAGCAATGTTTTGGGTTGTTTGGGGTAAATCGTAGGAGGCTGGGTGGGTATACTGGGGTGAAGTTAGAGAAAGGATAACAGAGTGTGTGTTGAGCGATTGAGCTGCCTGTGCCCTTAGTTTGGGGTCATTTGGAAGCGATGCAACAAAACTTTAAGAAAGTGCGAAGGCTTGAGGATTAGGCAACTTAACACATTTTACTGAGGCGCAGTCTTGGAAGAAAAATGCACTAAAATAGTATAAACTGAACTGTGTTATGTACAAAAGAAATAGGTGGTGATGTTTAGTTTTAGTCATGATTCAGCTTAGCCAGGCGAGGGGGGTTAAAATATTGCAGAGGTTTAACTTACAGCTTAAAGCCCCCGGCCGTTCTGGTTGTACATGATATTTAGAATATTGACAAATAAGCCATATTAACCATAATGACGTGCACAATATAAAATTTATATCAGATTTAGTTTAAATTTAGTTTAGATTTATTTTGAAACATTGCATGTCTGCAATGTCTTAGATTCGACAATCTTCTGCAGACGCTATTATATGAATGGATGATCTTTATTGTCATTATACATAGCACAGTGAAATTCTGTGTGGCTTTCTCTTAAGCTAAAAATTATTTTAAAAATAAAATAATAAAAAAAAATGGTAAGTTATTAAAGATAAAAATACACTTAGCACTGACAGAGCAGGAAAACAGCAGCATTATACACAATTTAGCCAGTTTCAGTATCGTTAGCTAATTAAAATGTCCTCCCTGCCATATGTATGTGTTTGTGTTGAAACGCGTGAATATTTCTGTGCCGTGTTTACACTCTAGTGTGGACTATGGTGGAAATTAGGGTGGTGGAAATCACCACTCAAGGGTAAATCTGTTCCTGTTCCTGAGCCTGTTCTTGTGTTTTTTTGCCCAACTGCTTTTTTGCTGGCAAACACACAGATTGTATACTGGTAACATAGATGGATTCCATAATACACCAGTGATTATCACAATAACAATACCACAATAACAATAATTATCATTAATTCCTGTACACTTGTCTAACTGATCGAGAAACTGTGCGTATTGACTCTATGGGTTTGCGTTGTGTTGTCCCAGCTGGTCTGTAGGAGAGTGGGGGGTATGCAGCCGAAGCTGTGGAGGAGGGGAGCAGACTCGGCAGGTCCAGTGTGTCCAGAGAACCAGCCAGACTGACGTGGACACCCTGGCTGACTCTCGTTGTGCCCAGCCGTCCCCGGTCAGGAAGCAGACCTGCAACACACACAGCTGTCCACCGGTTTGGACAACTGGGTCGTGGTCGCAGGTGAGAGTGTGAAACTTTAATGCTGTTTGTTTACGCTGCTGGCACGTTGCTGCTGAAGAACACAGCTTGAAAAACCCCTTTGAAGTCATACGCTCGCCCAGTAAGCCCTAAAGAGCTCTGCACATTGTGTTGTGAAGTTCGCCCTGGCTTTAATGGCTTCACCACATTTTATGACAGTGATCTCAGTGGCTTTAAACTATGAATGTGCCCGCTGAGACCTCCAGTGTTTTGTTCTCTGTCCAAATCCTATACATTCTGTGTGGTGACTTGTCTCAGTGTAACATTTTAACTGCCGTTTTACACCAAATATCGTCAATGACATGGCACAAGTGGTGTCCAGTTCGCTCTCCCCCTGGTAGCTTGTGGCACAGTGTAGTGCGTCACAGCCCCGTGTTTATTGGCTGTAGTGAATCACTTCAAGATTTAGATTGTCCCATTAGCTGTTTCTAGAATAAAAAAAGGATATTGAGGGAATTGCTGGAGTACCTCAAAGGAATTATTAAGGCAGTAAAGCACAGTAATCCATTGTGTGGTGACTATGCTGTATAGCAGCTTTTCTGAAATGCTATTTGTGCATAGCTGGCCTGTTAAGATGTTTAGCATGTGACATTTCCAGCCAGGTAATAGCTAAATTAAATATGTCAAACTCTCAATTAATTTTGATAAATTTGTTCCTTCTGCTTGAAAGAAGGTGGGAAAAAAATGGAAAGAAATTCTCAAAAAACCAGTTTAGTCTACATTTTTATGTCTTTGTTAATGGATGATAAAAATGTGTGTAACACATAACAAGGCTTTGACAATTGACAGTTTGGACCTAACTATGATAACAAAGATTGTTAATACTGTAGCATTTAAACCAACTGATCAGCCATTAATTAAGAGAAAGCTTTGCTCCAATACCTAAATGCAATCAGATATCATGTTTGTTTTTATTTGGCAGTGTTCGCGTAAGTGTGGCAATGGTTTGAAGAAGAGGACTGTGCTGTGTGTGAGCTCTAACCCGGGTGCCCAGGCACACACGCTGCCCAACAGCAAGTGCGCAGGCCTGCCAAAACCTGCTGGTCAGGATTCCTGCTTCATCAGACGCTGCCAGAAACAACGCAAGGTCCAGTGGTTTGTCTCCACATGGCAAGAGGTATGAAATTAAAATGAATAAAACAGCACTTATGCAGTATTTAAATGTATTTTTAGCTAATTTGAATAAGCTCTCTGTCTCTGCTCTGTTCCACATCCAGTGTTCAGTAACATGTGGTCGTGGCTATCAGGCACGCTTCATCAAGTGTGCAGAGAAGGTGTGTATTGTGTGTGTGTTTGATCAGACACAGCAAAAGGTCATTTTTCAGTGTCATAATGATTCGCTGCATTTAAATTCTCTTTAAATTCCAATTTGTTAATATTATTTTAATTATTTGCTTTTGTGTTTCTAAATAGATTTTTTGGAGGTTCTTTATTATATAATGGCATCTATAGCTTTAGTGAATTTCTCTATTTCATAATAAAGGACACTGCAGGAAAATACAGAGAGCTTGCTCCCAAGAAGTGCCACCATGTTCCCAAACCCATAGTAGAGCTTCAGAAGCCCTGCATCCTGGCTGAATGCCCTGTCCGCACAACACAATCAGTGCACTACCAATGGAAGACGCATCATCGGAGCTATCCAGCCCACCCTCCACCTCGGCCAGAATGGCGCTCGTCTCCTTGGTCTCAGGTATCAGCAGAATTTCCACTTTGGTAATATAAACAAGAGGAGGGAGCGAATGTGTCGCACAAAGGAGATTCACAGTATCTATAATCCGTTCCTTGTTGCTTCGCTCTCCGCAGTGCACGGTGACATGTGGAGGAGGAGTGCAGGCCAGGGCGGTCCAGTGTCTGGCGGAAGAGAAACCTTCCACCGGCTGTGCCGTCCATCTCAAACCTGCAGTGTCCCAGGCCTGCAATACCAACTTCTGTCCACAACCTGAGAAGAAAGGTACCAGTGCTCTTATTCTCTCAAAAGATCTCCCAAAAAAGAAAAAGAATTTCACTTTTTTTTTTCTCTTCTTTTTACACAGAACTTGCATGTAAGGATTACTTCAGCTGGTGTTACCTGGTGCCCCAACATGGAGTCTGCAACCACAAGTTCTATGGCAAGCAGTGCTGCCAGTCATGTTCAAATTCAAACCTATAATCCTAGGACGTGACTCAGTCCGCTGTACAGGCAGATAGGTAGTTAGTCAAAAGACTGCAAAACATGGTTGTGGTTTTAAGCATGTGGCGAGCACTGAAATACAAAGCCTTTTCTTTGGAAGTGCTCTTCATTTTCTCTCTGCGATGCCGGACATCTGGATACAAGAACTTGATGTTGACAGCATTACACAGGAATGTGATCGGGAAAAAACAAATAAAGACAAGAATTATGTGGAGGAACTAACAAAATAGTAATCGTGATTAAAGCAAATAGGATGGACATGTCTAAAAGAAACTGAAAAATCCCAGCTTTGTTTATATACTGTAGCTGAAAAGATCTGTACTCAGGACACTCAGCATCTCTCAGTCAACCAAAGGTCAACGATGGCAAACCAACAAAGAAAGACGTCTTCAAGCGCTGCCACGCAACATGTGATATGCCCTGGTCTGCGCTGCAGACCCTGATGAATTGACAATCTGTGGTTTCTTAATGAAAAGGGACGTTTCAAAGAGACGATAAAGGTATAAATAAATTTTGCCTTGAGCTTAATTTTTTTTAATTAAAAAAAAGAGAACAAAAATGACATGCTAATCAATGTGTATTTCTTTAATAGCTGGGCAGTTGCCATGGAAGTTGTCATGTAAAAGTAAAAAAAGAACAGAGCACAAATCAACTGCATCATCAGATGCATATGTTTTCTGTGACAGGATAAGTCTGCGCGATGTGGCTTTCCTTCCAAGTGGTGCTACAACTTTGTCACATTGAATTCATGAAATCAGTGTGAAATGTTCAAGCTTCAGGAAATAACAAATGAATTGTGTGACCCGTGTACAGTATTATTTGTTTTATTTATTGGCTTTGCAATGCAGTGTTTCTGGAAAACTGTATGATTAAGCATTATAAATGTGTCCTTGTATTACTCTACCCTAAGCCCATTACCTTAATATGTGTTATTAATTTTCATTACATGCTGTCAAACTGCACCTTTTTATGCAAAACCTTTATTTTATTTTTTAAAAGAAAGCAGCTGAGTTCTTTTTTTTTTTTTCTCTCTCTCTTCCCCCCCCCCCCTTCTCACCATCTCTTCTCCCCTTTGGTTTTCTTTCTTTCTCTCCCCCTCTTTCTCTCATTCATTCCCCCTGTCCTATTTATTAAAAAAAAAAAAAAAAAAAAAAATGACAAAGGATGAACTGAAGCTCTGCCATCACGTAATGTCGCATACTGCTGTTTCTGATGTCATTTAAAAAAAAAAAAAAAAAAAAAAAAAAAAAAAGAAAGCAGCTGTCAAGTGAAATCACTAACAAGCCATATCAGTGTGTTGTTTAATGTGTCCTACATTATTATACATGACATTAGCATGCATTTATATGGCACAAAAATGCGTTACATATCAATTACATTTTAAAAGCACTGATGGATGATAGGTAATACTATTACAATATGATTTTTTTAACCGTGGTAATGAAATAAGATAAACAAAATGTGTAACTACAGGAACATGAGCCCCGATTTCATCATTTTTAGCTTTAAGTTGGACAGAGTATCTTTCAGGGGGGGGATAAACTTGAAACTCTAAAAGGACTCCTGGAGAAAAGCAGAAAAACAAATATTCAGGATGGAAACTTGATCGCTTGACTCATACAACTTTGGCTACAGTCTTCAACTGGGCATGGCGCTGTCATCATGCCTTTACAGAGGATTAGGATTGCACCAAATCACTGACATCACTGTCACCATTGTTCCACTCTGCCATAGCGGGGGCTAGTACGTCTTTTGCATTTCTCTGGCTTCAAAATACAGATTTATAACTTTTACTTGTAACAGCTGTAATGTATATATGTACATTTAAACATCTTAACTCCAGTCTTTGCTTCTATTTATTATTTTCCTTCCAACATAAGTAAGATTACATGGTAGTTCACTGCTTTACCTACCTACTCAACTTTGATGGAATGTCTTTTCAGTACAGTTAGTTCAGTTCAATGCACTAAGCTACTAAATTACTTTTTGGACAAAGCAATTGTATTGCTTTTGCTTTACTCCACAAAATGACCTGAAACACATTGTCACTTAATTATCAGTCAGAAATAAAAACTTTAGGCTACAGACCCGCACAATGACTCAAATTCCTATCCTAATTTTTATCCATATCCCGATGTCATCTTTGTTTTAGTTTTTATTTATGAACACAAAGCCGGCAACACAAAGCAAAGATGAAACCTGGCCCAAAGTATGGTGGCCCTGAGAAGTCAAACACACTGTGACTCAAGAAAACATCAGCAAATATAAAAATGCTGTAAGAGCTCGCAATACCCAATGGAAGTTGAATAAAACAAGTAAGAAAAACAAAACAAAAAAACTCAAATAATACAAAACACAACTCAAGTGTTTTTTGGAGATAATAACTTGACGGAACAGCTGTGGAAGAGATAGAAACCACAAAGGTTTGCACTGAGACGCTTAAAAGAAGAGATGGTTTCATCTGTGTTGTGAGTGAGGAAAAACATGCAGGTAATGTGTGTTTTAGTTGCATTTTTCATATAACAATGTGGATACATGTTTGCTATAAGCTGTTCGGTTTCGTATCTGGTCCGTCACATTATTGTCTCCCCCCAAAAACACTTCTGCAGTTTTTTTGTGAAGGTTTTGGACAGCATATTTTTCTATTTGCTGGTGTTTTCTAAATTTACGGTGCATTTGATCTCCTTCTAAAGAGACTTTAAAGCGAACGCCAGGGTGATATGTACGTGTAGAAATGGAGGTTTCAGTGCTACAAGTCTAAGTGCCTTTTTTTCTGCTGAAAATCTGCCCCTGGCTGCTGGGCTGGAAGGCTTAGCCTTGACATGTTTCTGGTTTCTTGCCTAGCTATGTGTTAGCATACTGTCTGTGCAGATGCTTTTGCACAATATTAATAAAAATCATTTTCACAAGCACACAAAGTGAAATCAGCTGATTGCAGGACTGTGTGTAACTTTTACTGAAAATGTAACGCCATTACAGTAACACATTAATTTGCACCCAAAACGTTTTTAATGTTTGGTTTCATATTTTCTTTAAATACATTTTTTTAAATAATTTTTAATATTACTTTGTTCTACTCAATTGATCCGATCTGACTTATGTTTGGTCAGACTCTCCCATAATGAAGTAGATCTTGAAACAGAGCCAAGGGGAGGTCCTTCCCCAAGCTACCGGTATATAGGAGATATAGCTGGATATATAGCTATATAGGATGGCCTAATCCGGCTTAAGTTACATTGTCAATAGCACAAATATGGCTCCGCTCCAGAGTGTTATGTGTATTCATCCTGTTTCACATGCACTGTTTGAAAATGTAGCTATTACCATAATAGCAGTGAGTCTTCATTTGTAGCTTTACTATCTATGTCTGTCCCTTTAAATATAGTTGGTGGACTCAATATTGTAATCTGAAGTTTTGCTAACACAATTTGAAGCAGATAAGAGCTAGCCTTGTATTTCATATCCCATATGTAACTAGTATGTCTAATATGCTGTTATGTTCCTTCAGTGTGTACAGCTGACATCATATTATATCATTAAAGTTGTATGGTTGAAACTGTGGCGGTAACCCTAGGAAGTTGATTGTGTTCATCTGGACGTTGGGTTTTCGGTGGTTGCTGATCCAAGTGACGTCTTCAGTCTCAGAGGTAATTGTGTAGAGGTATCTTTTTTCCTTAGTCATAATGCAACTCTTCATGTAATTTACCTGTGCTGACCAATGACTGTAGAAAACAGGTGTGACGTTCATAACACAAGGAACAACTCACTGAACTAATACGAACTAAAATAGTTCATATTATGTTCTGTTATTTTAGGCACATAAGTGCCCCATTATAATAGGCCTGATGGCATTATTTTATGAACCTAGATCCCATATATCATTTTTGTTTGTTTGTTTATTTATATTTCTAGGTAACAAGTATAATTTGTAGTTAGGCAATGGTGTGAAGTTTAAAAAACAGATTTGATTTTATTACTAAACATGCTGAAGTGAGAGGTCTGACCTGCTCAGCATGCTTCATGCTTTTGAACCAATGTCTAAACCACTTATGTGACAGACTAACACATCAGAACCTCTGGCTGTGCAGCTGGTGAAGACCAACTATAATTTCTAAATCAAAATGTAGTGATTCCTTGTTCTTCTGAGGTCACTCTTGCAGTTATGTGCAGGTCTTCCTTGAGCCTTTATTACAGCATTATTTTGATACAAAATAGATTTATTGAGCTGTTCATTGGTAGCCCAAAAAGTTGATTCTATTCAAGTACAGTTTTGTTGTTGTTGTTGTTGTTGTTGTTTTACGTGCTTTGAATGTGTACTTGTGTCTGTGTAGTCATAGCTGAGGCCACTTCAGCTGCTAGTACTTGTATCTTCACTTACTACATTAAAGAAAGTGAATGGAAAAATATCCTGTACCTTTTTAATACCTCCTCTCTTTAGCCTAAAAAGATTTACTTATTACTGCATGTACTACAATATAGCTTACACCTTCAGTCTGTATTACCATCAAGCTGTAATTCCATGCAGAGTCAAGAAATGTTAAGTATAAAAAACTGCAATTCAATATCGGACTATCTTTGCATCGTTTATTTTAAAATACCTAAAAATCTGATTTTTTTTTCTAGCTCCTGGAGGTTGTAGATATCTAGGATAATTGGCTCATAGGAAGATTGCTGCTATAGACAAGAATTCAATTCATGTTTATCTATTACATCACAACACAGATCACCTCTTTTGCTGTGTCACACTGCAGGTATTTATTAAAGTCAAAGGACTCCATTTGAAACACAGCCAGGTGTGGACATTAAACTATAGGAAAATTATGTGTATTATCCTTAAGATTGTTCATTTCTCTGCTGATTACAGACACCAAAAAATAGACTTAAACACTGGAACACTTAAACTAAAAAGTAATAATCCAGCCTTCATCTTTGGATGGCTCTAGCTATGGTGAAGGTGGGACTCTACAAAATAATAATGCAGTAAAAAAAAAAAGATTAGCTTGATATGCACAAAGCACATCAAACTGATTTTAATAGAACTTTAATGAACTATATTTAATTATTTACAACTATTTACTTTACTTTTACTTTTACATGCCAGTAAGTTCAAATTCAATGGACTGGCTACAGAAAACATTTTAATTTTCAGTTACTGGATATTCTTTTAATGCTAATGCTATCTGTAACTATCCTTCCTGGGCTTATTAAAATCATCTAGAAATAAATGAAAGTATTACTCTTGTCAGTACAGTATTGCTAATTTACAGTTTATTCATATAATACTCCAAGATAAGGTCTTGCTAACGCCCTACCTTGCATTTCCTAACAGCAGGCGATGAGGGTATAACTGGGCATCCATCTGTTGACTCTGTGACTGCTTGATATTTAGGAGTTCTTTTGAACCCTTTTCAACAGATTATGTACTATAACAACGCTCAAAAGAAATATTGCATGATTAGATTTATAGAACAGCAAGCAGAGAGCTAATCCTGAGATCTAGTTCTCAGGATTCAACAGAGTGCTGCATGTAAGCCAGAACACAGGCTAACAGTAATGCCAATGTGGTATTAGCCATTTCAACACCTATGACATACTGTATCTGGGCTTTGCTCTTTTCTCATTTCTCAACAAGTCAAGGAGACACAGATGCCCAAAACAAAATAACCATTGTCATAATCCCTGGGGCACCGTTACAAGGACCTTCAGCTGGACAGTGAAGAAGGAAATATGAAGAGTGTTAAAAGTAGGAAGAAATCATGTAGAAAGTAAAGAGTCATTTTTTAAAGTCATTGGCTCGCTCCAGGCAAAGAAAATGTGTGCCTAGACACTGAAATACTAAATAAATATAGACCATAGTTTCAGTGGGCCTTTTTTTCACAGGCAAATGTCTGCAAGGTTTTATGTGATGCAGAACCGTTTTATTGGTGCATGCCAATGTGAAGAAAAGAGACACAAGTGAGATCGGATCTTTAACTCACATAACTGCTTTACTGTTGAAGGACCTTTAACTTAACTTAGTAATTAGGTTACCAAAAATATTTGTGACCTCAGTGCAAAAATATGTATTTCCATTTACATCAACCGCAGCAACTTCAGAGGAAAAAAAATAAAAGGACAAAATTCAACCTCACAAGTAGGAAGGGATTAAGACGATGGAGCAGTTTTGTTTTGTTTTGTGTATTCAAGATAGGGTTCAGACAGCTTCCTGTGGATTTAAACAAGAGTTGACTGAGACAAATTTATTAACAGCAGAGATTGTATGTCATAGACAGTCACTGTCTCTGTTTGACTGCATCTGTTTGAAGAGTGTGGCTCCTTTGCCTTGAGGCAACTCAGAAGGTTCAGTCAGAGGGTCTTTCCATCATGATGGCATTTACAACGGTGTCTTCAGGTGTTTCTTCTTATGTTGAAATTGATAGAACTTTCAAGAAGGAGAACACCAACTAGAAATCTTCATTTATTAAAACATATGACATTAACACTGAACTCCAAAGTGGTATTTTTTAAAAAAAACTTGAAATTATGATACCTAACAAAAGTACTGGTTTAGTGTGTGGGTTTGAGAAGGAGCGAGAGCAGTGCGACAACTGTTATTAGTACAATAGCACCCTCTGCTGACTATATCTGCTAACTAATAATAATATAATGTCAAAATATGTGATATATGGTGCTTGACATTGGTGGGTAACATGCATTTTTTATGTTGCAACTTTGTATTTGTAAATGAAAATGGAGTGAGTGCAACGTTCTGTGTCAGTAAATGGGTTTGGGGTATTGATTAATATTTTAATATGACGCTAAATATTCTTTATATTAGATTTTTGAAGAATAGGCAACTATTTAGCTGAAGTACTGTTAGCAGAGTAACAGTGCTCTTGGACTTGGTAGGAAATGGGAAATGGAGTAAATCCCAGCTTCTCTGTGTTATAACTTGACAACCAGTCAACTCCTTGTTCTTTACTGTAAGTGTAGTTTAATGTGTTGCAACGATTTTGGGAAGCTATACAGGGACGAAAGAAAAAGCTGAGTTCCCTGACCGGGAATCGAACCCGGGCCGCGGCGGTGAGAGCGCCGAATCCTAACCACTAGACCACCAGGGAGTGATATCAACGTTGAGAACCTGAATGATGAAATAGCTTTACATCCCCCCTCAATTGTTATAAAGGTTTACTGTTATTTGTGTTTTGTAGGACTTTGAAGACAAAACAGTCTGACTACCTAACAAATTACAGTTCTTCCACCTTAATAACATTCAGAGTCAACACGTGGACATTACGCAGGAAAAAAAAAATCACGTGACCAATATTCCGTGACATTATTATCATGAAAACGGAATTCAATACGCAGGCTGTGAACTATATTTTAAGTAGCTCAGTAGTTACACGGATAATTCATGGAAAAATATACACATAATACACATACACGTAAATATTGAGTGTTAACTTCTTTTTCAAATTTAAACACACGAAGCCAATATGTAGAATTTGTCCAGCAGATGTCGCCACTTTATTGACAGTGGGTTTGACAGAGTGAAAATAGTTTTTTCGGGCTTCGCAAATCTTGGCAAACACTACAACAACAAAAAACATTTAAAACAGACTATATCATGTTATATAACTATATCATGTTAAAACTACAGGAAACGGTTACTCTGGCCTCGTTCGTTCCTGATACTTACACAAACAAATTTATTTTGACGAAAACGAGACTGAAATGCCTGAAGAAAAAACTTGAACAACAGGAGGCATCACGGTAAGGAAGCGGTAAAAATTATTTTAATTTCGTACGTACGCGTTACCGATATTCAATTCAATACGTAACTTATGAATATAATATGATTATGCTCTGAACTTAGTTAGAAATCTTATATTTCACGGCGACAGGCATTTTGCAAAGCTACCGCTAAAGGGGTCCTTCGCTTGGGTCCTTGGTCAACGTGGGACACGCGAAAATGTGAAGTTGTTTTGAATATAGAGGAGCCTTCGTGGAATTTGTGACACTAAGATATGAAAGTTTTCCGTTTTCAGAATAAAACGTAAAGGCTGCCTGGGTATCGGTGGGATTTTTCTTACTATGATGCCAGGGGAGAATCAGTCCAAAGCGTTGGCAATCGCCGCGGACGCGACGACTGGAAACTGTCAAAACTGCTCTGTTTTGCAGCAGGTCGGTGATGTTTTGGGGGGCTTTTTTGTTACCGAGAAATCAGTTACAGTGCTTTACATCATCTTTTCGATCCAGATCTTAAACATTATGGAGCGATTTAATGTGTTTTTATCTTGTGGAGTTAACGTGTTGATAAGTATTTACTAACTGTGATGTCCCCTGTTTGTTTTGTTGTCTTTCGTCAGAGTCTGGCTGAATATGTGTCTTCATTCCTGGCACTAAAACAGAAGATAGCGGTTTCAGAGTAAGTACCAACGGACGGTTATTGCCTTGGTAATATGTCTTACGTTGAGACGTGAACAGGTCGTAGTTGCGGTATTCAGCATACAAGCAAAACTCGTGTGTTTTGATTTGCTCTGAAACATGGCGGCTGTCATCAGCTACAAGCAAACTAGCTGAAATTACAATAATTTGTCCAAAGTTTCTCCCTATGTGCTTTCTAATGGAACTGATGTTCGTAAGTGACTATACATTTACTTGATTTTTTTAAAATAAGTTTTAAAGCCATTTCGCAAAGCATTGTTTGTTTGTGAATATAGGATGGAGAGAAGAGGAATGAAAGTCTGTACAAATAAAGTAGAATACATTTGTGTGAATGAGAGACATTGAGAGAAACTGCAAGGAGTAGACTAGGAAAAAGGATGAGTTTTAATGTTTGATGTCAATCATCCAAAGCAACAGATAATGAAGAAGAGAATGCAGGCAGGATTGAGTGGGTGGAGATGACAGAATGATCGCAGCTAGAATGAAAGGAGGTATTTGCAATATGGTAGTGAGATCTGCTATAAGGTATGACTGGCACTGCTGATGATGCAAAGACATGGAAAAGAGAGAGAGTGGATATATTAGACAAAGAATGTTGAAGATGAAGTTTCCAGGCAGGTGGAAAAGAGCAAGACCGCAACAAAGTTTGCTGGATGTAGTGATCGAGGACATGAAGTGGTTTGGTGTGACAGAGGAGGATGCTATGGAAGCAGGTGATCATCTGTGGCAACTGCTAAAGAGAGAAGCCAAAAAAAGATGAAGTCTCGGTTTAAGTAAAACTTTCTATGCCCGTGTTACTCAGATAATTAAGACGGTGATCCTCTCACTTAGACACCTTGATAAATGGTGTGACTGTATATAAAAACTTCTTATCTTTGAACTAAGCTTTCATGAACAATATCCATTCACTTTCAGGACATTGTTACTTTATGAAAATTTGTAGACTTAATAAAACATAAAATGTTTTTGGGGTTGTTTTTTGTTCTTTTGCTACATTCAATTGGTTTAACACATGGATCCATGTTCTCAACTTGTTATGTGCAGTGACACAATCAGGCTTCAGCAGCAGCTGGAAGAGCTTCAGATCCGACTGGTTACTCTGGAGAAAAAGACGGCTGATTATGAATCGGTGCAAGCAGAACTGGAAGAAAAGAAAGTAAGCGGTTACACTTTACAATCTTATGAAATGTCCTAACCTGTAATCATATGTCTGACTCTTAATACTGTTTTCACACCAATAGGGCTGCTCGATTATGGCAAAAATGATAATCACAATTATTTTCACTGAAATTGAGATCTCGATTATTTGACGATATTTATTTAACCCTTTAAGACCTACTATAGAACCAAGTCCGCCAGAGCTTATATTATTTTTTTACATGTTGTAGTGCCATTTGTGGGAGCATTTCAAGTTGCTATACAACTGTTATAGCCCATATTTTAATAATATGTATGTATTAAGTCCATAGTAACTACATTAATTGCAAAAAAAGTGCAATAAACTACAAAAAAAATTGAAAATCATTTTTGTTTTTTTTACATATATTTCTACTTGGAGAAATTTAAGAGGTTTATCCCTCAAAACTTTAAATACAAAAAAATTGCAAAAAATAGTTTACAACAACAGGAAATTTATTTTGAGTGTCTTCATAGTTTTATTTTGGAGATACACCAATTTTTATATACTGCAGGAAAAACAAAAAAACAATCCTATGATGCAAATTTGCAAAGAAAACAGCATGTGCATCAAAATAAACTATTTCCAGCAGTGCAATTAGAGTTCTAAGCATCCCAGAAACTATTCAGAAAAGTCAAACATGACTTATAAAAACACTTGTATAGGCTTTTAAGGCCTACAAGTAAAAAACTACATTTTCCGCGAAAATGACGTCACTTCCGGTTTCGGGCAGGAAATGGCGGACATGCGATAGTTCACGCTGACGTCTGTTTCACTGTGGGAAGTGGTATGAACAGGTAATCGGATCAGCAAAGCGTGTTTCTGGAATATTATGTTTTTGTTGCTGCAAGCGCTTTTTATGCAGTTTTTGCAAAGCTTTATGTGGAAGGAAACCGTGACCGAGGACAAGCTGATGGCATAAGATGTAAGTACAACTCCTCTGGTTTCATATGCAAAAAAAAATATTGCGCTAGCTTACGTGGTTCAGGTTCTACAGGGATTTAAAAATAGTTACACAAAACGGAACGTGCGGCTCTGACCGGCTTTAAAGGGTTAACAATAACAATGTATTGAATAATGACTTTAAAAAATAATATAAAATAGTGTGCAACACCACTGAAGTTTTTTTTTTTTACCTCTCTTTTCAACCAACGGCAGTCACTCTCCTCTCCAAATAACTTCTGCTCAGCTTTCTGAGCTTCCCTCGGGTCCTCTTAATCAGCGGTCTCCAACCTTTTTTGCGCCACAGACCGGTTTATGCCCGACAATATTTTCACGGACCGGCCTTTAAGGTGTCGCGGATAAATGCAACAAAATAAAACTAGTACCGGTACCGGAAAAAAGATTTATTCATAACACACGTGAAAAGACCCAGGAAAACCGAGTTAACAATCAAAACGATAACAAAATAACGCTGAAAACCGATAAAAACCCTGAAAACCATACATTTCACACCTGAGCCTCAACTCTCGCGGCCCGGTACCAAACGACTCACGGACCGGTACCGGTCCAAGGCCCGGGGGTTGGGGACCGCTGCTCTTAATTGTTGTGACGCGTGTTCGAAATCAGAGAGGTGCGCTGGATTTGCCACACGGAGCAGCGCGAGAGTAAAGCATGAGGGAGGGGCTAATAATCGGCTCAGTCATTTTTAATGATGGTTGAAAGCCCAGATCGTAATCGTGATTAAAATTCGATTAATTGAACAGCCCTACACACCAAATAATTCACACTCATAATATTTCATTAGTTTCTGGCCTTTGCTGATTATTCACAAATTATTTATTTTTTTACAGAGTGCTCTTAAGGTGTATGAACAACTATCTGAAGAGGTGGAAAAACTGAAGGTGGAAAAAAGCGAGACAATAGCAGAGTATGTACTGGATCCAGTCTTGGTCATAACAGTACAAATAATGTTTTTTGCTTTGGAATTGTTAGTTTTTATTAATCTTCTTTCATTTTGAAGGGATTTTTTTTCTTTGTTTATTTTTGTTTTGTTTTTTGGTAAAGCACTTTGTGACACTGGATTTGATAAGCGCTACAACAGTATTATCATTATTATTAATGTTGTTATCATTCTAAAATGCTAACTGGCATTTTCCATTTTCATCAGGAACAAAAAGCTTGAAGACCAGCTAAAAAATGTTAAAGGTACTTTGCATTTGCATGGTGTGATTTGTACCAGGGAAGACTTGTAATTGTAATTGATTGAATTTGTCCTAAATTGTCTTTCTTAGATTTGGCAGACAAACAAACACTTGAAAATGCACAGCTGAAAAGAGAAAAGGCTGTGGTGGAAAACAATTTGCTGATATCTCAGGTAAACTAAAGGAATGCTCTCCAAATGAATTGTTTGACCTTAGTTTAATATCATAATTTACAAAAATGCAGCTAGCATTCACAGTAGCTTTACATAAATCTGCTAAAACTCATAAAAAAATGTCACTTGTTTAGACATCCTTGCAGAAGTCTCAGGCACAAGCAGAGCAAGCTGAAAAACTCATGGATGAAAACGCCAAGATGACAAGCACGTAAGAATTTGCACGAGCTGTTGAAATATATGATTAGTCACAGTTTGAGGTTCATCTTCTTCTTCTTCTTCTTCTTTTTTTTTTCTTTTTTTTTTGAGCAAAGCTTTTAAAATGAATTGCACTGAAAAAAGGTTCCATGTTGTTTTCTCATCAACAGAAAGGACAGCCTTGAAAGTAAAATCAGAATTCTTGAAGGTATTTAAAATCAAATTTTACTAAATATTTTGTTGCTGTTAATAAGTTCTGAGTCTTTTATGTGTTTGTTTGCTATCTAAGCTGTGATTTCTTTGATATTTTTTTTTAGATTCAGTTTGCCAACAGAAGCATAAAATTTCCCAACTGACCAAAGAGAAGACCATACTAGAGAAAAGTATCAACGATCTACAGGTGCAGTAAAGCCCTTTACAAATGTTATGGAGTAAAATATTTTCTAGTATGATAGACCAGAGTACAGGTTCGACAGCTCTGAGTTTTCAATTTTCATGAACATATACAATACAATACGATACAATACAATTTTATTTATATAGCACATTTAAAAAACCACAGGTATGCCAAAGTGCTTCACAGAATGAGTTAAGAGCAATAATAAATACAAATATAAAGCACAAAATACAAATAAAATATACTAACAGACGGGTGACATAACTAACCAATAATACACCAGGCATAGTAGGCACCAGGAAAGTCCACACACAATGCTGAAGGTTAAAACATTATAAACATTAACAAAGTGATAAAGATAAGTTCCAGTACAGTAAAAATGTGGGCTCTAGGAGACGGGGAAAGCAAGGCTAAACAAATAAGTTTTTAATTGAGATTTAAAAGATTGAATTGAATCAGACGCCCGAATAGCTAAGGGGAGGTTATTCCAGAGGTAGGGTGCGACAGCGGCGAATGCGCTCTGGTCTTGGTCTTGGTCTCTGCGGTCACCTCTGGTCTTGAGCCGAGATCTAGGTCGCACCAGGAGCATATGTCAATGCCGACCATGATGGTTATCCACATAGCCAAAACTCTGGAGCAGAGACAGCTGCATTACTGCATTAGATTACGGCAATATGTCTCTGAAGGTTCTCTGTCATCCAGGTCATCCTGCTGCATTAGAGCCACACAGTGGATGGAGACTACATTTTATTCTGAGCTGATTATAAATCAGTGATATAATTGCTGTCTCCATCCTTGTATATGGAAGACTGGATGATTGTAAAAGCGCTCATATTAAGTACAGTGTTCTGTGCTTTGAAATGAATCAGGGTGTTAGTCAGCTGGTTCAGACGCAGCAGGAAAAGGAGAGTCAAAGAGAAATCAGAGTTTGCTATAGAAAACCTGCCAGCAGCAGGTTAAGTTCAGTCTGTTACCCTGGTAAGAGTTGAAGTTCACTGGCTTTCTGGATCAGAATACTCAAGTTTGCTAGCTAACCTGCTTTCTGGAATAGGATCCGACCATTATCTGTGTATAATTTCGTTTCTGTTTTGTAGGTGAGACTGATGAAACTGGAAAGGGAAAGGAACAAAGGTAAAAATCAACAATGAAAATTATTAACGATAATATTTTCAGCATTAAAGGAAACAATAATATTGTCTGTTTAATTTTTAACAGCATCCATTTCCTGACTTAAAATCTGTTTTTAAACAATATCTGAATTATCTCTCAAGAATACAGGAGCACAACAACTCAAGCAAGTGCGCCTGCAGAGCCTAAAATTGACAAAGGTATGCAGCTGTTTACAGATTTTGTGATTTCATTTGAAAAGCTGCGTGCATACACCAACCCCCAAAGCGGCCTGATTTTTACATTGTAATTGCAATTATGTTTTATCGTGTGTTGCAGAAAAGTTCTGGATGTTGCTAGAGAACTTGTGGGCATGTGTAGACCCAGAGCAGGAGTCGTCTGTAAACCAGTTGCACTTTCACGGTATTGTTTGTAACATAACAGCATATACGGTCTTTTCAGTTTGTTTTTCTTTTATTTAACAATTCTACACCTCTACATACACAATATCTTCTTTTATTCTTTTAATTTCAGAGTCCAGAGTTCCTCCTTCCTCTCCACAAGCCACACTGCACTCTCATTTGAGTAAAATGTCCCCGTTTGGTTCTCCGAAGATCAGTGAACCCCACAGTTTCCACATTCCAGCGAAAGCAACTTGTACGCCATTAAACCAGTCTCCTCGCGCACAGGATGCCATCAAGCACAAAGCATCTCTTCAGTGCTCTGGTGAAAGAAAGCAGGCAGGCACTCCAAAAACGAGCAAGCGATCACCTAAGGCACGCAAAACTGCTGAGTCATCTACGGAGATGGACACATTATCTGTTGAAGAGATTATCAGATTGTTTAAGCCCATGCCTCCCAGTATTTCACCACTTCCAGATTTGGTGAGAATTTGGTTAGATCTAATATGAACGGCTTTTGTTGTTGCTTGTTGATCAAAGTGCTGATTTTCCTGTTTATGGCTTTACACAGTGTTCTGTTTACTGCAGTAGTTTAAAGGAAAGTCTTTAATATAATGTGAAAGTTTGTTTTTGAGAAACGTGTGTATGGTCAGACACTAGTTGAAGTCCTTCTTGGTATCTTAAAAGGTTTCAAAGCTGTAGTGGCTGCACATACCTTTTAATTAGAATTGTCATCAGCTGATAAAACCTGTAAGATTAACTATTTAAAATCAAATACCTTAGAAAGATTACTCTTTGATAAACCTTGTTATTCTTAGGTCATGATAAATATAATATCTTTTAAATTACATTCTTGCTTTCTTGTTTCCTTCAGAACACTGAGGTGGAATCCATGAAAATGGAGGTTCGAGAAAATGAAAGTCATTCTAAACCCTGTGAGGACCGGCCTGCTCTTAAACAAGAGCAGACCTTACACATTGCAACCTCACCATCAAGTCAAAGGAATCCAAAATCAGCTGCACTTCAAATGGAGGAGAATGCAGACTTGTCGGTAGTCGCAGACGAGCGAGAGGGGGAAATTTCCAATGAAAAGGACTTTGAACCAACCAAGTTTGGTGACATTCCTAAAGTTATTGACAAAATCGCTACAGATGTGAGAGGAATACGTCCTCAAAACGACATGCTGATTGAACAGGAGCCATCATCTGCACAGTTATCACCACCATCATCGTCGTTTTCCACATCAAGTTTTACAGGATTGATTGAGGCTGTGCCATTACCTACTGAAAGTACACTTCTATCCTGTAATCCTGGCATCAGTAGAATCTCTAAAAATGAAAATGCCTTAGAAGATGCAAATAGTGATCTCTCAGAGACTGTAACAAGCATGGATGTTGACATGAGCCCTAGTGACATTACTGATAACAAAACAGTTGCTCCTGATGGTGGAGAGTCAGCCCTAATAAGTGACTCTATGGAAGGCATCGTGGCTGCAGCTACACAAAATAGTTCAGACATTGAAAAAAATACTCTGGATTCTTTTAAACTTCAGGACAGTACACGGTCTGGCTGCAAGGACTCTGATATACCTGAACATACTCAAAGTTCATCAGGCAGCAGTGACAGCATCACTGCTGTCTCTAATGAACATCTTGAAGAGAAATTGGAAGTTGATGAAAGCATCAAACTTCTTGGGAAGGAGGATGGGAATGCACAGAGGACTGCAGAAGATGATGTGGCAGCTTTGCCTGCATCATCAACCTGTAATAATATACCTCCACCCCCTACATCTGCGTTGTTAAAGAAGGAAAACGACCAGTCCGGTGCTGATCAGGAATCTGGCCACGCAAATCTTGAACCTTTTAGAAAAAAGGATGCTGACATAGAAATAGTTACCAGCTTCCAAGAAACAAATACTATAAACTGTGAATCTTTGAAAGAAAGTGCACATTCTCTTTGCAAGCGAGTGAGTCCTTCCTGCCTTTTAGCCTCTATAAAGCTGCAGGCTTTGGATAGTCATCCTGGAAAATTGAACGTTGATGTTAACATAGACCATGTCTCAACAAACAAACCAATTCCTTTTCCATATTTAGAGAAAGAATGTGACATTGAAAAAGCTACTGTTGAAGATCTTCCTCAGCACAAAGTACACACCAGTAGTAGTACGTCATTGGAGACGATGCCTGATTCCCCAGAGACAAATACTGTAAACTGTAAAGCTTCAAAAGAAGATAGACATTCTCTTTGCAGGCAGTTGAGTCCCTCATGTCTTTTGCCCACTGTAAAGCTGGCATCTTTGGACACTCAGCCAAACCCAGGAATATTGGATGCTGATGTTCAGACAGAAATTATTTCAACAAACATACAATCGCCTTCTTTCAGTTTAGAGGAACAAGGTGTCACCAAAAGTGCTACTAATGAAGACCAGGCTCAGGATGAAATGAATGGAGGTGATACTACTCCATTAATTCAGAATCCTGCCACAGAAGGAAAAGATAAATCTTTGGACTTGCAAACGGTAGAGCCTGAAAATCTAATAAGAGAGGAAAAAACTACCTCAGGAGAAAGTTCAGCTGAAGCTCAGGCTCCAGAGTGCATAAGCAATGTTCGCGGCGAAATGGGTCCTCCACTTCCTCGTCTCCTTACCCCTTTGAAGACTCCTCCGAAGGCGAACAGATCTATCAACCCAAGGCAGGCTATTGGGAAACTATTATTTCCTTCACCCATGGATGGAATTGAATCTCCTACTTCACCTACTCAGACTAACAGAACACCGAACCGTCATCAGCTGAGTTCTTTATCCACAAACAGCCCACTCCCTCTAAATGGAGTCCCCTCATCACCACTTCAGTTCGGCTCTGCCACGCCTAAACATGCTGTGCCAGTCCCTGGTCGCCTGCCTTTGACAGCAGTGAGTTCTTCTCCTTCATCATCCTCAACGACGCCATCTCAGGAGAATTCCATGAGATTTCTCGACACCATGTATCCAGAGCTCTCTGCCCGGGCTCGTACTCTGAGCATTCTTAGAGGCAATGTCAATCTCAACATTTGCTCATCCGAGGGCAGAACATTACCGACAACCGACAGTCAGAAGTCTAGCTTTAAAACTATAAACTCCACTTCAACGGCCTTCACAAAGACTGAAGTGAGGGGAGAAAAAAGGCCTGCCATCGGTATGCTGCAGCCTAAAAGCAGTAAATGTCTCAGGCTTGATCAGGCTGCTGGTGTGACTCGCAATCAGGTGCTTGCCTCCTCTTCAAAAAGTGGAGACGACACCTCATCAGCCCAGAATCCGACACTAGAACAGCCGAAAACTGAGACAACCTCTTCACCCCTGAAATCTGTAGAACATCCACAGAAAAATCTTATAGTTAACTCTTTAAGGAAAATTGAAGACCAGTGCTTTGATCTGCTGCCTGTGATCCGGAGCCATCTGCATGTTGGTAACCTTCCCAAAAAGCCTGTCTTAAGAGATGAGGAGAAGGAGGTCATCGCTGAAGTTTGCCAGAGCAACTCAGTTAGTAGACTGTTTATTGTTCTTACATTTTTTTATCTTTTAATTTCTGGTTGGAGGATCTACTGGGCTGAAAATAAAACAATCGCACTCTACTGCTACAATGCTTTTTAATAACCCTTTTGTCAGTAAATGTATTACCTCCTTCCTGTTTGTAAATTTTGCCACATACGAGTATGAAGGTAGTTTCATGTCAGCAAAATTAAGCAATTAGTTCACATCTGCCTCTCATCAAAATGTCTGACTAGTAAGAAGGTTCTTTGTGTGTAATTTGACATTTTTCTGTCTCTCTTGGTTTACACTTTAGGCAGATGACATGATTGTGGCCATCCTGAACAAACTGAAAGCTGGGAAAATGGACCTGAGTCGAAACTATGTGCAGGCCCTCTGCAGAGTCTACACTGGGCTCTGTAGGCAGAGGAGAGATGTGGAAAAGGCTCGTGTCCTGGCCTACAGCCTCCTAATAGAAGGTGAGCATTTTATGTTGTTCCATATTTATAAAAGCTTTACACAGCTTTTCTACACTAACATGGTTTTATTTAAAAATAATTCTAATGACAGTTTAAGAGAACTTGTATACGTGATAGCTAATTTGATTTTTGGTGTTGTTTAACTGGAAAACATAGTGACGGCATGGAAAGCTAAAGTTAAAGAACTACCTCTACTCGTTGTGATGTATTACTTAAGCTTATTTGTAGTCAATATTGCTATTATTTTCTTTATTTCATCCTTTTTGCAGATTTTCCAGATTCTGCGAAGCTGATTTTATTTATGGTGACAACATGGCCCAACCTTCTCACACACACCAGTTCTCTGTCCCAGGCCATTCATGCCGTCACCAAACTAAGAGCATCAGAAGAGCTTCTCAGCTGCCTTTTAGCATTTCTTGGCTGGAGCAAGGTATTTTTTGATTACGAGTATGCATTCTTTAAATCAAGTAGTGTGTGCCCTCTTAAACTTATTCTTCCCATATCACTACAGACTCCTCCCTGTGACATTGACGAGCTGATCTCCAGAACACTTTCTGAGATCAGATCGGGATCAAATTTGTCCTTCACAAAACACAGTCGGTACGGGGAGGACCTTGGAGCCGAGGCTTGGGAACACGTCTATGCACTGCACCTGCTTTGTACAAACAAGAAGTGGAAGTGGACCTATGATAATTTACTAGGGTATGTTATTTTGTTTTTCTGTCTTGTAGTAATAATAATAATGTGAGGGTTTTGTTTTTTGTTTTTTATGTGACTTGCAAATAAGATGTAAAAAGCCATGTCCAACATGGCTCCTGAAGGCACATAGCTTCTGCTTAACTTGTTCATTTTCTTTGACAGCAAGGAGTTGTGGCCACTGATGAACAGTTGGGTAACACAGCCAAGACAGCAACAACAGCCCATCTCTGATGTGGCTGTTGCTACTGTGCTCAGACTCATAGGTCAGATGTTTCCTAAATTTATTTGGTTATCAAGCTTTAAGCTGGAGGGATTTGTTGGAAATTACATTAAATGAATTAAATTGTTTTTGTAATAGGATGCCTTGGTCAGCTGGGGCTGAAGGAGAAGTGTAATTCTACTGTGGTCACTATTGCCAATGTCATCAATACATTTGGTAGGCACGGACCAACTGAAGGTAGGACATAACTGCATACTGAAGGGAATACAATGTTTTTGTTAACATGGTATCTCTTTAATTTGTGTAGTGTTGATTTAAGCAAGATTTATATTTCTCTGTCTCAGACATGTTAAAGCACATTTGCCTATCTGTATTTTCTGTGCCATTAAGCACATGCTGATTTGCCGCTAAAAAGAAGGGTTTCATGTAACAGTTCTAATTATATTATGTCACATGTGTGCAGGTGTGCCATGGGAGGTGCAATTAGCAGCCATCTACTGCATCTATGACCTGTCTCCATGCAACCCCAAACAAGCCCTGGAAGCTCTTGCAGAATGGAGAGGAGAAACATCTCAAAGTGTCCCTCCTGCTGTCACTAGCTGCATTAACCAGCTAGCCTCTATTTGCAGACAAGCCAACAGCTAAAGTGCACAAATCCACAGACATGACAGTCTGTCCCCTTTTTTTTGGAAACAGACGCATAAATTGGCGCTGATTTAAACTTACTGGGTGACTCACAAGCAGTTATAAATTGGTGGTTCTAAAATTTTAAAACGTCCAGCAGACTGCTTTTTTGTTTTAATTTTTTTATGTGCACTTCTACTCTAAAATTATATAAAAATGTTTATATTTCTGAATTTTGTAGCAGTTTTTGTTTTTTAAATTGAAACTTTGCCTGTAGCAAATGTACTGGTATAACTTCTGTTATACTCAGATTAATGCTGTAAAGTACTGTACAGTGTGTATATGTGTGGTGTTGCTGTGTATGTTTTTCTGCTGAAGTTTACAGTTGTAGCATCAGTGTCTGTATTCATGAAAAATAGGATTGCCAAAGTAAATATGTTGTACAGTTAAATGCTTGAGAGATTATTTAATTGTTTTTTTTTGGGGGGGGGGGGGGGGCGGTTTTCAAATTAAAATGTCCGAATTTGGATCCAAGTTGTGTTCATTTGCTGCAGTCTCTGTTAACCTAGGTCTTCTCAGTGATGTGTACATACTTCAAAACTATTGGGAATGCTGCATACTATCGGATCAGCTTGTTATTTTTATAAAAAATTATCTTGAAACTAAAAAAGTAAAACGTTCACAGTTTGATGAACAGTGAGGTTTATTTTGCAAACGTCAGGACTCATTAAAATAGAGTAATACCCGAGGACTACTAAACCACTACAACAATCATGTTTTATCTTACCCGGTGTTCAGATTTATCAAATGTGGAAATTTTGTAAGAGCTGCCATTTCCGGGGCTGCCTATCAAAATAAAATCTACAATCGCTCGATAGCTACATTCATCATAACGTTCAAGTTCATACGAATTAGGACTTCTTTTTTTAACCTCCATACAATTTGTTATGATAGGAGCAGATAATCGTAGAAGTTTTATAAATCAAAACTATTTTAGTCGTTGATAGTGGGAAATATTTTAATAGAAACAAAAGCATGCTTTGTGCCAAATCTAAGAATAGCAACAACAGAAAGAACGCCTTAACTGGAAATAATAATAATAATGAAAATAATAATTAGCTCATATTATTTTCTTTCTTTTTCATTTACTTTTAGTGCGTCAAAATAAAATAATTAAATTTAGTAAAATTTCAAGGGACCAGCTTCCGTTCTGTGAGGCTTGTATATTGTTAGCTTTACCGCTCTCTCGGGGCTGAGGGGTGTGTTCAAAGATTTAAATCCCTCAGACATGCGTAGATGCTGAATGCTACTGGGTGCGCCATATTGCTGTTTTACTAGGGTAGTGGAGTTAGCGAAGCCGCTTGGAAAACCAAACCCGTTTCCGGACATGAAACCCTGAGAGGATAATAAGTGAATAAGCGCGGTAGGATTTATTAGTTTGCTTGACTGCAGTGTGTTTCATTTGTTACATTGCTTGCCATTTTAAGAAGAGAAGAGGGGTTCCCGTTAAACTCTGAGTCCAATGGATCCCAGGACCGCTTGGATCCAGCCGGAGCAGAAGGTACCTGCCAGTACCCTGTGGATGCACATTTGGCGAACCCCTCAGGAATTCGGAGCAGGCTCCGGTATCGACAGCCGCCTTCAACACCAACGTAACTTTGCAGCGCAGAGCGCAAACTCCACGGACTCACGCGGTGAGTATTGCAGAAATGTAGCACCGTCACCGATGGTAGTGTTGGGGAACCTGTCGAAGCGAGACGGCAGCGGGGAGAGGGGAAGTGTCCGGAGGAAGGGCTCGTTGTCGCCGTCCTCCTCCTCTTTGGACTCGGAGGCCGAGAGTTCCTCGCCCTCTGGTTCCTGCCTGCACATCGACAATTTGAGCGTTACAGAAGAGGCTAACCAGTTCTTGCACTACGGCAAGCAGGAGTTGAAGGAGAACAGTCTCCGACAGCAATACCCTCTAACCCCTTTTCACACTGTTCAGCAACACTGGCGCAGCATGCCACAATCTACCGACCACACCCCCCCTGGGATAAGAAATCAGCATGGGAACAAGCACCACTATCAGACACATTCATCCAGCCGCAGGAAGCACCTGAACAGGGCCAACACTTTCCACGGCATCAACCCCCTCCTGTGCTTCGACTCCAATGGACATCATCCAGACTCTAATTGTAGCCCGTGGAAAACCAGGCGCTACAGCCAGGGCATCAATGGGTAAGGAAAAGGAGGGAGGAGGGGGTATGGACAAACTTTTCTTTTATCCAAATGCAGTGTTTCACCATAGATGTGCTTCTGGTTTACACTTTATTTCCGTCTTTTTAGTCTTCACGAAGAGATTATGGACTTCTTCAGCTTCATGTCACCAAAACCAGAAGAAGAGTCAATGAGAAGGGATGTAGTGAACAGAATAGAGGGGATTATCAAAGATTTGTGGCCCACAGTACAGGTGAGTGTCACCAGCATAGATGTTTACCTGTGCACACCTTTTGGACAGGTAACTATGGGGTGGGGGTTTGGATGCTCAGTTTTACATACTTTTGTTTTTGTGATGTGCTGCCAACCCTCTCATAAGCCAAGTATGTTGACTTATGAGTATCAGAGTAGCTTCTTAAAGTTAATCAAGAGACAAGCTGATGTTAGATTCTTGTTAAATTCAGGAGTACTCCTCCCTGCTTCCAGAGTAACACTGAACACACGAGTCAGATATATTTGGAAAAAACTAACCTTTACTCCCACTCTTTGTCTGGCATCCAAATGTTCGGACACATGCTAGGACAGAAGGGATATTTCAAACGTAGGTACTTGTAAGCCTGAGGAAATACAGCGATGACCCCAATCAAGCGTTTTTTACTGCCTTGGTCACAAAGGGCATCTTTTTGCCCTGCACTTAACTTTATGAGAATCCAATTTCTTTTTTCTTTGCTGTTGGTGTATTCAGTAATTTTATTTTATTTTTTTTATGGTTATAATTATGCAGCTTGTTTTTGTTTGTGATGCCCTGCATAAATCAGGCCTATGATTTTCATGGTTTCAGCAGTCATTACGTTTGGCACTTTACTACATTTGTGTGTCCTGCTTTATGCAGAAGGCAGTCAGCAGCATCGTTTACGCTATATGTCCAAACAGACTTGGCCAGATGTAATCATTCATTCATATTGCCTGCATTCCCAAAGTAACATTAGTAAATTATTTTCCGTTGTATACTGCCAACAGAGTGCACTCTGTAACAAATGGCTCTTTTTTTTGAGGGGGTGGGGTTCACATTATAAACATTTTGAACTAATCCTGGCCCACAGAAATCCCACTGGGACTCACTGTGAATTGGATTCTTTTCCTTTCTTTTCTCTGAAGATCATTCTGTGTTACTCCTCCTATCCCTGGTGGTGATTTTATTTTATTTTTTTCTTTTCTAGAAACCAGACATTTACAGAGGCAATAGTTTTATTGCACATCTTGACTAATACATAAAATTAGTGTATTTTGACCATACACTGTATGTAGAACAGTAGAAAGCCTGGTCAACAAGCTGGATACATAAACTGTGGATGCAGCACAGATACAGATATCTGCGAATCAGTGCTATGTAAAAGACTCAGAAATATTAGAGTTCTGCTCAAGTAAGACTGGAGTTAAACCTTCTTGGATGTGCTGCCCCACATAGCAGTGCAGCTGGCTTGGCCTTTACTTTTTTTACTGAGTTTTATTGTTTTTACTAAGTCAAGAATTGGCCATATTTGCAGAATGGTAGAGCACAAAGTTGTCACCTAATGCTAGCAGGCTTGGATGGCAAGCTGTGTCCAGACTGTATTGTTGCACACTCAGAGACACCTGCTAAGTAATGAATATTTATTTATCCAAATGGCTTAAAACTACACAAAAAGATTGCAAGGTCAAATTTAGTTTGCAAATCTTTTTTTTTTTTTTTTTTTTTTTTTTTTTTCTCCAAAATTATAAATAACAGCTTGCTAAACGGGAACTTCTGCTACTTCTGTCAGCAGTTAAATCATCCGTAAACACTAGTGACAGTTCCATTGGCAGCCATACATGCTGGTGCCATGATGATGCTTCCACCATGCTTGTGAGCTGATGTGTTATGCTTCAGTTTGCCCTTCTGCATACGGTACTTTTCTCTTCCAATCTTTCTATACAAGTTAATCGTGAATTAATTTTTCCTGAAGTGAGCAGCCTTTTTTTTTTTTTTTTTTTTTTCTTTAGATATTGTCTGGTCAAGTCTAATTTTGCCATGTTATCGAGTGTATGATTTGAGCCTTGTTCCATACCCTCTGTATTCATGAAGGTCTCTCTTGATTGTTGACCTTGTCAGTTGATAGACTTGCCTCCTCGAGAGGACTCAGATGTTGTGAAGTTGTTTTTTTTATTTTATTTTTTTATCTTAACCATCAAACTCTGTCATCCCCAGCCTGCGCTGGTCTTTCTTTTTGAATGACGTGCTTGACTGTTGATTCGGCCTCTTCTAAACTTTTTGCCATCTCTCTGATGTGTTGATTTTGGTTTGTCAGTTTAATGATGTTCACATTCAATTAGGGCTGCTCGATTATGGCAAAAATGATAATCACGATTATTTTCACTGAAATTGAGATCACGATTATTTGACGATATTTATTTAACCCTTTAAGACCTACCATAGAACCAAGTCCACCAGAGCTTATATTATTATTTTTTTTACATGTTGTAGTGCCATTTGTGGGAGCATTTCAAGTTGCTATACATCAATACAACTGTTATAGCCCATATTTTAATAATATGTATGCATTAAGTCCATAGTAATTACATAAATTGCAAAAAAGTGCAATAAACTACAAAAAAAATTGAAAATCGCTTTTGTTTTGTTTACATATATTTCTACTTGGAGAAGTTTAAGAGGTTTATCCCTCAAAACTTTAAATACAATAAAGTTGCAAAAAATAGTTTCCCACCACAGGAAATTTATTTTGAGTGTCTTCATAGTTTTATTTTGGAGATACACCAATTTTTATATACTGCAGGAAAAACAAAAAACAATCCTATGATGCAAATTTGCAAAGAAAACAGCATGTGCATCATTTCACTGTGGGAAGTGTTACGAACAGCTGATAGGAACGGCAAAGCGTGTTTCTGGAATATTATGTTTTTGTTCCTGCAAGCGCTTTTTATGCAATTTTTGCAAAGCTATATGTGGAACGAAACCGTGACCGAGGACAAGCTGATGGCATCAGATGTAAGTACAACTCCTCCGGTTTCATATGCAAAACAAATTATTGCGCTAGCTTACACGGTTCCGGTTCTACAGGGATTTAACAATAGTTACGCAAAACGGAGCGTGCTGCTCTGACCGGCTTTAAAGGGTTAACAATGACTTTAAAAAAATAATATAAAATAGTGTGCAACACCACTGAAGATTTTTTTTTTTTTTTTTTAAACTCTCTTTTCAACCAACGGCAGTCACTCTCCAAATAACTTCTGCTTAGCTTTCCGAGCTTCCCTCGGGTCCTCTTAATCAGCGGTCTCCAACCTTTTTTGCGCCACGGACCGGTTTATGCCCGACAATATTTTCACGGACCGGCCTTTAAGGTGTCGCGGATAAATTAGGGAGGGGCTAATAATCGTCTCAGTCATTTTTAATGATCGTTGAAAGCCCAGATCGTAATCGTGATTAAAATTCGATTAATTGAGCAGCCCTACATTCAATGACCAGCTACCAATTAAGTTCAGCACTTGAAATAAATAAACTAAACAAAAATTACTTTTTTATTTTTAATAACCCACTGTGGTGGTGTATAAAGGGAAAAACAGCCATGTATGGCCTTAATTGTAACTACACTGAAGTCTTTATTTTATTTTTTAAGGTTCCACATTGTCAGCTCAAAATCAAGGTCAAGCTAGCAAATACCTCAGATATGCTTATGGCTCTTGAAACCAAACCTATGTTGTCCTCTGCAGGTGGAGATATTTGGCAGCTTCAGCACTGGAGTTTATCTTCCAACAAGGTAACATTTGTTGCATTACCGTTGCCGTACACTCTCACCTTACACGGGCTGCTTGTAAAATGCGCTGCTTTTTAGGAAGTAGGAGCACCATTTTTTTTGTCAGTATTAAAATGCCACACTGCATTCAGTGTTCATTCTGCTAGAATTTACACTGAACTAGATGCTGTTTATTATAGTTTTTTATGTATGCATTGTATTTCTCAAGGTCTTGTCCTGAGAGTTGAGTTACAGAAATGAAGAGTGTTGAGGGGGAGTGACATTTCAGCAAATATGCAGGAGTTTAAAATATTCAGCAGCCTTATTTGGAAACATTGTATCGCATTAGCAAATGAAGTGATTTTTGGAGTGAGTACATACAGCATCTGTTTTGTGCAATGGTTGTTTTCATTGGATTCACATAATACTCGCTCAGCAATGAAAATTAAACTGCCTGAACAATTAAATATTGGTTATGAAATAAAACTGTCTTTCTAACATGTGTACACAAACCAACAGGCAGAGATCACTGCTGCTTTCTTTATTATTTGTACATATGTTATGTAGTCAAAAGCCTTTTTGTTGTGCAGATAAGATTGAAGTTTTATGACTAGAACATGGTTACAGTAACTTCTCTTTTGTCTTGTTGTAGCTATTATTTTTTTATTTTTTTATTTATTTTTACCATTTGGTGTGTGTCTGAGAAACCGTTTGAAATTGTGTTGCTTTCATTCTGCTGCGTCCTTAGTGACATTGACCTGGTGGTGTTCGGAAAGTGGGACCGTCCTCCACTGCAAGAACTGGAGCAAGCCTTGAAAAAACACAATGTGTCCGGCTCACATCCCATCAAACTCCTTGACAAAGCTACAGTAAGTCGAGAGAGAATCCTGGCTTTTTAATTTTGGCATTGCCAAATTGTGAACTAATTCTTGACATTTCCTTAGGTGCCAATCATCAAGCTTACAGACTGTGAAACACGGGTCAAAGTGGACATCAGCTTTAATGTAGAGACTGCAGTCAAAGCAGCACAGTTCATCAAAAGCTACCTTAAAGTAAGCCTTTAACGACGGACTTTTTTCCCTTTTTAAAAAAATGAGTTTGTGTAAATGATCGTTTTGTTTTTCTGCTAATTTGTTTTATTTTTATTTTTTTTCTTGTAGAAGTACCCCGTTCTGCCACCCTTAATCTTCGTTTTGAAGCAGTTCCTGTTGCAGAGAGAATTGAATGAAGTCTTCACTGGAGGCATTAGCTCATACAGTCTTATACTAATGGCCATCAGCTTCCTGCAGGTACACAGTGATGCTCATCAGCAAAGTGATTAGTTCCAGAGTTGATAATAACTACACTCTGGTTTATTTAAAATAAAAACATTTTGTAAAAGTTGACCAAAAAGTTGTTAAAATGTAACGTGTTACACAGCAAAGGTAATAAGTTCTTTATGTCCTGCTAATCAGCTACACCCTCGGATAGACACGAGCCGTCCCAACATTAACCTGGGCATCCTGCTGATTGAATTTTTTGCACTGTACGGCCGTGATTTCGACTACATTAAGACCGCCATCAGAGTGAAAAATGGAGGAGCCTACCTGTGCAAGGAGGAAATGCTCAAAGAAATGGAGAATGGAAACAGACCATCATTGCTCTGCATAGAAGATCCAGTCCAACCAGGTCAGACTAAAATAAAGAAAATGTTCAAATGTGTATAGAATTTGTACAAGACATTACTGCAAAAGCAAAAAAACACAGGTATTTATTGGCTGCTGGAAGGGCAATCCAAAGTGAAGGGAAATAAAAATGTTAAAGAGCTGCAGTATAATCACCTGTGGGTTCAGTAACAATAAAAGTTGTGCAGAGGAGGCAAATGATTGCTGTACATCCCAAAACATTTGATATATGAACGCCAAAATGTGTCATGCTGTCAGAGTCCGTCTTGTAATGCTCAACTAATCGAGTGTGTGCGTGTGTGTCTGTGATCTTCACAGGCAACGACGTGGGCAGAAGTTCATATGGGGTTCTGCAAGTCAAGCAGGTTTTTGACTTTGCCTACATGGTACTAAACCATAGTGTTTCTCCACTTTCACGTGCATACCCTAACAAAGACTGTGACAGGTTTGTGCCAACCCACCCCCTCCTAATCATAAGGAAAGTGTAACCTTTCCTTATGAGTTTAATCTTTACAGTGTTTCTCTAAGTAGTCATATTTTACTTTCTCTATGTTGCAGTACTCTGGGAAGACTCATCAAAGTCAGCCAAGAGGTCCTGAAATACAGGGACTGGACAATCCAGAAGTGGGGTGCCAAGCAGTATGCCAAGCTGGGAAACCACAGAATGTTGTCTTCAACTTCTGGTTAGTGCCTGCTTCGCGTAACATGAACTGGAGTTCAGTTTCAATAACTGATGTTGCTGAAAAGAGGAAAATGTGTCAAATATACCCAATGCAGTCTAACCGTAATCTGTTTGGTCCTAGATGTTGAGGCTTGTGAACAGGATCTGGCCAGGCTGATGCTGGGTGGAGATCAAAGAGACTCATCCTCCCCGCTCAGTGCCGACTCCCCGTCACCATCTCCAGTTTTCGTTAACAGCCCCCATCACCGTTTGTCGTCATCCTCTGCTTGCTCGCTCTCCTCTTCTTCCTCTTCGGGAAGTGACATAGTAAGGGCAAATATTCTTTTCTTCATTTTACCAAATTATTTGACAACCACTTTGGCACACAAGGTGGCAATTCAAAATATGTAAAGATAAAGCACATAGACAAAGCAGCTATAATGTTCCATCACAACTTGATCATAGTCCAAATGTTTAAGGTTTTTCTCTTGTCAGTCTGGCTTTCTTAACTTGTATATGGACATTCCTAGGAATCTGAATCCCCTCACGGCACCAATACTACTGTCCAATTCCATCCCCTGACCTTCCAGTCAATGTTTCAGATGACTACTAACCTGAGGACTGCGCATCCAGCAGGCTTTATTCACACAATGCATCAGGTCGGTCTGTTTCTTCATACTGACATTTATATTTCAAAAGGCAAAGTCCAATTTTTTTTTTTTTTCCAAATGCCCTTTAATGCTTTAAAAGAATCCCAAATTCAATCTTTTTCTTTTTTCCCCACAATTTTTCAGATCCAGATGTCCCTCCCAGAAAACATAGCCATCCCCCATCTCTCCGATTGCCGCTTCTACCACGAGACTCCTCCTTCCATCGGCGTTGTGCACCGTCATTCGCCACAAGTCGCACCACAAACCCCTCAAATCTCACAATACATGAACTCTACCAGCCCTCTCCTAAGTCCCCACCACCACCAACAACAACTTCACCACCCTCAGGTAGGAGGACTGCAAAGCCGCTCTTATGCCATGGGATCCAATTCCCACGGTTCACTGGAGCATCCCAAACTTGTCTTCAAGCACAATCAGTGCAGTAACCTCCAAGGCCAAAGTCACGTTAACTTCAGTCCTCAGCGCAGATTTGTTCCCCAAGTTCATAACGCTACATCGGGTTTCAGGAACCAGCAGCAGTACGGCCGTAACGCCTGTCGACGCAAAAAGAAGGACAATTTTCCTGCCTTGAACCAAATCAGATGAAAGAATACACCTACAGTATTTGTCCCAACTGGTTTCTGAAGGCCTCTCTACAACCATCAAAGTGATCATGTGATGATACTTTTCTTTTTTTGAAATCTTGATATGGGAGGCTGTCAAAAATGCACCTTATCGTGCTAGCATTCCCAAGTCAGTTTACTATGCCACACACTTCCTGTCCGAAAACTGAATTTAAATCCATGACTGAACTCATTTTGTTACATCTGTCTGAAGTCAGAAGCCCCTCTCTCAATGTGACGCACACCAGCACAGACTTGATTGAGGATTTTCCAGACTTCACCTTCTCATCAGTGTTACTTCCTAGTTTATTGAGCAGCTCAAGTCAAGTAGAGTTTCCATGGAACTCGGACCTTTTTGAACATCGTGTGCCATTTTACTGAACTGGTTCATCGAGCCTGGCATCTCTTGAACTTTTGACTCTTGTCGGGGCCCATCTCATCAGGTTTGGGGGCTCATTTGATCTTGTGAATGCAACACCCTATTAGCTGAACTCTTCATGAAGAGCCCCTACAGCTAGGGCTATTACTACAACTTGTACTCTGGATTGAAGCACTACCTTTCTACCTATGCAGCTCAACGCTGACAGTGTTTTTGGTGTGACGGCACAAAAATGGACCTTATCGCAAGTGCTCAAACTGTGATGACTTGTTTGAATGTACGAAGTGTTTTGTGTGTGTGTTGGGCATCATCCGTTGTCTGCTTCCTTTTTTTTTTTTTTTTTTTTTTTTTTTTTTTTTTTTTTTAAATTGGGTGGTTGTTGTGTTTTAAAAACTTTTCCCCTCACTAATGTCTCCTCCCCCCACACACATTAGCACCTCTGTTTTGTTCTGTACTGTAAACATTGCCACCTTATATTATGTCTGTTGCATTTCTGTGCAATATTGACCAGTTTTTAATTTATTCCACTTTTTTTTTTTTTTTTTTTTTTTTTTTTTTTTTTTAAAATAAGGGAGTTCTCGCCACTATAAGGTTGCTTTTTATATTAGCCTACATTGATCTGTGCAATAGGATTTGAGGGCCTAGGGCTGTCTGTTTACAGCTTTCCAACACAAGAGGGAGCTATGGTGTAATGTGAGAAATGTGCCAAAAATCCCATGTTGCCAACACATAACTATTGTCATTTACCATTGATATATGATCACTTGAAATTTTCCCAACTGTCCAAATATAGCTCCTCCCACCACTGGTTCTCATTTTAAACATATCACTTAATTTGGGGGTTTGTTTTTGCTTTCTTCATTAGTATTTCCTCTTGATGGGCTGTGTTGGGGAAATGCACCTTTTTAGCAGTGTTATATCTTGTTAGTTCAAGAAAAGTTGGTGCTATTTATTACCAGCAAAGTGCTTGTTTTCTTGCCTTATATCTTTTTTGATTCTGTTAAAGCAACAATGTAACTGCCTTTCTAAATGACCAAATCTGACCCTCCTCCGTTACATAGTCAGAGCCTTTTGTGTTTTGTCAGTGGCAACAAAACTGTTGGACTTTTATTTTTGCCATACAGCTTGTAGATGTAAGCTCTGAGAGCAGACTCCGATCGCAGTCAGTGATTGTTAGCATGAGCAGCATGTGCGTGAGGTGTGTGTGGGTTTTGTTTTTTTTCCCCTAAATTGATAAGAATAGTTGATTTGTGCAAGAGGGCCTTGTATTTTTTCCAGAGGTTTTCCTCTGCCATCTTTAAAGTCAGTATTTCAAAGACAGTTTCACAGCTAAAGTTTACATAGCGACTTGTTCTTGGCAAACCAGAGATTTATTGTTACAAGACTTTTGGCTGAGGCAAGAGTAAAAATCACTTAAAGTCTCGTGTTTCGAAAGTCAGATTATTGTAACATGCCGTGTACCAAACTGATGGACACATGATGCTGTCAGCTTTTTTTTTTTTTTTTTTTTTTTTTTTTTTTTTTTTTTTTTTCCTCCCCCCAGTGCAGCTTTTTAGCAATATGTTTAAACGATAATCTAGGTTGTTACATGAACCAAATCTCCCCCCAGCTCATTCCTTCCTGTACATTTAATGGCTGGTTGTATTGTGTAAACAACTGACTTTTTTTTTTTTTTTTAAATACAATTTTTCTATTTTTTTAATAAACATTTTAAAATTCCAAAAGTCATTTGTGTGTGAGAGAGAGAATTTGTGGACTATACTCAAAAAGTGACTGTGTCCAAGGAAACTAATTTAGTTTTTCTCTCAATTGCTTTGATGCAATTTTTCCTGCAGAAGTAATTCTCACTACTCTTCATGTAGTTGAGGCATTTTTCATAACACAGTCACCTGTGCAAAAGATACTACAACAATCAAAACCTTTTTCATAGTTTCAATATCATGTAAGTATATTGTAATCCCACAAAGTCTCTCATGGGGGCACTGCTGGATCATTTGCTTGGTGTAGCTGCTCCAGAGTCATTAGCTTTCAGATTGTCAGCAGGGAAATGGGAAGAAGGGGCTTCAATGAAGTGGTTCATCTAAAGGTTTAATCACTAGAGGGTTAGTGGCTGAAACTGTCATTTTATTTCAATTAAAGCAATGGAAAAGGGGGCAACGAGGATGCCCCCTTTTAGTCTTTCATTTAAAAAAGCTGACTAAGACACTAGGAAATTAGACTTTAAATCTACGGCTTGTAATGATTACTTTGGCACAGCTACAGTTCATAATATTGTTAAAAGTTGGTTCTTTGTTCCTGATCTATTTACTAGATTAGATCATAGGGCTCATGGGATCTGGCCTATGCACTGATGAGAAATTCAGCTGCCTTTCCACACAGTGGTTGTTCACACAGTTTGTGCTGCTACATGGTTTGCCTAAAAGCATGTCAGCCCTTAGGGGAAACAGAAGGCGCCTCCAGTTAGCATTCACCTGTTGAGATCTGCATGCAGTAAAGGGGGCACTTGTCTTTATGTAATGCTCGCAAAGAGTGAATATCTTTCTCTAGATAAGAGCGCATTTCAAAAAAATAAATACATTTATACTACGTTAAGAATGACAACTTTGCTGTGCTCAACATGTCAAGAAAATAGCTTTCCAGTGGGAATAAACAAGCCTTTTTCACGTATAAATCAGTACAATCTCATTGTGTGCTAACCAGTCAAACTGAAATGGCTAAAGAAGGTTCTTTAAAAGAGCTTCCTTTCAACCTCTACTGGAATTAAATATAGCTTATGCCTCCAGGCTGTCTGAAAGCACCGTGACTGTAGTTTAAAATTTGGTGTCGATACATAGTATCAGGGTATAAGGGACATTTTGGTCCAGAGAACAATTATTACAATATTATTTTCGCTTGTAATGGTTGTTGGTCTGACTCATAAAATAACACCCAGGTAAAGTAGGTAAAATATGGAGACATAAATCATATATACATCAGATTTTTGCCATACACATTTTCAAATGATATAGCTGTTATCTCCTCAATGCCACCCAATAGTGCTCAGGCCAGTTTTTTGTTTGTGGGGTTTTTTTTAAGAAGTGTTAGAAGTGACATTGACAAGTCTTTTTTTCTGTTTTTCTGCCAATTATTCTTCCTTTGTGTCTTTCTGAAATACAGAGAAAATGTGATCAAAGGCTCAGCCTTAACTACTGACTGGTTCTTTTTGTCATGCTTTCAAGATATATGGAAGAGACTTTTCTACCATTATGCTATTTACAGCATGGAGCCATGTAGACACAGATGATGCGAGCACAGAGTGTGCATAACAGAGACGAAAATGACAGTGATGGTGTTGTTTTAGTGCAATGGAAAGGGAAGTCAAGAAATAAAAAGTCTCACGGACTTTTTACTTTTGCACCTGTAAATGGATCTCTAAGTGAAAGATGATGTCCATCTGAAGTTCTGTACGACTGTAAAATCGTAAATGTACTGACATCGGTCTCACTTCACTTTTCACTTTCTATTATGCCTTTCTTAGTTCAGCCTCTTAGAGGAGAAAAAACCTTTAAACATGGTGGTCTTCGAATTCTACACACTCTTATTTTTATGTATTTATATATTTATTGTAAATTTGTTTTAGAATAATGTATTATAACAATAATAATGGTCTAAATGTCGACCATCAAAGCCCCCTGAATATGCCACTGATAGCTAAAACTAAACATTCAGATTGAGTTTCCACACTATAGCTATATAAAATGTGTCTAAAATCAGATCCCATTAATTGTGGCCTATGTGCACCCACCATGTTCATTCATCTTTTGTTTACGTAGGACCTGTTAAATAGCTTATCTCCCTTTTGTGTTTCCAAAGTCAAAGTATAATACTCTTAGCTAACAAGCATAGCCTCTTGGCCTAGATATCTCCACTTACCTTGATTTCATGCTCATTCGTGGTTAGTCCAATGTGCTCACTTGAGATATCTTTTCTTCTTTGGCTCAAAGAGGCCTGATGGATTCTGTATTCTGCCTGATAAAATGGCTCCATTCAGCCTCTCTCTAGTCTAAAGCTCACTAATGACCCATACACACCAGTATTCATTTTCTTCCCACAAAACCAATTTTTCTCTGAATAATGGAGCTTTTTTGGCAGTTTTAAGAAACATACTTCTCTAAAGACCCTGACAGAGGAATGGAACAGACCCTAGTTACATCTATATCTTTCAGATCATTAGTTCCATTTTTTGGAGATTTCTTTAGAAGGCAGTGTTAATTTTTCATATTCAACAGGCGGCTGTCAACAAACATTGCATAACAAAACTGAGGTACAAATCTCATCAACCAGCACAGCTGCTGACGGATGTTGGTCCGAAATTTTCTAAAGGTGTAGAAACTCAAAAGGTTTCATTTATCTAAATCAAACCATACATTCAGTTCAGATTTGATTTCATTTCAAAACATTTATGGTTACACACCCAGAATTTCAATAATAAAAGACTAACTTCGCATAATGCAAATAAATTTGTCACAGATAAAAATGGCTAGCACCTCATTTGATAAATGCTCCATATTCTCCTCCAGCTAGTTGCTTACTTTGCCTGTTTGTTGCTTGTTCTTGGCAAAGTTTCCACAGTGAGTTTTTTTTTTTAAATCAGAGTACAGGAGAGCTGTGAGACTGAATCAAAATGTCTAATTGTAAAACTAAAACAATGAGCTGAATGCCATTATAATCTTCAACAGAGCCAACAGCAACTGCAGAATATAGATAAGTTGATGTCAGTTTATCATTTCAAGCCTTCCACATTATCATGCCAATTCCATCTGGTGTTAAATATTTGACTAATCCAAATTACTTTGGGTGTAGATTATGAATAGCAAATAGCAAATAACAAATAAAATTACGGTGCATAACATACATAAAATGAAACCTACAAATCATAAAAATATACGATGTAGGTTCTTTGAAAGTTAACACCAAGAATAAACTTAGAGAGCGAATGCATGTTTCCATGATTAAATGATGACTGCATTATTTTTATATTCAGCATGCTCGGTTTTGAGGTTGTATTTATACAGAAAAACACATTTACAAACCGGGTGCCTTCCATCACTTTATCTTTTCTCTGTAGCTTGCACCCTGCTGAAGAGTTATTTAGATGACTCAGCCTATTACTGCGTACTGTATGTATCTCTTCAGATGTTGATAGCTAGCTTGCTTGATGATTTGGGTTTATGCAACACAACACACCGCAGAATGCAGCATGACCCCATTTATGCACTGTGTTTTTGTTGCGCTTGTGTGTTTGAACTCGAAGGGAGAAAAAGAAAATAGAAAATTACTTTTATTCATCTTCGTCTCGGGCTCCTTTGTTTACTCTTGTTCTCTCAGGGTATATGAAAATGTAAAGGAAAGTGACTGGTTCCACTTATTGCATTAGGCTTATATGTTGGAGTATCATGAAACTGCAGCTTTCTGAATACTGTGTTTGCACTTCTAAGAATTTAAGGGATCAACATATCATCATATCAGTGTTGCAGCCATTATTTGCAGTTTCTGCCACAAGAAAGATAGCACACTGTCCCTGATTTTAACGCTGTCAAACACAATCAGACAAACTTGATTATGGATAAATCTATATAAAAATATCTTTCTGAGATGTTGCAGCAAGCATTTGTTGCAGAGTTGCGATGAAAATGGATACATCTGCAGTATTTATGCAAAATTTAGGCTGTCTGTGTGAGGGTTGGGGTTCTGTGGACTCTGAACCTGGAATCTTCGTTGCCTTGGTATATATCATCTATTTGTCAATGAGAGCTTAGTAATAGGGTCATAAATACTAGTATTTATACAACACCAGATCACAATAGTCACCTCAAGGTGCTGTAAGCTAAAGACCCTACAATAATACAGAGAAAAGCCCAACACTCAGTTGACCCCCCTATGAGCAAGCACTTGGCGACAGTGGGAAGGAAAAGTCCTTTTTAACAGGAAGAAACCTTTTTATCTCTGGCACAATAGTTCTTATTATTTTCTAGAAAATCCCAATAAAATGTCCAGAAAGGCATCCATCGATTCAGCCACACTTACAACCTCGACAGTAGCAAAATGGGTGAGTTATTTAAAAAAAATAAATACAATAAAATGAAATGAAAGTTACCCCGCTCAGTCATTATGAAGGAAAAATTCTGAAGATTGAAAATGTTTTTGTGCCAGGCTGTAATCATGTTATTTTATGATTGAAGAAAAGCATGCTTTCCCTCTGGGAATGCCATGCTTTTGAAGCAAGCCTTAAGCGGCTATTAGTGTTACTGCATTTTTGGCATTTACATGTTGTCTTGATTTTTTTTTTTTATCCCTGAAGATTGCAAATTTAGCAGCAATATAAACCAAAACTTCAAAGTAAAATAGATAAAATATCAGGGTGTCATCTGGACCATCATTTCCACTAAAATAAAGGTTTGCTGTATGTTATCCTTAAACAAATCGTTTTGATAGGCCAGTTGTGTTGCCCTTCTGGCTCGCCAAATGAACCGTGAGGCAGGCAAGCTTTGATATCCCACTCTGGATGGCATTAATAGAAATAAAGGTACTCAGATGTTCCTCTTCCAACAACAACAAAAAACATCAGAACTAAGGAAAATCAGAATCACAGAAATCTGTCTGTAGTCGCCTAGCAAGTTCAGGGATGCACAAACCCGAAAAATAGCACACATTTTCCCTTTCTTTTCTTTTCTTTTTTTGTTTTTTTAAATTGGCAGACATGCATTGGAGGGCATCTGTCAACAAACAGCTTACACCGACAACAAATGGCAGACAATCTGTTCTTGAGTAAATTGCAAGCAGTTTTTGCAGTAACGAGCTTTAACTGTTGCTCTGGAACAGACTGCCAGTGATCCTCCCCTTGTTCCTGTCCACTTGTAGAAACAGAAATTCAAGAGGTTTGTCTCGATAGTCACTCTGACAGTCGGCAGTATCAGCATTTTAGATCGAAAATTAAAACTGCGAAGGGAATTAAATATTGATTTCTTTGGCAGGAGACAAGTAGTCATCCATCTGTAAACGTATACGTGCAGTGAGTTTTCCACTTTGCATCTCCCCCAGTTCTATTGTGCCCTTTTGCAGCTTCAACTAACTGTTTTATCTTTCATCTGCAGCTTCATTGCTTTGATCAGCTCTTACTGCTCTCATTAGCATCATTTTGAAATGAAAACGTTTGAAGCTACTTTGTTAATATACCTGCAGTTTTTAGTAATATTATAATGCAACAACCTAATCAGTCTTGCTGACCTATACAAGAGTTGTACATAACAGCAGATATGCTAATTGTGTAAATGGTAGAAGAATGTCTGCCTATCACAGCCACCTCTGACTTGATCAAAATGACATGACATAAAAAACAGACAGAGATAAAGAAATAAAGCATATTGTGGAATATAAGCGGGTCTGAGACGATATTTCAGTAGCTGGGGTGAAAACAGCCCGCAGTGTTGGGACACTGAAGGAGTGACAGGCAAATTGCCTGCTGGATGATGAAATTTTCCTGGCACAGATCCAGGTCATCCTCAAGTGTCACTGGAAAATAGTTTTTATGACAGCAGTCAACGTCCTTTAATTGCTTAATTTTCATTCCCGCCCAGCTCACTACAAGGAAATAGATTAAAAGATAATATAAAATATGGAAAGGCTCATCAAAATTCTGACTCTTAGTGATAAGAGAGCACAGCTTTTAATATCTGGAAATCTGGGTATGGCATGGAGTTTAACTGCAAAATTATATATACTTCAGGTTACTTATAATAATTGTGCTTAAAATAAATTATAGACACACAATGAAAATAATGATTGCAGTATACTGCCACTGTCTCATCTAATTACTTCTTATGGAAACAATTATATTTGGTATTCAGCTTTTGGCATTATGGACGCCTACATTACAAAAAAGAAGAGCAAATGATGAAGAAATGAAAACAAGTATTTAAGTAGTAAGATTAATTGGCTAGAATAATGACAAGTCATGATCTGACTTAAACTCCTGTGCTTCAGCTCCTGTTTAAAACTATCACGAGGCCTAAAGTTTTTCTGAACTCAGCCTCACATCTCAGCCTGGCTGTCATGTGTCTCAGCATAACGTAAGCAGCCGTGTCAGATCACAAGGCTTTAATTACAGACCTCGTTCATTAACACATCCTGCTTTGCAGTATTTTAGGACATGTCAAACTGTGTGCGCACGTGTTACTTTTCTGTCACACTTCTTGATTCACGTATTCTTTATATATCCATTTTAATAAGGACATATTAAAACGATCGTCCACCTGTTTGGTGAAAGTGCCATTTCTCTTATGCCCATGCGTTGAAATCCTTTAATGTATAAAGGAACCTCTAAATAGATGTTGTTATCTATTGATATAATGAACCCACATGATGCTGCTTATTCATAGACTTCGGGGGGGGGGGAGAAATGAAAGAAATATGAATACATTTCAGTGGCGGGCAATTTAATTCACAAGATTCTGAGAAATGTTTATTAAGATCTGAAGTTGATTGTATTTAAAATAGATTAAATAACAGTGAAATGTCGTAGAAAAGTAGTGAAGAACCCGCAGACAAGATCTTTTTAGCACTGTAGTTTGAATTTTCCAGCCACAAGCCTTGATCTTTCAGCAACACCATCTTAACTGTATGCTACATAGCCAGACTTTATAGAGATCCATATTGGAGTTAATGAATTCAAATCTATAGGCTGTGTTAATAGTAAACTGTTCGTCTTGTGAACTGTGTGGCAATGATAGAGAATGTAAAAGTTGCATTAATAGCTAGCTGCACCTCCTCCCAAGAGGATGATAAATCCATCAATCAGTGCAGGTTACAAACACAAACTGTACTAAACAGACTGAAAAATGCAGACTTGAAGGGCGCATTAACATGCCATTAATTTCAAATGATACCGAAGCCATTATTACAGCACTTTTACATTTTGTCCAACCTTTAATGTGGAAAATATTACTAACGGAAGACCCTTTATCCACTTTAATGGTTTTGATGTTGATGCTAATTTTCAATTCAAATATAGTTATGCTGTAGCTCAGTGAAGATGCATTGAATGTGGTCTCAGACTGGCCACATGGGAATAAATGGAGGTCATTAAAAAATAAATAAATAAAGGATAGAACATAATCTGTGAAAAAAACAAAACTTGTGGTATACACAACTTAGATGCCAACGTTTCATAGTTTGGGTACAAATCACACTGAATAGTTCAACTAATGGATGAAACTGAGCAGCAAATATTTGTAAAGCCTGACAGTCTTTATAATCTCTGTCTATAAGCTATAAATCCTTATAGCTACAGTGTGTCTCCTTTCTGTGAACATCTCAATACGTACAAACAAAAAGTGAATTTTTGTGCTTCATTAAATAGATCTGTGCCTGGCCTTCTGATAGGTTTGTCTTCTTTATTTTATTTTTATATAAAGAATATTTCAGGAATGTGACAGAAATAACCTCCTCCTAAACATCAGCAAGACTAAGGAGCTGATCGTGGACTTCACTACAAAGCAGGCGAGGAATTACAAATCCCTCATCATCAGTGGCACGCCAGTGGAGAGAGTGGACAGTTTCCGATACCTGGGTGTCCACATCACTCAGGACCTGTCATGGTCCTGACACATCAACTCCCTGGTTAAGAAAGCCCGTCAGCGTCTCTTCTTCCTCAGAAGACTTAGAGACTTCCAACTGCCACTGAAGGTGCTCAAGAACTTCTACTCCTGCACCATCAAGAGCGTCCTGATGGCAAACATCTGCACCTGGTTTGGGAACAGCACCAAGCAGGACAGACGAGATCTGCAAAGAGTGGTGCGCTCAGCCGAACGCATCATTCAATCAGAGCTCCCTGACCTGCTGTCCATCTACACCAAGCGGTGCAAGTCCAAAGCTAGGAAGATTATGATGGACCTCTCCCATCCCAACAACGGACTCTTCTCACTGTTGAGGTCTGGGAAGCGCTTCCGCTCCCTTACGGCCAAAACAGAGAGAATGAGGAGGAGCTTCTTCCCCCAGGCTATTCGGGCCCTGAACCAGGTGTAGGACTGGACTCTCCCACACACGTCACTATAAGACTGGACTCTCACACACATCACCACACGCACCACCACACATTTCCTATAATCCTATAATTCCTATAATTTATAATCTTTATAATCTCTTCTGCTATTTGCACATTCTTTACTGTAAATTCCTAAGTTAATTTGTAAATTTTGTAGTAAACTGTAAATTGTAAATATTGTAAAACTTTTCTTCTGTCATTTAATGGTCGGGCATTGTACAGCTACAAGCATTTCAACCCCATGTCGTATTGTGTATGGTTGTGTGTGTGTGACAAATAAAATTTGAATTTGAATTTGAAAAAAAAAAAAAAGTATCTTCAGTTTACCATATTTCTTCTTTTTTCTTTACTGTATGCTTAGAAGCTATGAAATAAACATAAAAGGTAAGTATTAGCATAATATTATGTTGGAAAGTCATTTTGTCTAAGCAATGATGGATTTAGGCTTATTAATATACTCTTGATGCAGTTGTGAGAACCCTATACATGAAAAAAATACCATAAATGTCTGCTGTTTTTAGTCTTTTCAGCCTTGATGACTCAGATAAACATTTTTTTCTTTTAAAAGTTAACTACATACCAAAAAATTATGTTTATTTGTTCAGTTACGTCTACACTTCAAGTATTTTTTGTGAGGTGAGTTGATGTGTAGTATTCCCATTTGATAATAAATCAGACATGAAGAAAGACAAGGAGACTAACAAAACTGAGAAAAAATAAAGATGAGAAAAGTTTAACCAAAGAGAAATTAGGGGAAAAGGTAATTAGTGGAGCAGTTGGTGGTTTATCTAAGAAATAGTGAAAGTCTAACTGTTCTCACTCTCTCCAGGGACAAACAGACAGGCTCTGGTTGCTGTCCCCCTCTTCCCATTTCACTGTCAAAGTGACAATGACTTATTTCCTCACACGTTTTCTTTATACTTCACACATTTACATCTAGTTTTTATCCATATTCATTAACGTTTCATCATTTTGTAACTAATGTCAAGGTTAAACTCACCAAAGGGCAGGGCAATCAAAATTCTCCAGGAACTCAGCTGGAGGAAAATAGAGCCGCTGATTAGTTGTTAAGGGTAAAGTGGAGAGTAGAAAATGGATTAGTGTGCAGTTAGAATATGTCGCACTTCATGAAGTGTGAATGAAGGATGTTTTCCCCATCTGGGGTTATGGAGAAACTGTGAATGACTGAAGACACTTTTAAAAACAAGCAGCGCAAAAAATAAAAGCGGGGTGGAAAAAAAAAGTCCTCCTCAAGAGACCTTTTTTGATTTGCTCTCCTTCTCCTCAATTTAAATACTTTGGATATATTTTCTTTTCACACAGTAAATATTATATAAGGCAAGACACATGAAATGCCTTTAGATACTTTTGGAAAGTAAGCACAAGCTCCCGGGTATGTGCTCCTTCAAAGGGTTGCTTGAAGGGTAAAACTTGCTTTTGGATTGGGATGCAGTTAAAGGTCGGAGTCAGACATGGCAGGTGGGATGGTTTACAAAGTGTATGCAAAGAGTATTATAAATTAAAATCTCACAAATGAAGTAATTCATTTGCGAGATTGTATGTATGCTCTTGTATTGGTATATGTGCTAGTGCAGTACATTCTGTGATACTTAATATTGAGTCATTCTATCAACCTAAATTCAAAACATCCATGGTGCTTTTAAGCATTTAATTGTGCATCAGAGTTATTAGTACAATCATCACCAAGGTTACCAAGAGAATATGAAGGTTAAGGTTGCTGGGAGGCTCTCAGTTAGACACACTTATGGGTTAAGTGGCAAATTTCTTTGCCCAGATAATGAAGGGTTACAGTTAAATACTCTAGTGCCTTAAAATATCCAGGTCTTCTTTGATATCTAGGTTAAATCAAATGAGAAGTGGAGACAGCCAGGGAAAAGAGACAATCTATACTTTAGTACATTTATGTCTAGCATATCATTGTATCATATGTGGATAGAACAACAATTAAGATGTGTTGTTTGGGGACCAAAAAAAACTGCTTGTCCAATACAAAATCCCCTTAAAAACCTAGTGTTGTAGGATATAGTAAGCCAATGTCTTCACTATGGGTTTACTGCCAGTTTAGTATTCCCTGTCACATCTTCTAAAATATTTAAGAGATGGCCTGTTTCCCCTTGTTAAAAGAATAAGATATTTTGTTCGCACTATAATACATTTGACCATGAGTAAAAACGAATAAATTTTAATGTAAAACTGCAAAATCCAGACTTATTTTTCTTTTTGTCTTCCCTTATTGGCAAAAATAAAAACCTACTGATTGGACGGAAATGGCCAATCACTTCCGGTATTTTGGAGCAGGCGCCCTCTGCTGGACTGGTGCGAAACAATTTCCAGATCAAATGGGAGCAAACGAGGAGTTTGCGTTAAAGTAAGTTATCGAACATTTCAAGACGATAACATTTTAAAGAGAATAGGTATGGTATTTAAAATCTAAAAATATTTGCCAGTTGTTTACTTGCTTCGTCCTTGTTGTGACATTAGCACAGCTGCCATCTAATTACACTTACCAATAACAGCTCACTTTTACTCTTTTCCTAAAAAAGAAACCCCAAAGTGTGAAGTTTTTGACGTGATTAAAAAGATAAGCCCATTATTTTATTCGCACTTTTTGTGGCATATTGCATTAGGTGACAGTAAACTGAGTTCAGTGTTCCGCTGTGAAAATACACGGGTGATTGCCTTGGCTGACAAAGTGAGAGCTCCAGCGCAGCGTGCTGAAAGTTTTTGTATGAGAATTGTTACCACATGTGATTTTTGAAAGTCATTGAGAACAAGCATGCTCTATTTAATTTTTTAAACGTCATATGTTTTTCATTGCTCATTTTATGTTAATTTCATAGTGACATCTTGACCTAGCAGTCTTCTTGTAAGTGTTGTTGCTATTGTGTCAGCTTTCTTCTGCTTTGCACCATGGGCTGCTTACCTCCACCACATTAGCAGATACTTTCTCTCAACACAGCTGCTTCTGGTTCAGCTCCAGCTCTCGTTTGAAGCTTCTTTTAGGCCAGGATCTTTGGTTTCCCACAGTCTTTTAATCATGCTTGCCACAGTGTTAACATTAGGAAACTTCTCCTGACAGATAACACCCTCAGGGTTAGCACTGTTGACATCCCTGATGCATCTAAAGCTTTAAGACGGGTGGCTCTCTTTAAACTGTCTATAGAGAGATTTGTTTTCCTCTCTGTTGGTCTTCTACACAAATATTACTGTCCTCCTCAAGGCCTTTTGATGTGTCACCTCTGGTAACGCCCACCATCCATGTGCAAATCTTGTGCAAATAGAATGACTTACCCTGTGACTGATATATTTTTGGTGTGTTTTTTTTGTTTGTGTTTTTTTTTTTTTTGCTTGTTTTTGACTGAAGTATTTTTGGAGTATAGATTTTAGTATTATTGCACACAATATGTTGACACAACAAACTAACTATTTAGATACAAAATCCCAGCACACAATTTGGAAACCACTGATGTTGAATTTGATCCCAGAAAGGCAGATTGTAACTCTTATTTTGAAAGTGTAACAATATGAGTTTAGGATGCCTACCTAAAATAATGATTTGTGATGTTTAAATGCCATTTATATGTCCAGACAAAAATGAGAAATAGCCTCATAAACGATTTTGTCTTTTTCAAACCTTGTTACAAAGAGCAGAGGTAATCGTAAGGTGTTATTTAACACTATTAGTAATATTGTTACTCTTGCTCCACCTGCTGTCCCTATTTTTTCACATGACGTGAAATAATACTTGTCCATCAGCATCTTCATTGTGTGTTCCTGCATCAGCTCGGCGTGCTATTTCAGAAAGTTTTCACCCGTTTCTTTACTGAAGATGGTAAAATTGGTTGACTCACTGAAAGATTCCTCCTCTTCTCTCTCCTGTTTCAGTCTATTGGTCTTTGAGTGCTCACTATGATCAACACATTACTGGTTCATTCTACAGAAACTGCTCTTCTTAGTGTGTCCAGTGGCATTTTGTTGTAAAGTGATGCAGGAGAATGTTTCGTTTTGCTGATGTTAGACCTTACCTCTGCTTTTGATATTGTTCATATTTTGCTGAAGAGGCTCAGATATTGGGTGGGTGTCTGGTTCTCCTTTGCATCATTTCTACCTGAATGATGCTTTTCTGTGGCTGTTTCTAAGTACAGCTCCTTTGCCACTTCTCTTACATACAGTGTGCCACAAGATTCTGTTTTGGGGCCTTCTATTCACTCTGTAGCACATTTTGAGCACCTTTAAGGAATTATTTTATTACTGCTATGCAGATGACATTCAGTTATATATCTGAGGTTCTTAGTAGGAAATTTGTCAGAAGCACAAACAGGGACTTCATTTTTTCTTGAACTCAATGAAAAAGCTAGTCCTTGTTGGTGCCCCTGACAGATTTTCTGCCTAAAGGCCCCTTGCCTCATCTTAAACTGTCAGAGCAACTGGTGTATCTCTACAAAAACTAAATAGAAAAAAAGGAAACTCAATATTTTGACCACCCTTTTGCTTGACATGAACTGGAGTTAAGGATTTGGTTGCCAATCGATATTTAATGTCATTGTAATTCAGGTCCCAAAGTCAAACGAATACTGAGAGTGAAAAACGGTCTAAATTCTTTCATCTTTAATGAAATCATCAGCGTTGCTGCTTTACCAGGTGTAACAATTAAGTTTAACATCCAGGCATCCATGAAAACAGAATTTATTAAATTTAACGGAGTTAGAAGTTAACAGGAAGTTAGCTCGCTAGTTTCCACCTAAACATTTCATACCATGTTCTGGCTGAGAGATTTTTGAAACTAATTAAAACGTACAGCTCTGCTACCACTTCCAAAATAATGAAGACAGAAAACTAAACAGCAGTGGCGTTTGCAGGGTTACTGAAGTTGGACTACCTGGTATATAATGTTGTGCTACGTGATTGCTAGCAACACAGCTATGTTAGCATAACATTAGCACAGTGAAGCTGGCGGATGAACGCCAACTTTTTTTCCACTCGATAAAAGTTAACGTGAGGGATTCTGGTGGTTAAAGGCAAATGCAATCGCATAGCAGTATGCTATACACGGGCCAAACTTCAGTCAGGAGAACAACTGAGATTATTCAACCACAATACAAGGTTAGTTATTAATATACTGCAACATAGAGCAGCTGCGAGAGAATTCAACATTAATGAATCAGTGTTACGGAAGCGCAGTTTTTGGCTTTCCCCATATTTCAAAAGTGCTTCATCTCTTTGCTATGACTCGCGGCATAATTGTTGTAGCCACTGCGACGCTTTCGACCAAAACAGGCTTAGCTTGATGACATCATCAACATGCGCTATCGCGATAGAGCGGTATAGTCAAAATCTCTATCGTTGGCCAAATTTATATCGTTTCTATCGTATATCGTTTATATCGCCCACCCCTAAAATTGTCATGCAGGCAGAATGGTCACTGTCCTCTTTAGTTTAAGATGCAGACCATGTTTTCCAAAAACAATTTCAAATTTTGATTCATCTGAGCACAGAACAGCTTTCCACTTTGCTTCAGTCCATTTTAACTATGTTTTTTTGGCCAGTGAAGATGGTGAAATTTCTGGATCATGTTGAGATATGGCTTCTTTTTTATATTATAGAGCTTTAAAATGCATCGGCTGTAAAAACAAGAACTGTTTCCAGATACTGATTTCTACAAGTGTTTCTGAGCCCATGCATTCATTGACATGACCGAATCATGCCCATTTTTAATGCAGTGGTGCCTCAGGGCCTGAAAATCATGAGCATTCAATATTGATTTTCAGCCTTGTGCCGTGCACAGATTCTGTAGTACTTATCATCTTCTTTTGATTGTATGTACTGTAGATGATGAGTACCCAAAGATCTTTGGGATTTAATGTCAGAAGATTTTTCTGAAATTGTTTCACAATTTGGAAATGCAGGTTTTTGCAGGTTAGTGAATCTGCAGATTATGACTCACTTTTGTTGATGCCATCAAGTTAAAAATGAGGAAATGTTTTTTCCTAAAATCGTATGTTTACTCATTTTAAAAACTTTGTTTTTTAAATATATATATTCCACTGTGAATAACATGGATTCATGAGCCTCGCATTGATTTTTTTTTTTAACACTTTATACATTGTCCCAATTTCTGCAGAATTGAGTTTATAAAACAACAGGATAGTTTTCTTTGACCAAAACAATCATCTTTCCTACATAAGCTGCCAGTGTCACCTACAGCACATGGCCATATCAAACTATAATAATGTTACTGAGAAAAGATGAGTGAAAGAAGAGACGGGACGTAAGATGGTAGCAGAAAGTAGGTCAAGATAGAATGAGCTCACCAACTGGAGGCATGATGGGGGGGAAGAGGGAAGAAAGGGAAAATAAAAGGCATGTGAAAAGGGAACCTGAATTGTGATGTGAAAAAAAAAATGAAGGGATAGGAAAATATTGGATGAAGTAGGGGAACAGAAGTTGAAGCTCACAAAATGGATATACTTTTTTATACCCTGAAAAAGGATAGAAATATGAATTTGAAGGAGAGAATATATAAGGATTTCTTTGGGACATGATGGGGAGAGGATGAAAGGTGCGAGATGGAAGAAGGGATTGGAATGCAGGAGCAGAGACAGCGTACTTGTGGAAAATGAGCTGGGAAAATACCTGGGTATGAAATAAGAGGTGAAGGCAGAGATGAAAGCTAAGAGAAAATGGGTGAATAAAATGATGCTATGATGTGCAGGTACTGATGAAGACGAGCGAAAAGAATAGTTAGCAAAGAAAAGCAGGGTGGCTGTGGTTCAGGACAAATCAAAGCTCCATGTTGCAGGCAGGATACTAGTGCCAGATATTTAACTCCACGCTGAGCACTGTAAAAATGTGAATTTGTTTTATAAAAGCTCTTTGAGGGATACATTCCTGTCCATTTATGAGGGAGGTGTAGCTACATTTTTTTTAACTACTGCCCACAAATATTCTCAGCTTCATTTGGAATGAATAAGTATCATGTTTTCCCGTCTGCACATTATCTCTAAATTAGCTTAATTGGTCACATTGCACTCTATCCTTATAACAATATTAAAATAAATTATTTATAAGGAAGCAGGAAAAAATCTTTCATTTGCAGCATATTAAATCATCAATTAATAACTGATTTATTGTTATGTTTAGGTGATATCCAAACATGGAACTACAGTGCAAGAAATATTCAGATTTTCTGTATTGATGACGGCTGGCAGATCCAGGCACGGCCCTCAAAGCCGTGCCTGGATGTGCCTGAAATTCTTAAACGGTTGAATCAGATAAACTGAAATTTGCCAGTTCTGATGTGTTCACACTCAAAGCTTCAAGCCTTAAATATGGAAGTTGGTGGAACATCTTGACAGGTTAACCTACCATTTAAAGATTATGTGGCATGCTGGTTGTTCAGCAATGATACAAATAGTCAAATCCTTTTTTTAACAATAGAATGCAGATACAGCTTTGATACTCTGTGATTTTTTTTTTCCTTTTTCCCAGTTGGAGCTGAGCTTTGTACAATAAAAATATATCATCAGTACGGCTTCGCAGTCTCCATTTGGTCAGGCAGACCCAGAGTTGATAAAAATGTGAGCTGAACTCTCTTCAAACATAAATGTTAAATTGTTGATATTGGAAAACTTTACGAGTAGCTCACATATAATTCTTTAGTAATGATAATTTATTTTAGGGCTCCTCAATCAAATCCAAATAATTTTAAATCACATCACCCATTTCATCTCCAAGTCCAAATGTTTTCATTATTTTCTGTTTTGCAGTTGAAAAATGTTACAGTCACATGCTAAACCCTTCAGCATTCCATAGGGTATATTTGTAGTTTTAATATAGAAATTATATATTTTTTGTTTATTATTGTTTTTTCAGTAATATGTCGTTTTGCTGTGCAAACTCAGCCCACAAATGAGGTTGTTCAGGTTTTAGGGGATTAGAGGAACCTGTCATGATTTACTCATCTTTGTAATGACAGTGGTTTGGCCAGCACCACCTTTCGGTTGCCCCCTGTGTGTGTGCGTGTGTGTGTGTGTGTCTGTGTGTTCCTGTCTAGCTATCTTTGTACTATATATGTGAGAACCAGCAGTCACTTGTAAGGACACACAACCCGGTCCTCACATTTTTGAATTTTTTGAGGCTCAAAATGTGGTTTTAGTGTCAGGGTTACAATTAGGTTATGGTAAGGGGCTAGGGAAACCATTGTGTCAATGAGGGTCCTCACTAAGATAGCTGAACGGGGTTGTGTGTGTGTGTGTGTGTGTGTGTGTGTGTGTGTTGGCATTTGTGCATGTGCATCATTGCAGGAGTACACACACAGGATTTGAGGAGATGCCATGTATGTACAAGTGTGCCAGTTTTCAGTTTTTCTGGGCAGGCACATCATTGCTCATACTCGTAACGTCCTACTATACATTGATAACAAATTTATTTGGATATTTTTTAACCTCAACTGAGGTTCTGTTTTGTAATCTGCAGTTGGGGGAAAAAATGCAAATATGCATGTTTTGACAAATGTGTTATTTGCTTGGCTATTTATTAAGTAAGAGAGGCAAAGGGGATAACTGAAAAAGAATTGATTTAATGATATGGTTTATCGCTGCTCTGAAAATCATCATCATCTGGGTTACAGCTCTAGGACTGGGCTCAAACCCATGTTATTACAAATAATACCACATAATGCATTCTCCATAAATGTCAGTTTCTCTGCTCCTTTCATTTTTCTACTCTTTCATTCACTTGCTGACTTTTCCCTGCTGCTGCACCTTCTTTTTCTTTCTCCCCTCCCCCTTAGCCCTCTCTCCCTCCTCTTTCCCTCCACTTCCCTCCCACTTTTCTCTCTCTCACTCTAAAGAGCACTCACTGCCTGCACTTCTCTTCATTTTCCACCCCAACATGTTGGCAGGAGGAGAAAGAGGAGGATGTTGCGCTCTACCCTTGGTGCGTTTTTGCCACCACTCCGGCCAGCGCACACTGCCTCTGACTCAGACTCAGCCTCAGCTTTCAGCCGTCCCCGCCTGAAAGACTTGAGAGGGGAGGTGGAGAAGGACTCGAAGACTAAGCTGGAGCTTAGGAGCTCTCACTTCAGGGTCCTCAACAGGAACAACAACAGCAGAAGAACAGAAAAGAGCAACTGCTCTTCATCTGTGGTGGAAACTACTCATACCTCAGCAGTGACCACCTCCTCTTTTTCCTCCCTCTCAGCTCCAAGATCCATGTGGCAGGAGGCTATAAGGAGAAAGCGGTATCTCCTTGACCGGACAGGGGAGTCTGAAGTAAACAGAAGAGGAGGTGGTGGTGAAGTGAAGAGAAACAAGTCCCCAGACTGGCTGTATGAATCATACTACTGTATGAGCCAGCAGCATCCTCTGATTGTCTTTTTGCTCCTCATAGTGATGGGTGCCTGCCTGGCTCTGCTGACTGTGTTCTTTGCTTCAGGACTGGTAAGCTGCTCATTCAAAACACACAGAAACAAACACACACATGCAGACTTATGTGTGTGTAGGAAATGAATATTAAACAGTTGCATTTATTGAAGTGGATGCAAGCCACATACTGTATAATGTATATATTATATAATGTATAGTGTACATCCTATAAGTATTCATGCAAATGGGGTCACCGAAACTGACTACACACAGTTTGTTTGTACATACATGCTTAGGTTGTCACAGCATGTCTTTATTGCAAAACTAATGTGAGGAGAAGGGTGAGATAAAGGTGAGAGGGGATGCAAGGGTCTTAGTTATTTTATGAGCTCATAGCTGCAGAAAGATCTGTTTCCTTTTTTCACTATTTTCATGGAGTATGTTTTCCGGAAAAATCTGAAAATTCATAAAGTGAAAAAAGGCTCTAAAATAGCACAATATAAGTGCTTATGGTCATTGGCTCTGCTTCCATTTTAGACTGTCCTTCATTAGCTTCCTACTTTCATACTGTTATATAACTAAGAAAACAAGAACTCTTTAGACATTGGCCGAATCTAGAAAAGTGTCTCTCTCCTACTGTCTCTGCTGTGTCTGTTGTTTTGAAGTGATCAGTCTAAAACATACAAAGACACAGTATTGCATAGAAAGCACTGGCTCACAGAGCACATATCACATAATATTTAGAAAATCTTGCATAGTAACCTGATGAGCTCACTAACATGTGGTTGGAAAGTCAGCTGTTGCAGTTCCTTGCATGGACAATCAGTTAGAACGAAACAAAATCATAAATGTCTGATTAGGTAACAAATGACACATCAAAAAGGCTGAAATCTTATGAGCGAGCATATCATAATCTGGAAACTTTCAAATTTTTAGTTAAGAATGTTTTAATAATGTTACATACATTTTTAATTGTTGCATATTATAATATTAGTGGTATCCACGGGGTGGGATGAGGTGAATGTGCGTCCTAACATGACAAAAATGATCTTTTTTTTTTTTTTTTTCAAAAATTAGTTTTTATTCAACTGTGAGTAGATATTGAAGCATGTAGATATTGTGCAGTTCACATATCATCACTATTTTATAGTTCAGGTGTTAGGACCAGGTTGAAACCAGGTGGTAGCTTTCAGTGGGGGCTCATACCTAATTACTGAAACAATAACAATAGCAGATTACCAAGATTCAGCACTATCAACTAAGACTAGCTGACACTGCAGCACGGTGTAAAGGTTCAACCAGCTCTGATGGGATGATAATGGCTCTGCCTTTACGTTATTAAAAAGACCTGTGCTCATACTGCTTTTCTTACTGTGCTAGAGTTACAGCAAAAACACAGTCACTCTTTTCTCAACTTTTACTGTACTCCAGTACAGTTAAAAGCAAAAAAAGCACAATAAAATATAAAAAAAACATATAAAAGCATTTATCCAGTGATGATAAGTTAGGTTTATTACTAAAATAGGCAGTACATTGTGTTTGGAAATGAGAACTGCAACAAAATACTTGTTTAAAAGCCGTGCAAAAGTCATTCAGAAATAAAGATAGGTAGGGATTTACTACTCTGTGAGAAACTGCTTTACATTAATTTAATGGTACAATAATTCCAATGGGGGATAATATACTTGCAAACAAAAGGTCTGAACAGCACTATGACTTACAGATGACTACAATAACCAGTTTCCTATGGTTAGTTGGTGTGTTATCTGAAATTTAAAAAATGTAAGATTTCGTTCAAAAACCATGGATGGCTCTTTCTCTATGCTATAGAGAATGAAGACTGTCTGGCTTGTTCTCAGGTCAAAGTTCAAAGGTCAGTTCCTTGATGGTAGCATTACTGCTCATTTAGTAATTTTTGGAGAACATCTTGCTTATTTCAGCAAGAAAAACAGCATTTCACATTTTCCATCAGCGTGATTGTGTAGTAGGCGAACTGGTGCTAAACTATACTGTCTACAGTGCAGCTTGTATTGAAAACACTCATACCATTATGCAATGAAAAGAATGGCAAATATCAAGCAATAATATGGGAATATTATGCTTTCATAACAGCATTTGGTCCCCTCAGTACCCAAACACTTAGCAAGGTGCTGTTAAAACAAGAGGTGATGCAGCACTGTGGGGAAATAAGCCTCTGTCTCAGGTTTTTAAAACATGTTGCTGGCATCAAATTCAAAAACAACATTGGATATATTATAGTTGTACTGTTTTCAGTTAAATATATGCTTCGAAATTATGTCTGAACTTCAGAAAGGTCGTGCAGGTCATTGCTTTGACACTAGTACTGGGAGTCAGCAGTTAAATAGTGCCCTCTTTCTTTTATCAAATCAAGAATAATTTTAGAATAATAGAATATTTTCTTCTTCCTGCTCCTTTTCACACATGGTTGTAGTGCTTTATTGATAGAAAGTGTGGTTGGTTTGTTTGATCTGTTGTACCAAGTGTGAAATAAATAAATAAATGAAATGAAATGAAAGAATAATAGATTTATAGTTTGAATTTCTAACCACTATTGAAACAAATCATGATACAAGTTTTCCAAACTAGATTATAAATATCATGGATACACTCTCTTGTAATAGTGATGTTATGGGTTTCCACATGGAGAGATAAGATAGTTGGTCATTCTTAAGATTTGACACCTTAGTCTCAGCCTGAAGGATAACTTCATCTTGACCTTATTATTTAACACAAATGTTTAACTAGATCAAAATATAGAAGTATTTTTAACCCCAAGGTAAAAGCGCCTAAAACCATTAATAATTAACATAAAGCAAGAAGCATAAACCAGAACCAACCAAGAGTCTTTTGAAACTGTAGTTTTAGGAAAATAGTTCTATTAAATAAAAATATAAACAAAAACATTAACAAATATCTTTTTAATGTTTTTGTTGGTACACAGTGAATAAATCTTTTCCTGCCCACTGCTCAGACTATCTGTTTCAACATCTTCTGCCTTCTGTTTTTTATTTTTATGTATTTATTTATATATATATTTTTCCTCTATCCCTGTGCTGGATATGCATGAATTTTCTGATTGCTATTTTTTTTTCTCCATCATCCCATTCTTATGCCATCTATCACCTCCTCATATTTCTGTCTCTCTTTTTATTCATATCCCATCATCCCTCCATCCTCCTAGCTGGCTGACCTAAATCCTGTGCTGTTTTGGAGCTCTGCTCTGGGCGAGACAAACTCTATGTGGCTTTCTGCAGCCACACACATCCTCTCATGTCCCAGTGCATTGACTGCGCATGAGAAAAAGACAGAGGATAGGTGGGGGGTGGGGGGGCTAAATAAGGAGAAGGAGAACTAGAAAAAGGATAAATGCAAAGAGAAACATTGTTAAGCTAGCAGAATTACAGGTCACTTTTGAAAGAGTTGATTGAAAGAATAAAAATCGTTTTAGTAATTACGCTGCAGTGAATGAGAAGTACACATTTTCAATTAACTATATGCATGACTATGCATGACTACTTTTTTTACGCACTAGTTGAAATGAGAATTTAAACAGTCTTAATTGTTGCTGTCAGTCTGGATTATGTTTTGCTTCGTATAGTGGATATTTTTAATTTTTAAACGTGACAATCACGTGCATGGATGTGGAAGCTATTTTATGAGGCTCTCTTAATATCATCACGTCTGTGAATCACGTATGTTTTTAAATTAATATATACTGAACCAGCATTGAAAACCGTTATTCATAGAACTGATTGATTTATCTCAAATGTTGGAAATTTTTTACAGATTTCATTTCCTCCAAAGGAAAATATGATATGATATGACACATCAGCCTCCATGTCCCTGTCCTGACCCTTTTCCATCCCCCATCATACCACTGTGAAACCACTGATGGGGTGAAGCCTGGCAAAGCCTGGCAGCTCGTGTCTCACTTTAACATCCTATACCTTGGAGAAGCTCTTGAATATTTTATCAGAACTTGCATATCAAAGTGTATTTAAGAAATTAAACATGCCTATAATGAATACTTCAGCTAATTACTAATTAACGACTTTTGTATCTGTTTTTGTTTTGGACCGTGTAACATCCTGTCACTTTAATTTATTCTATCATTGCACACTGAGAAGAGGATATGACAGGACATGGATACATGTATTGTTATTGAACAGCTTATTATCTATAATATAATAACACAGTCCTGTGAAAATCAAAGTAGACCCTTACTGCTTCCATAGGAATCATGAAAGTACATAGTAGTCAGGCGCTGCTAGTCAAATGTACTGTTTTCCTCCTCATGACCACCTCTATAAAGTTTTGGAAATTGGTGTGCATTGCCACAATCTTCCCAGGAGTTAATCTCCCAGAAAATACATCCCAAAGTCAGACTGTGCAATGCTCAAAGAAACTACAAAAAATTCAAGAACAACATCTCAGCCTCTACAGGCTCAGTTTGCATGTTAAATGTTAAAGTTCATAAAAAATAAGACTGAACAAGTATGGCTTATTTGTAAGAGTCCCAAAAAAAGCCCCTTCTTTCTCTAGTAGCACAGCTTAGGATAGCAAAAGTGCCTCTGAACAAACCACAAGATTTATTGAACAAGTTATTTCTGGTGAAAACCAAACACAGCATTCCAGCACAAATACACCAGCTGCCAAGCACGGTGGTGGAGGGCTGATGATTTGGACTTGTTTGCAGCCCCAAGACCTGGACAGGTTCCACTCATTCAGTTAGTTATGAACACCTCTTTATAGCAAAGCATTTTGGAGTGAAATGTGATGCCATCTGTGCAATGGCTAATGCTTGACCAGAAGGGACTGCAAAAGGACAATGATCCTATGCATGTCACCAAGGACGGTTTAATACAGGTTCTACTTTAAAAAGGGGAACCTTCTTAAACGGGAATAGCAATATTGGAGCCAGAAACAATAGGACATTTTAAAAATATAATTTATTTTGCACATAAACAGTAAAATACCCTGGGCAGGGACAACAATTATTAAAATAGAATAAAAGAGCAATACACGTCAGGTGTCTCGCCCCTCACCGACATCCGGCGTACTTCTGCCCGTCCCGCAGCTGCGAATCTCCCACACCGCTGCAGAATATTCCCAGTTGCTCCTCTGCAGCCCACTCGCCAGCACCTCCAACGCTATTGCTGTCGCCAGTTAAGCTTCTCTCGAGAATGTCCTCTGACCTGCGACCTCCTCAGTTGCCGCTGCCGCCCACTACTTCGCCATCTCTGCTGCCCTCCTTCTCCTGACCTGCAAGGCCCTCTTATTGGGCCTCTGTGACCTCCCAGGTGTGGCAAGTTAGTAATCAGGGAGGGGCGGAGTCTCTCCATGACAAGTCAACAAGAAATACAATCAAAAACATGCAATAATACAAGAAAACTGTACAATATTAAAAATAGTAAAACACAGCACTCATGCAAGATGAAAAACCCAGTTAACTTGTCCATTTCCACCCTGTGACATGCACTGCAGCAAATCTATAACAGAATGGCTGAAAAAGAAAAGAATTGAGGTGTTGCAATGGCCGAGTCAAAGTATAGAGCTCAATTCAACGGAATTGCTGCAGAGAGCTGTGAATGAACAATACTGTAGGTTTTTGCTGCCAAAGGTGGTTCTGCAATTTACTGAATCATGGGGTGCACTAAGTTCCCACAGGACTTCATAGGAACTTGTGAACTCATGATTTATCCTTTGGGGGCAGTTTTACCCCTTTTTCTTTTTTCTTTTTTTTTTTTTTAGGTTATTTGCATTTTGTTTGGTTTGTTTTTTTTCTCAATCTTATGCAAACAAAATTGTAAATATGGAGATTGGTTAAATTCGGTTTACCAGGAGCTGTGATACAGTGTTTTCTTTGTAAGTGTTCATTTATATCCACAGTCCCTAGTTAGTTTTTATGGCAGGTGTGTACATTTGCATGCACACATCTGCCTCGGTTACTCTATTTTTAGAATATTAAAGCAGAAAGAGACAGGGAAATGGCTTTTTCTTACAAAGGTTGTTTTGTGTCCTCTCGAGAAATCTGCCCTTTGAATTTGTAGGAAAGGGTATTTTACTCAGATTATTCTTCAGTCGTCTGATAAATTCCCTTCCCTCTTAAAATGTCCATCTACATGTCTCACTTTTTTCTCACCTTTCTGATGCTCAATTTTTTTTTTTTGTTCTGTCCTTTTCCAGAACATTGCGGACCATGTGGCCTTTGTAATCACTGTACCCACAGCACTGGCCATATTCCTGGCTGTATTTGTGCTTGTCTGCATTGAGTCTGTCTTCAAGAAGCTTTTACGTGTTTTCTCCCTGGTCATCTGGGCTTGTTTGGTTGCCATGGGTTACCTTTTTATGTTTTCTGGAGGGATCATCTGTCCGTGGGATCAGGTAAGACAAGCGATGAAATTTCTGGTACATTTATTTGTTGTAGAGCATGTTACATGTGTGTTTAAATGAAGTGATTTATTTGTGTTTTATAGATACTCCTGTGATTTGGTTTAGATAAAAACTGATACAGAGACAATAAAAAGTATGATGGAACTTGAGCTCAACATCATACGTATACCTAAGTCTCTCCTTTTTACTCTCTGCTGATGTGGAGTGTGGTTAGAATGTGGAGCTATGTGGAATGTGACACAGGAATGTGACACAGGAATGTAATTGGCCTGGTTTAAAAAAAAATCTTAATCTTTTATTTTATCTGATGTGATTTCTGACCTACATTCTGAGACAGTCTGCCTTTGAAGTTTTACATTCATACATGCATGTTCTTCAGCGCTTTCTGCTATTTAATCATGTTTTGTTGCTTTTTAGTTTTACTTTTGTCTTAATGAGTTTAGCTGATAGACTGAAGTTCTAATACAAAGAGAAAGAGAAATTATATTAGAATGATATTAATACAAGAAAATTACATTAAAGTCTAATCATCTGTTAGAAAAAATATAATTATTGAACCTTTGATTGGAAAACCACACTAACTTTCACCAGAGATTAGGGTTGTTGTTTTTTTTATAGATTGCTACTGTAAATGGTATTCAAGGGAGTTTCTATACAGTTTACACAAACTACACTGATCTAGAAACCTGCAATATTATTACTCGACTAAGGTTATAGAGAGAAGATTATATAAGTTTAGAGCTTATAACAAGAGAATTATCCAATTTCTCAGAAATATCCAAAGCCATAGCTGAGCCGTCAGGATCATCTTCTTGTGCATGACTAGCTGGTCTAAGTCTGGCTGATATCTTTAGATTGATTGGTCGCATTCTGTCTGCTTGCGCTTGCTCTTTACTGATATGCACTGGCTCTCTTTCACTGTGCTAAAATGACAGTCCTTCAAATTATGTTTTTAATTTTGTGAAGAGAAGTAGCGAAAATCCATACTTAACCTCCTAAGACCCGAACTCTTCCTTGGCATGCATTTTTAATTTCTCTGTGATATTTGGGCATATTGGGACCTGATGAATGTAAAAACAAAGAACTACCTGATATTTTTTTACCTAATTTTTATTTCTAAGAAAAATGAGAGCCACATATGAGATATTCATTTAAAATTTCGATAGAACAGTTGTAGTATAATGTCCTCATAAGTGGATATCAAAATGTGATGTCCACATATGTGGACGCCAGGTCCTAGGAGGTTAATGTGCTACCTTTAGGCTTGGAAACTGTGGACTCTTGGACCAAAAACTGTTTAAAACTGCTATGTCATAGCCAGAGATCTAGTTCTTGTCACCAGCTATGATCCTTCACGTGAAATTTGGGTCCTTTTGAAATCATAGATGAACAAGTCTAAGTGGTCATATCACTGCTTCAAGGGACTGATCTAAAAATAGCAGCGGCGCTAAAAGTATCCTGAAGATACATCAAAAGATATCTTCAATGGAAAACCTGCCAAATTCAATTCCAGTGTGGATTCAGATTTTTACAGAACAACTCTCTGAACTTATTCGTTACACCTTATATAGTAGTGTGACTTTGATGCAAAATGCTTGGCAGGTGTCTTGTGTGAAACCTGTCTCTTCTGATCATCCAGCCATTCATACGTGCGGAAAAGCCACAGTTGCCCTTTAAACTAACTATATGTATGCTATATACACCACTCAAAAATAACAGAGGAACACTTTGTAATCACAGTATAGAATCAAGTCAGTTAGACCTCTGGGATTAATGTGGTCAGATAAGTAGCAGAGAGGCTGTTTTGATATCAATAAAATTGCCAAGAGTGCAAGAGAGGGTTTTCAGTTTTTCTGGTCCCTACAGAGGTTTCAAAGGTTGTCCTATTCCTCCAAGACGGCACATCAGTTCATGCTATTGCCAGATGGTTTGCTGTGTCTCCCAGCACAGTCTCAAGAGCATGGAGGAGATTCTAGGAGATAGGCAATTGCTCTATGAAAGCTGGACAGGACTAACAGCAGGACCGGTATCTACTCCTTTGTGCAACGAGAAACAGGATGAGCACTGCAGAACTACTAAATGACATCCAGCAGCCCACTGGTGTGAGTGTCTCTGACCAAACAATCAGAAACAGACTTCATGAATGTGTCTTGAGGGCCCAACATCCTCGAATGACCGCTGTGTTCACTGCCTGGCACTGTAGAGCCTAATTGTGCTTTTCACATATGAGAGCTTTTCACATCTGAGTCCATATGAAAGACATGAAAAGGTCTGTTATGCTGCCTGTAACATCATTTAGGATGAACGGTTTCGTAGTTGGTCAGTGATGGTCTGGGGAGGCATATCAATTGACAGACAGACCTCCAAAGGCTAGACAATGGCACTCTGACTGCCATTAGAAATTGGGATGAAATCCTATGACTCATTGTAAGACTCTACACTGGTGCAGTGGGGCCTGGGTTCCTGCTGGTGCATGACAATCCCTGGCCTGACTTTTTTAAACTTTGATTTGAGGAGGTGTCTTTGAGTTCAGTCCTCTCTAATTTTAATTATCAATTCAATTCAATTTTATTTATACAGCACCAAATCGCAACAACAGTTGCCTCATACAGAGGAAAAACCCAACAATCATATGACCCCTTATGAGCATTGGGAAAGAAAAACTCCCTTTTAACAGTCTTACAACCCGTCTAGGGGCCAGGTCATAACATGAGTGAAGCACTCGTCCCAACTCATCACAATGTGATAAAAAGAGGAACAACAAAACGGGAATGTTAACACTTCAGGGTGAGCCAAGGCCAAAATAATAAACAGAAGAATCTAAATTGATTCCCACATACCTAACCTTCCCAAAACCAGAGCCAAAAATAAAGACTGTGTCTGACCTCCTAAACTTACTCAAAAACAGGAGAAAATAGGTGATCAAAAGGAACGGCAGCTCACCCCTACCCACTCCACTTCCTCAACTGTTGCAGAGAAACTGCAGCCAGCAGCTGTCATGGGGTTCTGCTTGGACATTGGGAGAAACGCAAGAACCTCTCGCGGCGCTCCAGCCTTCATTTAATGGGCGGGTCCCCCAGCTTGAACCAGTTACTCCAGAGCTGTATATCCACGCGCCAATCACAGCCAGGCCCATGGACAGCTGAATCATCCTTTTGTCACTAACACATTACACAGTCCTTATCAGTATAGATATAGATGATTTTATCCCATTGAGATCTGATGTGTTTATAAAGTGTTCCTTTCATTTTTGTGAGAAATGCATCTATGCATACTGAGGTCAGACACAAGGTAAAAAATGCCAGCCAAATGCACAGTGATTCTTCATTGTTACTGCCATATGCAGCCTACGAAAGGGTTCCATGAATGCGGCACAGAACTTTAAGTCTTTGTCACTGGAAAGCTGCACACATTCAAGTGTAATGGCAAGACAGATGTCTAGTGTAGACTCAGAGAGGTAGCTTAAGTTGGCCTGATTCACACACCACTCCATTCATGCTTTTCTTCTGTTCACTGAAATTTTCAGCGATTATGACATTACTGCTCTCTCACTGCTGCATCTTAGCCATGTTAATTAAAATGTATTGAAAAACACATTATTTTTGAGAAGCGCTGCTGTCTGTGCATTTTTGTTGCTTGTTGCCAATTTATAGATTAAGCTAATGACTCATTAGTGTTCTCACACAGCGTCATCTTTGTATACAGTTTTCAGTTTACTCATTTACGCCCGGGGTGACCAGAAAACTTACTTCATGTATTAGTGAAATGAATGTGAGTCATATCTATTTATGTAGTCAGTAAGGAAAAAGCATGTGAATAATACATATGTGCTAATTTTTAGACTAGATGTTCTAGTCAGAATAATAAATGAATAGTTCTTGATATCACTCAGATTGAGAGGACAGGGCAAGCCAAAACATCTGATGGCTATATGAAATTCTTTTGACATTCAGCTTTGGAAGTAAATATGTTTAAATAACAATTGTAGTTGCTGGCTTCTAAGGCTGATACACTCTTTGCCAGGCATATTGCATATAAATGACTGAAATCAGTTCAGAGCACAGTATAGCAATGAGCAGGCGCCATTCGAAACACATCTTGGCTCTGAGAGATTTGTAGTGCCAAAAGCAAGAAGGTGGTCAAAAGAGTTACAGATGAAGTTAGTATCAATACTAAACTAGTTGTTATTTACTTTGTAATCACCAAGTGTTTTGAAAAGAACACTTTACTAATGCTGAGTGAGGTGTCTGTTTGCTTTTGCATTGCTTTAAAATGTGGCGTCTGGTTTGTGGCCCTCACAGTTTCCACAGCTACACATTTCAGGTACAAATTTCTGATGAATTTACTTCAGATCTGGTGAACATTGCAATCATTATTCTCTCCATTACATCAGTTTGAGCTAACCTTTGTGGTGTGGTCATTCTCATGCTGAAAATAGCAAATATAGAAGATATTAAGAGTTGCTTAAAGCAATTCTAAATCAGGTCATCAAACAGTGACTGATTGGTAATAAAGTTTGTAGTGTGATGAAAACATTGCCCATAGCATTACACTACAACCGCCGGTCTAGATTCTTCCTGCTGATGCCAAATGTATTATTTAACTGACTTTTGTGCTTGTCTGACACAATTAAAACCTATAATTGCTGTTATTAATCCCTCCATCCATTTTCTCCCAACTCTTTAAATATGAAAATCTTATGAGATCAGTAACTCCACAATCTCATATACAAAATAAAGCCAATTATATATGTCAATGTGAACATGACCTAAAAGCTGATTGGATAATTGTATTAATAAGCATGTCCAGAGGGGATCTTTAATTTTTTATTTATTTATTTTTCAAGTATTTCACTTTAATCATGAATTTGGAGCATGCTGCGCAATTGCATCATAGTCAATTATATTAACAACCAATCTTTGAAACTGTGGTTACCCCGGTGTTACTGTCCAGTTGCTAAGTGTCTATCTGCTGCAGAGGAGAAACTAGGGAATTCAAAGTAAAAGGCAGAGTCAATTATAGCTTCCTATGCTGTAGCAAAGTGGTAGACATGAGAAGTAGGGGAACAAAATACTGATTAGAGCATCGGCTTCATCCTCTCTAATCGCTTCACCTGTCATGTACAGCCCTAAGGTCATTTAGATGACTTTTCCCATGTCTTTCATGCAGTGTAGCCCTCGCTAGTAAGTAGATGAAAATGTTGTTGCCAGTTGTCACAATCAAAAATTCAATATGTAATATAAGCAAGTTGTCCTCGAAGAACATTTCCTCAGACACCAGCATGCACACTAAAAAAGGCCAACACCAACATTATTTTACATGTATTTCTTTAAAATATTGACATGTTTTTTTTTTTTTTTTATTAAGATGAAGCCTTTTTTACCTTAGCTATCAAGGTTCCCTTTTATACTAGCTGCAACATTTCTTTATTATATAGTAACAGTTTATTGAAAATTGCTCCATACACTGAAAATGACAATAAGATGAACAGTTTCGGAGAGTCAGAAAACATGCTGAACAGCGAAGTCCTGTGAAAAAGTAGAATGGTTGTGGTTGGTTGTTGTAGAATCATCTTTAGCAGCAGTAACATTAAGTAATCATTTTATGAGTGTCTTTATCAGTCTCTAAAACCATTATCAAGGAATTTTGGCAAACTCTTCATTACAACATTACTTTAAGTTATTAAAGTTTGCAAATATTTATTTATGGAAAGCTCTCTCAACATCTTGATGCAACAACTCAGTTGGACTGAGGTCTGGACTTTGACTGAACCATTGCAACACTTTGATTCTTTATTTTTTGACCCATTATGCTACAAATTTGCTGGTGTACTTGGGATCATTGTACTGTTGTATAATCCAGTTTCAGGCAGGTTTTTCTGTCAGATTGATGGTTTCACATTTCATTTATTATGAGAAGGTTGACTCAATAATTACAAGGTGCCCAGGCTTCAAAAGAAGTCCAAATTATTCGGTATGAAGTGTTTGTCCTGATGTGCTGTATTTTTTTTTTTTTGCCAGGAAAAAAAAAAAAAAAAATACGGTGGCCCCTAGAGACAAAGCACGTACAAAATCCAAAACAGTGAGATGACTTTAGTCTCATGAACAACATTAGTTAGTAAATAACAATTAGCTAATCTTAAAATGACTGCTCAGTACAGTAATGAAGCCCAACAATCATTTTGTTACAGTCCCGTGGTCTCATTTGAGGGCCGCATTTCGAGCAGTCTTTGGTAGTTACTAGGTAACAAAAGCTCAACACTGCCCCTAGCGTCCTGGAGCACTTCCATTGTGTTTTGGGGTTTGCATGTGTTTTGGATTTTGTAAGTGCTTTGTCTCTAGGGGCCACCATAAAAAAAAGGCTATGCCTACCTAGTCTTTTTCTACAGTCTTCTTGTGATTGTGCTGTCATTATCATAAACATTTAACTCATAACTGTAGTCTGAGATAAGTAGTCAGTTGTTCTAAGCATTGCATGGTCTGACATTGGGGTGAATTTGCTGGGATGTCCTGGTAGGAAAACGTGCACCCAGCTACCAAAACTCTCATTTTTATAGAGGTGAAAGCCTGTGAAACAATCTGGTAACCTTTACTGAAGTTATTTTATTAAGTCGAGACTGTTTGAGAGCCTCGTCATAATTTGTGGAAGTAAAGATTAGCCCCCCTCCCAGTATAGACACTGGTGGTAGAGGCGAAGCAGGTGGAGACTTGGACAACTGGGCAAGATGAGGTGGAAGCAGTGAGTTGCACGAATGAAGAAAAGCACCGAGATTTAAAGCATGCAGAGCAGTGGCTGATTGGTTCACAGAAGGTGGGCAACAAAAGATTGGGTCAGGGTGATGATAACAGAATCATGTTCAATAGTGAAGAGCTGGAAGTGTAGAAAAGGCTAGCCTGAAAGCCCAGGAATAAGGCCAGATGAGTGAATACAAATTGTCCTTTGGGAAATTACACATAAGCTTAAGAAGTTTGTAACATCTGGGATAGAGTCTACATCTTTTATGTCATCTACACCAACTGAAAGCTTCCATTCCTTATATGATAAAGCATTGAAAGCACCAACCAGTCCAGACTGGCACACCCACTATCATAACTTGATCAGATCATGTGTGTACTGGAAGCATGTATTGATAAAGTAAGTGCATTTTTGCTTATTTCAGCATCACTGGCTATTTTATATACGGCAACGTCTGTAAGCTTACACTGTACACTAAATACCATACTCTGAGTTTGATACCAGTAGATGAAATATTTGTGAAAAATGTTTGGCATGTCTTGGCCTTTGGACCATCCTAGAATTCCCAAACACAACATTTATTCTAATTTATGACAGCAATACATTTTTTGTGGTACCGATACCCAATTTCAAAAGCAACTTCCATTTGTTACTGCAGCTAAGCTTTAAAAGACTAAAGTTACACATACTACAAACACATTGTAAAATGGCTTGGATATGCTTTAGTTATCCACAAGAAGAGGGCTGTCTGGTGACAAAGTAGGTGAAAATTCAAAATATAGTGTACACTTAGCTCTTAAATTCAAGTGTCTTTTCCATTCTTTTACTCTTTTTTTTAATCTCACTACATATGACCTTTTAAGCCTAAAGCTTAAAAAGTAACTGGACTTATTCATTTAAGGAAATAACATGACTTGTTTTTGATCTTTATAGATGGCACTCTGAATTGAATATTTTCCAGTTGCATTTCTGCTCATGTGTTGACAAAACTAGATGATTTCCCTTTTGTCCTGATTACATTTTTTAAACCCACTGAAAAGAGAGAACCTGCCCACCCAAGGGAAACGGACTAGCCTGGGAACCTGTGTTATCTCTTGCAGAATTTGCAAAGCTTTCTCCCATTAGATTTCTGCTGTTTATCCAGTATATTGTGGATTAAATAAAACGAGTGACATCTCCATATGTACTTTTATGGTGACTTCCTCTGAGAGATAATGTGATGGTAAGAGAGCAAAATATAGTCATACTAAAAGCTGCACTGTCAGTACAGTTAATATCATGTAAAAGAAGCATTGCATTGTTGATGGTTAAAAAATTCTTATGTGTTGTTGTGCTCACCATTCCTGCTCTCTCAGATTTAGTTATTATGGAGTGCACTTTCCATTTTCAAACCTGAAATCAATTGGATGCTTATCCTTTTCCCACAAAGCCCTCTCTATTTGCTGGTGGTAGGAAGAAAGGCTTATCTGTGTGGTCCAGCCTCTACCCCTCACTGAGAGATGTCTGGACTATGCCTCCTCTCCTCCTTTCCTTCTCCCTGTCTCTCAGACACACATGCCAGATGCACGAAAAGAGGGAAGATGGCAATAGAACAGGAACTAGTGATAGGAAAGACAGGCAAATGGTGGCAGAAAGGACAGGGACAGATGCATTTCAGTGTAACGAGAAGTAACTGTTTTTTTTTTCTCCTTTACCGGTTTAATTTATCTTAGTGATCAAGGTCAACATACCCAGACAGATTACATAAATTGCAAACCAAGCACTTGGCTAATTGCCTCTTATGTACTCCATTTAATTTTGCATCTTTACTTCAAATCAATACATTTTTTCTTTACTCAATTTTAATAAGTGTAGCCAGAAATGAAATGAGTATATGTCATCTCTGACTATAAATAGCTGACACACATGGACAGCAACGCGCACATATCCCATGTAGTAAATCTAACCTGTACACTAATCTCAGCCACTGACTGTGGACTAAAAGGCTGATGTAATGTGACACTCCATCTCTATAATTTGTTTTATGAACCCTCACCAGTGTAATTATCAAGGGATAGATTCATGGAGAGAAGCAAAGTTGACTTAGCATGATGAACCAACAAAAAGCTTGGGCCGCAGTTTTTAGATAACAAAGCCTGTAATACGGCTGGGCTCCATTTGAATGATCCAGTAATAAACCATAAAAAATAGACATCTGTTTTCCTTATGTATTCCATTTTCTTTTGATTTTCTGAAGCTTTAACCCAGTTTGCTGGACACTTTTGCACTTTTGATTCATCACAGAGTGAGGTCCATCCAATTCTAGTGAACCAGCATCAGTTGAATCAGTTTGATCTGTGTCTACTGAAGCCAATGAAAGAACTAAGAAGAGATACCTGGTGGCATTTTGGATTTAATAACTATGAAAACAGGATGGGGCGGGAGCAAAGCCATTAATATGATGTCTTTCACATGTATGCAAAACACAGGTGAAATAATGTGAAAATCAACCCATCATTTTTGAAAATGTGTCTTTATTGCATATCAGAGCCTTTTTTATTTCTGAGTCTATGTTTACTTGTACTTGAAGTAATATACGGCTGTTTGAGTGCTTTGTTCATTCTATCTTCTGAAGCTTCAGGCTTGTTTAATTTATTGTGTATCCTGACTATTTGATTGCTGTAATTATCTCATAAAGCTTTTGTGCAAAATGTATGTACTCACTCGTACTGGTGATGTTTACATTATGTAAGCTTTATTTACAATGAGTACTAGATGATTTGATTTAGGATCAAAAGTTGCACAGAAGATATGGATAAATGTTAACAATATTGAAATATATTGTTAATTGACATTTCAGACCTTGTCTTGAAATTTAAGTTATTCAAGAAATCAAGTTCAACATCCATCCTTTGCCCTTATGTGCTTCCTGTAACCAGAATGCAGGATTCCCTGCACTCTTAATACTACATCGTGTATCAACTGTGTAGGAGAACTTAGCAGGTGTCTTCACTCCTGCAGCCTCTCCATTATACTGGGTACAATTTTGTGATTGAGTTAGCGGCATTAAATTTCAGAGAATTAATTTAGGGAAAGGCTTTCTGTACCCTAAGCAAATTATGTTACTGTGCTAGATGGTGCTTGGCAGCATTAGCGGCTCTCTCCTGTATTAGGAAGTAAGTTAATACTTTCTTATTCCCCTTCTGCCATATTAAAATGAATAATTATTGTCTGTATAATCTTGGGGCCTAATGTTTAATTTCTAATGTTTATGCACATGGACCATAACATACATTTGCTATCATGGGGCACTGAAGGGATAAAAACTTAAATTCCACTGGGGGACTTTTGTGAAGAACTAAATTTCTCCTCGCCTTCATCTGCAGTCTCTGTCTAGATCAGATCTAGATCAAATTTAAGAAGTCCAGTTAGAGTAAATTTCCTCAAATAAAAGTCCAAATTTTCAAAAAGTTGCATCATAATTCAATGCAGTATATTTGAAAGTAGCCCAACTACATACTGTATATTCAAAAACTGGCTATCATATAAGACAAAGTACTATTCAGCAGTATTCCAACAATGTTGAATTAATTTTCACAAATTAAGTGGATGGTACTTTAATAATAATTTTTTAAAAAAAGTAAAAAATGTTCTATTTTCATTTAAGAGAATTTAAGATCAGCAGTCAAAAATAAAATACAGCTTTTGAAAAAGACTTCAGATCAATGTTTAAAATAAAAAGCCATAGTTTAAGTTTTTCCTTTCCTATGTTTCACATATAGACCATCTCAGCTTTAAACCTGATTTTGCATCTAATCTCACCGTGGAAGCACTTTCCTGTCTTACTTCTCTCTCCCCAACCAGATGGCCCCGCCCCTCCCCGAGCCTGGTTCTGCCAGAGGTTTCTTCCTGTTTAAAGGGAGTTTTTCCTTCCCACTGTCGCCAAAGTGTTTGCTCATAGGAGGTCATATGATTGCTGGGTTTTTCTCTGTATGTATTACCTTACAATATAAAGCGCCTTGAGACCACTGTCGTTGTGATTTGGCGCTATATAAATAAAAGAAATTCGTAAAATTCGTATTCTGAATGAAGGCTTTGATTGACTAGCATCACATGAAATGAGTTACGAAGCGTGTGCCATGTACCTACATTGGCCAAGACAAACAAAAATGCTCAAGATTAAAACTACCATCAATTATGTGAGCTCTCTCATCATTTAAATGACCCTTACCTTTCTACTAGTCACCCTGCTCTTGTTTTCTCCTCTGTGCTCATCAAATTTCATATTTCTCCACAGTCATCTTATTTTGTCAGCATTTCCGCACAATAAACAGGTGACTACTTGCTCTCCCTTCTTGCCAAAATATATAACAATGCTTTCCTGCCATTTCTGCCTCCTTTCCCGTTCCAGCATTGCTTCCCAATAGATGGCCTCTAAAGCTTCTCAGTGCTGCATTCATGCTTGGATCCTAACTATTATTGCCAGCACAACTGAACCATGACAAAAAAAGACTGCACCCAATTAAAGCTCCGTCAGGCATTGGCACAAAGAGATTAAAAAACATATCTCCCCTGGGACCAAAATGAAGGAAAACAAGATGCATGCAAATTTATAAACTTTAAATTTACTTTGTCTTCCAGAGATATTATCAGCTAAATGTTGATGTTCTTTTGTAGTGCTCTATATCTTAACAGTTTCAGGCCTGGACCCTAGCTATGCATTTGATAGAAATGGGGATCACGCAGCATTAGATATTTTGTTGGTTCTTTGCACTTTCTCCTGCATCTTTTGAAAATCATTTTCTCTCCACACACTCAATATAACATTTTCTGTCAGTAATTTATGCAGTGGGGATTATTATGGTAATTGTTGTTAGTTTATACATGTGTAATGACTTGGATAAAATGGAAAATGGAAATGCCAGACTGCATATCTAAAAAGATGAGCTCCACTGATTTAGAAAAAGACATAGTTGCTATGAAGGTCAAGCAGCTGCAGATGTTGGTGTTCGTGACTATACACTGTCTCTACAAAGAGGGAGGTGTAGAACTTCTGTAGGTAATAAAAACAAACCACTGCAAGGCTTCACCATGCATGAAGCAAAATATACACTTCAACTGCTACCTGTTGCTTTTGCTTGAATTTGTATATTCAAACACTCTTAAATGTTATATGCATCTTAGAGCAATGTGAACATTTATTAGTAGGAGGTTGTGGAATTTTATATTGAGCGTAATTCAGGTGCTTGGCCTTTGTGTCAGTCACTTCGCTGAAAATGATTAATTTCTTCTCACTCTCGAAACACTGCAGGAAACCACCATTATTATGCTCATAATAACAGGAAATAATTGTAAATGCATTTGATTGTCAGTAACAGATGGTAGTAATCTGATGTTCATTGTAATGATATGTCAGGCAGAATTTTCAAGGCTCTTTACGTTCAGTAAGATGCTCTGCAACTATTGAGAAATGCACAGAGACGCTGCATCATCCCAGCAGCCTTTCGAACATTTTTTTTTGAGGAGTCAGCACTTCAACAAGTTTTTTTTTTTTTTTTTTTTTAATAAAATGAAATATAATCAATGCATAGTGTATACTGTCAGTATCATCTTCAATTAAAAATCATTGTTGCTCTATTTCATATTGGTTTGACTTTTCAAATATTTAAACTTCATCAGTACTTCCAAGCACTTTGATGTCTTATTATGTTAAGTGCTTTACTCAGTTGATTGCCAAATATTAATGTAGCAGTTTTTCACATTTTCGATCAAAATCTATCAAGAAAGCCAATATTTGATAGTTGATGATATAGCAGATAGTGGCTGATACCTTACCCCATCTTTTTTTACATGTGTGTACTGGGTAGGAGTTGCTGTTGATCTTAAACTAATCGTACATGTGCACAGTGACAATAAAATGCATTCTTTTCTATTTTTCTATTTTTCTTACGTTATCTTTTGTGTGGATACAGTTTGTTATTCTTGGACTGAATAAGTGAAATTCTTTTTTTAATAGATATCTGGATGGGTGTCTGCTCTTGCTCTACTGGGGGGCTTTTTAATAACACCACACTCTTATCAGGAACATATTGGGTTCTTTTACATTATTCTTAAAGTAGATGACATTTATCATCTAAGGCTGCTGTTTGAACTTTTAGTTTGAGGTAGTGTTTGTATGTTATGATGATCTCCATTTGTTCATATCCATTTGTTTCTGCTCTTGTAATTGCAGAACTCATGGTCTACTACACTAGTGGTTACAGCATCCAGCAAATTTACAGCAAAAAGCTGTAAATTACTGTGGTGGTTTTTTTTTTAATTCTGAAGTTATAGATGGGAGTTATATTACTTGGCCTATCACTTTTGGTTAATTTTTTTTATTCAGATGTGAACATCAGTGTCTTGTCTTTAATGGACCAGACAAAACTTTAATATTTACTTATGTTTAGGTTCATAAGTGTAGTTAAATATTATTTTCACACATGAATAAGAGCTTAGAGGAGCTGTAAGTGAGAACTCAAGTATTCAAATCAATTGGATCTGAGCACAGACAGGAGAGAATAAAGCAAGTAATTGTCAGGTCATTCACAATTAATGCAATTCATTTCAAATTAGTTTCATTTATATAGCGCCAAATCACATTAACAGTTACCTCAAGGTGCTTTATATTGTAATGTAGGCCCAACAGTAATACCACATGGTGGATGTCTCTGTTTTATCCAAGTGCATAAAAAAACGGAATATATCTAGTGCTGAGAACACATCTGACATGCAAAATCTATTGTTTGCTACATTTGATTAAGAGCAGTTTCAGAAGTTGTCATGCGTCAAAGACATTTATGTTAGTCATGCTTTAATAGACGCATTACTGTTTTAGTCACGCACTGTCCTTTGGCTGCATTTTCTCTCCTCTTTGCATCTTGCTGCACCCTAACACAACATTCCCACAAGTCCTGCAAATATACCAAGGATGGTTAACCAGATCCGGGCTACAGGCAGGAAGAAGACGGAATCCTTTCTATTCAGGCAGGGGAACAGCCAAGAAGCTTTAACCCTGCAGCAGAAAGTGAATTAAAGAAGTGTTTGTGTGTGAGAACCTATGTGTGTGTATATATTTGTGTGTTTATACAATTGTATGTGTGTTAAAACTGGATTAAAAAAAAAAAAGGGAGCCACTGCTTGTGCTACATTAGAGATGTCAGATTTGAAGTGTATGGGCTGATTGTCCCCCTTAAGTAAGCTGAAGGCACTAATATGACCTGGCTATTTAGTCCAGAAAACTGAAATCTCAAATTACCACATTTTTGCATCTATATTTTCCTTTCTTCTGCATGCATTTCTTCTGCTCCTTTTATTTTCTCCTTTCCATTTCTCTTTGCAAATGTTATATGACTGTCTGACTTTCTCCGCAGGTGTCATTCTTCCTGTTCATCGTGTTTGTGGTTTACACCATGTTGCCGTTCTCCATGCGGGACGCCGTCATCGCCAGTGTTCTAACCTCTGCCTCTCACACCGTCGTGCTGAGCGTCTGCCTGTCCATCACAGCTGATCACGTCGAGCCAGTAGTGTGGCAGGTAAGGCAGTCAAATTTTAGCGTGAGTTAACAGTTGCGAGCACATGAATGCACATGTACCTGCGCAGAGATCATCAGCAGCCTCCTTAGATTGATATGCATACGGGGAAACCTGTTCAAAAGGTAAATCGCCCCTAACTAGCAACCACCTACATCTGAAGGTCACTAAATAAATACTGCGCTGTTCTTCATTTAAGGTAATTTATTATTACCATCTAGATCAAATAATAAAACAAAGTTGTTTTGTGACATTTAATTTGTTTCCTCATCAGGCTCAATATACAGGTTGTATTTATAGCAAACAAACAATTGTAACCTTTAAACAAAAACTAATTTAGGATATCAGCTGAGTGATAGAAATTCTAATGTATTTTTTTTATCCTTCATTAAAAGGTCACCTCTCTTTCTAGCACTACTGCTTCTTGTGTGCTAACTGTTCAGGCATATTCCATATGGTGATAAAGACAAAGCAAAAGCAATATCAGATAACTGTCTAGCTAATACTTTAATCAATTAGTGCCTAATTAAACCTGATTTCAGCAGTCAATAATTTTCAATACACTGGGGACTAATTTCTTCCAATCCATAAAGTAAACAGGATTAATTTAATAAGCATGTCACAAAAGCTCTTCCTCACTGACAACCTGAGACTTTGAAGAATTTCAGAGCCAGACACAACAAACATTTATAGCACACGAAAAATAAGTCTGATGATGATCATTAGTCCACCAACAAAAGCCTTTTGTTACATAAAAATGATTGAGCTGAATATCATTGAAACTTGAAAGATGTGGCGCTTGGGTTCAGCAAGAGCCCAAGAAAAATGTAATCTTTTTTTTTTTTTAACAGAAATAGCGCACTGGCCCTGGTGGAGAACATACTAACCGAGTACCTTTCTAGTTTTACCAGATGCTCACTTCAATGGCTTCCAACATGTACAGTCACTTCAGAAATTATTCAGACCATTTTCTGGATAAAATTAGCATTTCCCGTGTGTATAGTCAATAAACTTCAAGTGACATCAGATGAAATAGGACAGCACTTTGTAACACATCACTTGATTTTACCCTGACATCAAAGGACTATAGATTAAAAGGAAAGTCTGGTGAATAAACTCAATGTGTAATATAGTATGTGCTACTTATATTCATTCAGCGTGCCAGCGGGCAGCAGTTGGCTACTTTGGTGTGAAAACTACAGCTAGCTAAACAGTGCTGGGATGTATTACGTGTTTCATTTCTTTAAGTACTGTGTTATGTTGCTCAATAGCTTCCTGGAGTGGAGTAAGTCATTTGGTACACTACTTGTTAGAGGACTGACATTGAAGTAGCTCCCTTTTTTGGCACTAAATGGCCATCTGAGGCTGGCATACAGCTGTCAGGCATACAGCTGTCAGACATACCTAGACTTTGTACAAGAAAATGTAAACTGATTTTCTATTGCAAAAATATTTTGCTAAAGCAACAGTATAGCGATGTGGCATTCTAAATGACATAGTCATGTCATATTTTAGCTTCTGTGAAGGGCTGATACAGAGGAATCACTCTGCTGTGTGAAAAGATCAATCCTAACCTGACTGTTATCATGACATGAATCACAAGTTAGAACTCGTGGTTCATGGTGCTTTAAAAGATGTTACAAAAGTTAATCATTTACAGATATTGACACTCTGCTCAAAAGCCTGTTGGTTAAATCAGTAAATGGGCAAGACGTTGTCTCCTTTCCTGAAAAGATGTGGGGAAAAGTAGTGTGACATGCCCATTTTTCTGCTTTCCTGTGCAGTTAAAAAAGAAGCTTGTCATCCATGGAGACTGTTTTCTTAGTTTGGCAAGTAGAAATATACTTGAGTCTACCTACTTTGTTTTACACTATGATTCTCCATTTTAACAGTGTTTTAAAATTCAAATTTGAAATCAAGTTGTTTGCCAGGTCAAATTGTGCTATGTGAAAGGGGTTTTTAATTCTGGCATATTAAAATGTCAATTAACGTTGTGTTTTGTTGTTTAACGGCATGCTTTGTTTTTGCAAGAGGAAGGAACAAGACCTTTTCCCCTGAAATCATCATTGCATTTTGTATTTACTTGAGTTATATTTGTTAATATTAAAACATTTAATCAGGATGAGGGTAAATACTTTTTACTGTGCTGTGTGTCAGCTTATATTGTGGATCTTCCCTCTGTCTTCCTCAGGCAGTAGCCATGGTTTTGTCAATCTTTTGTGTTGGGACAGAGTGTGGCTTATGTCCTTTTTTTTTTTTTTTTAGATAAGAGCAGTGAGTCAGTGTGACAGGATGCTCTCAGGCTTATGTGTGAAAGAATAACTACTTGAGAGCAGCTATTAAAAACCTCTGCTGAGGTGACGTTGATGGATTTTGTAGTACAACAACATCCTCTTTAGACCAGTTTGGTTAAGATGTCCCAAATATATTTAACATATATTGCTAAGAAAGGATTTAATGGGTCAGAAGGAGCATTTGAGATATTGGGGTGCTGTAACTTAATAGTTAATAAAAGGAAATTGTGAATATACACTATCAAAAAATGCTTGACTAAAGCTGCTCAAAAATTGCTACTGTGAATACCTAACTGAGCTCAGAGCTTTAGGATGAAATATTGTTTTCAAAATTTTAAGTAAGATTGTGTTTTGTTTTGTTTTGTTTTAGCTCTAGTGTGAAAATAGAAACGTTTGGCTTTTTCAGGGCAACCGCCATCTGTTCAGTCCTTCTCAAATCTTATAAGATGAGCTACATCCTCAATATGTGTATTATGATTCTATATCCTTTAAGTAATGCACACAAACACACAAAAGCAAATAGAGATTAACATATAAACATGTGGGTTATTTATGTATAATCCAAATATACTGTATATATTATAATGTATATAAATATGCTATAAATATTTATGCACAGCTAAAGTAATTGGCTGTGACTATATATAGACTTGAAGGATATATGGGCAGAAATCTGTGCCATCAGAAACTGAATTTGAATAAGTTAAATTTGAATTGCTCAGATTGAATCTGAATTGTAACTTGAATAAATGCTTTGGACTGGAGTTTGAGACCCCTGTCATATGGAATATGACAGGTGTGGTTGAACTGCATGAAGACTCTGAAGTTTCTCTTCTCTTCTGGCAGGACAGGAATGTGGCCTTGTCCTGTGAGCCACTGTAAGGATGTACTTAGAGTAGAACTGGACTGTCACCAGCCTCAGGCTCTTCACCCTTTTCAAAGACAAAGCAGTCATTTAGATAAAATATTAGATATTGTTTACCTGTAAATGCACAAAGTAAATTTAGAAATGTAATTATTGTCAAGAGTGAACAAGCACTGATAGTGTAATCTACAGCTGTGGCCAAACGTTTAGAGAATGAGAAGTGTTGTTTGCTTATTTACAAAGTTTGCTGTTTTAGTGATAGTTGTACATCACATTATATCACTTCAAACAGAGGTGATCCAGTAATGCTGCACTAATGAATTAGACTAACTATTCACTTTAGCTAAAGTTATTAAGTTAGCTAAAGAGTTGGGATGCTGTGTAAGACATAAATAAAGCTAAAATACAAAGGTTTGGACACCGTTTTGCATGTTTCCCTACTGTAGGGTCTCTGCAAGCATACAGAGGGGGTACTCTGAGAGGGTCCAAGATGACAACTTTGGAATTCTACTAGAAACAGTCGATCATATTTGTTTGTCAATTAGCATTTTTAGCTAACAGCTACAATAAGCATAACAGTTACTGTACGGCTATCTTTTGTTAACATGACGCTTGTTCTTATACATGTAATACATTTATTACCAACCTGAGAGTTTATCCGCTGGTCATTCGACATGACCAATGACTTCTGAAGTCTTAATTCAGCTCAAGACGCTGTAGATTCCCGTCAGTAACACTTTCGGAATTTCAAATTAGACTAATTCAAATTCAGTTTTCAAAAGCATTTATTCAAGTTACAATTCAGATTCAATCTGAGCAATTCAAATTCAAATTTAACTTATTCAAATTCAGTTTCTGATGGCACAGATTTCTGCCCATAGTTATCAGTTTTCACACTTGAATTAGTAAGAAAATGTATGTGAGTTTTTCCAAAACATCAAAAATAATTCTTTAAAGCAACACACACACACACACACACACACACACACACACACACACACACACACACACACACACACACACACACACACACACACACTCAGCCACACTCAATCAAAAGAGTATTAATTTTTTAAAGAGAGAGAGAGAGATAGAAAACTTAAAACATGTTTTCATGAAAATCTCTACGTCTACACAATGTTAATGTTTGAAATTCAGTAGGATGACATTTACACTTTTTCTGTTTCTACCCGCTTATTTCAAATCCCATTATTTACAAATCAGTATCCAGATTTTTTTAGACTAGATAGATTTTTGTTATTTCAGAAATGTTTAATATTGCATTCAGCAGTTTTTGGGGGAAAAAACAGTCAATCAAATCAGTCTGTTCCTCCAGACATTTGTAAATGTCAGCTGTTAAGTGCCTACACACTCGTGAGAGACTGCCCAGGGGGTATTAAGTGAGAAGCAACCATGCCAACATCTTGACTTTGTCAGGTCTATTAAACTTTACAGTGTTGGCTCATTGGTGTTTTAATGAAGCGGCTTATTTATTGAACAGGAAATAGCACTTTGTTGGATCCACATTTACTTGTGGGTAATATTTAGAAGCAATAATAATGAAGCATTAGCATTTTCATCTTTTGCAAATATAATTATCTGTTTCTGGTCCTTAGAGGTGCAAAGATTACTCAGGTAGCTCAGTGTAAAAATATTCTTATTTCTTTTAGTATTTCTCATATGCCTCAATGATAGGTTTGTAGCATAAACCTATTCGCTGGAACGTTAAGACAATATAATTACACTGCAAGCAAGACGCAAGTAGGCAAACTTCTTCATGGTACTCGTGCACGGGAGAGAACCGGACAGAGCGCCGTTCCTTCGCTTGACCCCAGTAGCTCTCGTCCGTTCTCCCATACACTGTCCTTTTATTGAGGTTACATGAATATGCATAAGTTCATTAACATATGACGTCTACATACAAACAAAGAGTACCTTGCCTGTGTGTGTGTGTGTGTGTGTGTGTGTGTGTGTGTGTGTGTGTGTGTGTGTGTGTGTGTGTGGACTGCTGATCAAAGGGTCAAACATCCTTGGTCAGGAAGAGGGTAGCCTCCCCCTCACCCTAGATGGTTCATCCTAGATAACACGGTGAGGAAGTCCTGCAGTTCATCTAAACAAAGAGCACTTAGACTAGAACAGACGCAACTACGTTAATCCTACCATAAAACAATAAGACACGGTATGACCTCTCATGCTCCCAAAGTGCTGTCTAATACACACAAAGTTTGCAGACTATCAAGGATCAAAACCTCTACCAATCTACAACTAATTACAAAACTCTAAGCATATATAAGTAAATATTTCTAAGCATAAATGACAATCAACAATACAAACTCTAACACTCAACCTTATGGGAGATTAGATACTGTAGTTATCTATTGGTAGACGTACAGAGAAAGCTACTAACTAAATCTATCATTAGAGCTATTAAAACATTATTTTTTAAAACGATGCTCTTATTTCAATATTAGTGACTTCTTTGATTTTTGGGGGTACTAACGTTAATGCAATGCAGACTTTGATGTAATTAGGTCCTGTGCAACACTGAAAGTGTTCGTGTAAGCTGACCACTGTGTTTTTGTATCAAAGCTTCTCCCTTCAGACTAGGAGCAAATTCAAATTCAAATTTTTTATTTGTCACGTACACAGTCATACACAGTACGATATGTAGTGAAATGCTTGGACAACTGCTCGTGACCTAAAGAAAACAAAAAAGGAAAAGGCTATGAATAAGATAGGAAATAAATATGAAAAATTAAAAAGGGTAAATTTAACTAGGAAGGAATAAAATATAAATTAAGGTTAAAAATGAAATAACTGTACAACACAAATTAGAATGAAGGGTAAATTTAACTGGGAAGAATAAGATAAAATATATAAATTAAAGTTGAAAATAAAATAACTGTACAACAAAATACACAATACACAATATAGAACTATATAAGAATGTATGAAGAAATCTAAATATAAATAAATATATACACAATAACAGCAGCTGTACAAGTATTAACCGGAAATAAAGAATATAGTGACCAGTGTTGTGCAAAACCAAAGTCCAGAAAGTCCAGTGTGTGTGTAAGAACTGTATGTGTGGGTCAGTACTGTGTGGTGGTGTGATTGAGAGACCGTATCGCCTGCGGGAAGAAGCTCCTCCTCAGTCTCTCTGTGTTGGTCTTCAGGGAGCGGAATCGCTTTCCTGACCTCAACAGAGAGAACAGTCTGTTGTTGGGATGGCTGAGGTCCTTCACGATCTTCCTGGCCTTGGTCCAGCACCGCCTGCTGTAGATTGAGTGCAGGTCAGGGAGCTCGGAGCGGATGGTGCGCTCAGCTGACCGCACAACCCTCTGTAGAGCTCGTCTGTCCTGCATGGTGCTGTTCCCGAACCAGGTTAAGATGTTTCCCGCCAGGATGCTCTCTATGGTGCACGAGTAAAAGTTCCTGAGCACCTTGGAGGGCAGTTGGAAGTCTCTCAAGCGTCTGAGGTGGTAGAGACGCTGTCGGGCCTTTTTCACCACGGTGTTGATGTGACAGGACCATGACAGGTCCTGCGTGATGTGAACTCCGAGGTATTTGAAGCTGGCTGAAGCAAACTTCTGATGCGCACTTTCTTAATTATTTTTGAGTACTTAAGTCATCAATAATTCATCACAGTGTTCACACTCCATTTAAGCTTTAGCTGACAGAATTTCACATAAACTACTGCGGTAGTAGCTGTTGAATATTGCATGCATTACCTGTTTTTGGAGGATGTTTTGAAGGACGGGGGGCTTCATTTGAATTCAGATAAGGGTTTTTGCCTTTGTTAAAGATATATTACATACTTAAGTGTGTTTGTGAGGTCTAAACTGTGAGACTGGTATTTCTTGAATTCTTGAATTTCTTTGTCTCATCCTTTCAGATTGAATCATATTAAAGTTTTATGTCAGTAATACGAACCAAAAATGCAATTCTTGAGTATTTCTGTCTGTACTCAGATCATCCAGGTCTCAACGGTGTTGCATTTCACTGGATGTGATTTTCATATTGCCAAAAAAAGAAACCTTCTTTATGGTTCAATTGTGTGATTTACCTGCATTCCTGTATTTAAATTCCTGTTGACTGAGAAAAGGAGTTGAGCAGCAGTTGAGCAAAGTCAATGATCTCTCATTTGAGCCATATTCACACACGCAGTGCATCTCTGAACTTATCTCCCCCAAAATTAGCCGACAGAGAGGCATGTAAGATGCAGATATCCAGACAACAACATGTCTCCAACTTTTTATATCCTTAAAGAAAGGTCGGTTTGTGGCATGGTGAGAAAAGTGCTTGCAATAGCCCAGTGAATTCACAATCACACACTTGCCTCAGGTTTGCTGCCTCCAGCTATTTTTAAGATTTTATTGTGGGTGTTCTACTAAAAAAACGTTCATTTTTTATGTTCTTGTTTGATATTTGTGGTTGCTTTTTTGATCCTTTGTATCCTTGTTTGCTAATCATTGTGAAGACATTTGGATTGTTTACAGTGCAAGCTAAGTGAGTTATCTATTGGCACTTGTCTACACAATGACATTTATGTAAAAGAATTTTAACATCTCTAATTAGAAGTAGGCAGCCCGCACCATGGCCCTTACCATCTCACTTAAATGGAAATCTGTGAAATCACATCCATTTTCAATGCATTTTGAATTAATTTTGACACACCAACTAGGCCAGTATTTGTCTTTCTCAAGCATAGAGAAAACTCTGCATGTGTTTTGTGGATTTGGTCTAATATATGGGACCTTGTGTAATACACCGACACGAGGGTTCTTCGGAATTATGAAGAATTTGGCCCAATAGAACAACTAATGAATTTATAATACAAATGGAGTGTGATCTTGGTTATTACCTGCAGTATTTCCGACTTCTTCTGCATATTTGAGTTCCTTCAGCAAGACTTTTTTTAAAAATTTATTTTCAGCTAATTATTTACAGGGCACTACGGAGTAGACAGAAAAGTGGGGAGGAGCTACAAGGGTCTAAGGCTGGGATCTCAAACTCCAGTCTTAGAGGGCTGGTGTCCTGTGTCCCTGTTGCAACCACCTGAATACAATTAGTAGGTCATTATCAGTACTCTATAGAACTTGACTGCATGCCATTTGATTCATGTTACAGCAGCTCATGAGTGAATGAACATGTTGCAGTAAAAGTACTTTTAGAAGTAAATTTTTCCAAACACTTAGATTTACTTAAATTTACTTGAGTGGGGTTAGGGGTTGCCACTTCAGCATGCAGTCAAGTTCTCTACTAATCTTATTCAGGTGTGTTGAAACAGGGACACATGGAAAAGTTTCAGGACAGTGGCCCTCGAGGACTGGAGTTTGAGACCCCTGGTCTAAGGAGTGTCTTGTTTGGTGGACTTGGAATCATGTTCGCTTTTTTGCAGATGATGTTGTTCTGTTGATTTTATCCAAACACAACTTCCAGTTCACAGTGGGATGGATTATAGTGTGAAGCAGCTGGGATGAAGGTCTTGGTTCCTCAGCTGGAAAAGAGTAGATTGCCTGTTCCCATGAGGTGCTCACAGATCTTTTTTCCTGTTTTTGTGCCTTTGTCACTGGCAGTTATTTTGTTTGTTTGTTTTTTGGTATTTGGATATTGCCTACCACCATGACTCATTTTAGGTAAATTTTAACAGTGTACAGAGCTAAAATGCTTGTGGACCTTACTGTAGTTTGATATATCCTTTCAATTCTAAGTTACTGTTTGTCATTTGTGCTTGTGGTCATTACTATTGAGGGTCTACTGAAGACAGGACCGGTGGACATCTGTCACTGATGTACAATAAAAACAAGATTCATCTGCACACTAATGTCTTTCTCTATCCACATGTCAGTAACATGGCAGAAATATAACATTCAGAAAGTGAAGTTTCCTGGTTTTAGATAATCCCAGCAGGAGTCACAGCTCTTGAGATGTGATACTCACCTAACCCTGCTGTTATCTGTAATTGGGTACCACTGAGGTACAAATGACTCGCACCACCAGCCTTTATACACAACTGATATTTCAATGCAGTTTCACGGAAAAACGTGTAATAGACACGCCGGTCAGCCGTGTCCATTTCGTGCTTTGCCTCTCCAAATCGAGAATAGACACCCATGCAGAATTTGCAGTAAGTTGCAATAATCTGCAGGAACAGCAGAGGGAAATATTTTATTTCAAGCCAACGTGAAAATAATCATGGAAAAGTGTTTAAACAGACATTATTAACACAATACATATTAGCCACCAAGGTACTTCATACCTTTTTTGCTCACTACTGACTTTGTGGCTTTTAATATATTATCTCCCATTGCTGGTAATAAAATTTCTACATGCAGTAATGCAATTTCAGCATGTGTGGCTATTTCATGTTTTGGAGAGGCAAAGTGTGAAGTCGAAACGGTGGACTGATGTGTGTATTACAAGGCTTGCTGTGATGTTGGGTTGGATATTTGAGATGGGTTGTAAGTAGTCAGTGTGAGAGTCGGGTTATAGAGTAATATTTATGTTAACTTAATGTGATCTGTTGAGCACATATTACAGTTGAGTACATATTGGTAAAATATCACATACCTGCATAAAAGGATAAACTCAAATGCAAATTAAATGCACCCAGTCTTCTTTGCATTTAGATTTCAAGTATAGTTAAAGGAAATTTAACTTTACTGACATTGCGCCTGAAAATATTCTTTTTAGTCTTCAAAGAGTACACGCCATTTGAATATATCGACCTCAGCTACACACAATAGGAAGTAATTTGCATTTAACATCAGATGTAGGTTTTGCATACTGAAAATTTCTCTGAAGTGACTTCTGGGGTTTTTTCAGGCTCTGGTGCAGCAAAGTTTATATTAACCAGCCACTAAAGATGTGCCTGAATAGATTATTTGTTAAATATGCTGGTATGATAAGGGAATTTTAAACTTGGATTTTAACCCTTCCATGCATGAATTATGACAACCTCAATCAGGATTTTTTCTTAAGTATTTTTGATGAATAAAAATACTTAAGAAAAAAAACCCCGATTGAGGTTGTCATAATTCATGCATGACAGGGTTAAATAATAATAGTTACAATGAAACACACCACACATCTGCAGTAACATTAAACGCACAGTGGGTGGCAGGGTATGGAGTGACACATCAGTGACAAGTGTAGAGGTTTATGTACAAGTATAACGTCAACACTGACACAAATACAAGAAAACAGCCTTTGAATAGCTGTCCACCGTAGTGACCACTATGCGTGAAAGGGTTAAAATATTATATACAGTCTATGGGTTAAAGCGCTTCTATAAACCACCGTACAAAAGCCCCTGTCCATCTTTTTGTGGCTTTCTTCAGTCATTCAGTGATCTACCCTATAAAACTGTTCTACAGTACCAGATTCTGGCTGTTTTGTCAGTTTTCCCACTGACAATGGATGATGATCAACAAAGCCAAGCTTGTCCATACTATATCGTTTAGAAGAACGATATATAGAGAAAAAAAATGGGTTTTTTTGTGTTCTTTCAGTATTTTTTAATGTGCAGAAAAAAGGCCTGGCAGAGAGGAAGAGGGATGTCTTTTTGAAATACACTGAATAGATGTGAAAGTAAATCCAGACAGCAGGTCACCTCATGTACTTGGCTACTGGCCTCAATGTTTGCTTTTGTTAAATATAGAGATATGGTACATTTCTGGTGTAGTCACATAAACATTTAAGGAAGCAGCTTTCTCAATAAGGAGACAATATCTGCATAGTTTATACTATTTTCACCTCAGTATGATTCACTGCAATATTTCTTTATTGGCTCTCACTAGTTTTATAGGTATTGCTTGCCTTGGACCCTGGTTAAGAAAATGTTGATGGGGAGTCTTTTTGTGATGGATAAGTAGGAAGAGTCTGCTGCAGGTGGTTACAATTGCTTTATACTTGTGTGTGCAGCTGCCTCGTCTGCCTTTAAGCTGTCAAATAAAATACTGAATAATTTAGCATTGTAAAAAGGGTACATAGGGTTTTTTTGCTTTTGTTTGGAAAATAACTTTAAATTCAGTTTCAGCTGTTTACTAGAAGCAAAGTACAGATGTCTGCAAGCTATAAAATTCATTAGCTTTAGTTTTTGTGGTTTTTAGACATTTTTGTTTTCTTCTTGTCTGACTATTATTACTAAAATAAAACGTCCTTTTTGCAAAGGTCACCAGCTTCTACTTGTGCTGTGATGTAAGTCTGTTGGGCATATTTATGTCCAAAAAGAGAGAACAATGGTCACTGTGACAGTAAGGTCAACATTATGCAGGAGAGAAAAGACACAAAGATGGAGAATAGAAGTGAAAGAGAAATAGCGAGAATGAGACAAGGCATGCAAGAGTGTGAAGGAGAGGGAGATTTCTTTTCAAGCAATGGGGAAGAACCATTAAATTATCCATTTGCTGTATAGCTGGGAAATATTAAACTCGAGGTTACCAGAGCTCCAGGGTCTTTACACATCCAAATCTTTAAACATCCAAATTGTTCCTGTAATGGGGCTTCGTGTTTAGTGCAGCCCTGCGTTTTGCCTGAAATGTGCGGAGAAATAAAGTCTTAATTCTGAGGACAGACTGCAATTTGCACTCCATGCTTATAGTGGAGAGCATCTATCCCTGTGTGTCATGGTTTGTATTGTGTGACTCTGAAGTAGGACATGCTCTATAAAAGACTTTCTTTTAAGATTTTGTTTTGTTTTGTGGTGTTTATATGTATGAAAAATTAAGACATCATTTCCAGTCTTTTGAATCATTAAAAGTAGCAGCGTAGTAAATGTCAATTCTGACTTGAGACAATTTGTCACAGTCAAAAAGGTGAAAGTTTTCTCCACAAGTTTGGCTTAACTTTGCCATACTATGTCATTTATCTGCTGAATACAAAATGCACTCACATTGTTGAGTGAGAAAGAAAGATGTATCCAAAATATTGAAATGTTAGGCATTAAAAACGCTTTAAAGCCAGGACTTAAATTGGTTTTGAGGTAGTCTGTCAGTTATGAACTTTCATGTGTAGCACTTGATGAAATGACAATGCATTTATTCAAAATTGTAGTCTGTGTCACAGCAGCACTGTGGACTGATAAACAGAACGTGCTCCATACCAGCGGTCCCCAACCTTTTTTGCGGCACAGACCGGTTTATATCGCGGATAAATACAAAAAAATAAAACCAGTACCAAAGAAAAGAAGATTTATTCATAACACATGGGAAAAGACCCAGGGAAACTGAGTTAAAGATAAAAATGATATAAACAAAAATAACGACAAAAAACGATAAAAACCATGAAAACCATAAATTTCACACCCAAGCCTCAACTCTCGCGGCCCGGTACCAAACGACTCCGGGGGTTGGGGACCGCTGCTCCATACCACATCCCAGCAGTCAATCTGCAGCTGATATAAAGATGAACAAATACAAATGGGAGACTGTTAAGATCTTCTTTGCTATGACTTTAGTATCAGTGTATTTAAAAATAAGATGAATTCTTTGGTTAGCGCAAAGTAGTGGACACTAAAGACATTTCTGGCATAAATGCATATTAGTACATAATATGTACTAATAATACTGATAGGCCATCTTATTAAGGATTTTACTAAATACACTTTCAATTCAATAAAACTTTATTGATCTTGAAGGTTGACCCCGAAGGAAATTGGGTTGTAAAATGTATGGGTGTAAAGATTTTGGCTTCTCATTATTGGAATAAACAAATCTAATTAAGCTTTATTGTGCTCAAAACAATCCATGTTTTAGAGCAGTTGTCTCAACTGAGCCCACCATTTGTCAAATAGTGCTTGTAGTGGCATGTGATGTTTGCTGCAACAATGCTAATTAAGTTAGAGCTTTTTGTGTGCGATCAACCTGAACTCAGGGGAGAGTCTATTTATATAGACGGGATGTAGTCACATAGGTTGCCCTTATTTGTGTTTCTTACAGGGTAGAGGCTGGGTTGCCATTGTAAAACTGAAGTGAGAGAAAATAAACAACCGAGCAGGGGCAGTATAGCGGTGTCAAATTTATCCAATGCCATTATTATCTGATTGTATTGTATTTTTCTATTTAATGTCATCAGCCGCCACAGGATGTTTCATTAAATAACTGGAAATGAAAGATGTGTATTTATATGCCACATTACCCTTGAATACAATGTAGTGCTGCCTATTGATGTCACTGCAAGATCTCACCATAGGATCAGGAACCATTGAGGAAAATATTTACTTTAGGTTGATTTTTACTTTCTTTGCTAGGCCTTCCTATAACAGGAACTATTTAATGGACTGATTCTAAATATGAGTTTAAATTCTTTATATTGTATTGTAACCACTATTTTATATATATATATATATATATATAGTAAAGCTTAACAACACTTTTTATTGTTATTGTTCTCTGTTCCTACCCAGATTCTGGCCAATGTTATCATTTTCATGTGTGGCAACATGGCTGGAGCGTACCATAAGCACCTGATGGAGCTGGCACTCAAACAGACCTACCAGGACACCTGCAACTGCATCAAGTCCCCAATTAAACTGGAGTTTGAGAAGAGACAGCAGGTAACGTGGTTAATAACACTTAATTAAAACACTGAAACAATGAACACCAGGCAATAAAATATTTATGATGTTGCTGTTCATTACAATAATTGTTACAGCAATGACTTTCAGATTTTAAACATTACCTCTAATTATCATTTGCTAATTTAGTAATATAGTGTAGTACAGTGGCATGGGGAAATGTTGGAGCCTTGTTAGAATGACTTATCTTATAATGTAGTCTGAATATTTATGTCATGCACTCGAGTCAAACATCCCACTGCTACTTAACTCATCTTTCCTCTATTGTTCTTTTGTTTCCTATGTATTTTTATGTCATACGTACATGCTATACTTAGCGGTTCCATAGAGTATTTGAGTGTTTTACACATTTGCCTAACAAGTGAAAGATCCCCAATTTGATCCCAAGAGGAGACACAAATCCCAATGAGTTTGTGTCAGGAAAGATATGTGGTGTAAAAAAAATCTGCCATATAAAACATGCAGAGCTACCATGTGAATATGGGAACAGCTGAAAGTAGCACTTGTGTCCTGTGCTTAAAATGTCACTCTTCATATTAACACTCAAATTATTGAAATCAATCGGCTCTGGATAAATGGATTCCTTCTTATAGCACTTTTCTATTCCACCTGAGCACTCAAAGCGCGTCATTGACCCGTTCATACAATCAGTTTTATTATGCTTAAGTGCTTTCTGTTAGTATTTGAGTATCTTTGGCATGCAGACCTGAACAGCCAGGGATTGAACCATCAACCGTCCAGCTACTAGATGAACTGCTCTATCTTCTGAGTTACAACGACAGAGAACTTTGTCAGGGCTACACTGTGCAGAATGTGGGAATTGTTAATGATGTCAGTGTGTGATTATCTCAGCCTATATTGCTATAGTTGGTTTTTTTATGACAATTATCCTCATTGAGGATTAATGGTAATATTTTCTATGATTTCTTTTAAAGTGAACACACATCACTCACATTTTGGATCGTGCTAGTTGTTTTCTATTATTGATATTGTACCGGCTTGCATTGTCTTTCTCTGCATCTACCTGCAAAGTTGGAAGCGTTGAAATATAATAATGCTAATTTGTTATTAATACTTTCAAGTGGTGCAGCATCCTGTGAGATAGTATTAGCAAAGTGTTGATTAAAGCACTCTGATGTGCGACTCTGGGATCTGGCTAGCTTTTTACTACAGCTTTTGGTGAGTTATTTAGTGAGATGATGTGAATCCAGCTGCTGTTGTGAAAGCCCAGGCTTAGGGTTGAGCTGGTTTTTCATATGGTAAATGCAGGTTGTGGTGTTAGAAGTGCCACGAGGAAAGCTGAAAATGTCTAGGGTGGAGCATTTCGCAGTAGCCCTGGAGTGCTGCTGCTGCCTGTGACAGATGGTAGTAACTGTGCAGAGACACATTCCTCCTGGGCGCTCATTGCACTCATAATATATGCTGTTTGCTGCACTGCATGCTTTTATCCAAAGTGCTTTGCAGTACAGTGAGTGCATACATTTTCACTATGAGTGGTCCAAGTGGACTATGGGAATTCATCATACACCAAAATCACTGGCGGTATTCACAAGAAAAATTTCCCTCTCTTCCACATAAAATCCTCTGAGCGTGAAAAAAAGATGATGATCATTGGTTGTCACGTTTGGGCTGATATTGGATTAATTAAGCATTTCCACCCAGCTTCTCTTCACCCTAAAGGTGAATTGCTTGCTAGGTACAGTAGGTTACACTCAGTAGTCTGAGACACCTGAGAAAATAAAGGAGAAAGAAGTGAATAAATGCTGAATTTAAATTGTAAGGGCTTGCAAGAAAGTAATGAATACTTGCAATCAATTCATTTTCTGTGCCAGCAACCTAATGCATGCACTCTAGTTTAACTTTGAACCTATACATGAAATTTCATTTAGTTTATACACCTCATAGAAATTAAGTATAGTTAACACAAAATGAGTTAAACTTAAGGAATATCAATGTGTCCAGCTAGGAAGCATCAACCATTGTGAATGCTCTGGTCTGTGAGCACAGATTCCACTGAAGGACCTCATCCCACCTTCATGTAGTCTTTGGGCAAAAACATACATGAAAGATTCACTAAAGGTCATCATGGGGGCTCTGTCAGTGTTCCTCCTGTTTCTCCTTTCACAAAGGAGCAGATACTGGTCAATCATTACCCGTCTCCTGGTTTCTCAGCCATACTTTTGAAACTTTGCTGGGAGACATAACAGACCTTACCGTCTTTTAACGATTGTATGGATGTGCCACGTTGTAGAAGCTGGCCTACCTATACAACCTGAGAGGGCTGCAGATATTGTGTCATACTCCCAGTAGTGAAAAGGACGCGACCAAAAAAAGCAAAACTAGCAAAAAATCAGCAAGGAAGGAGAAGGAGAGAGCACCAGCATCTTGCAGTCACTACCTGCTAAAGCATTCCCTTTCTGGGAGTTGTCTTTTTGTTGCAGGTGAAAGTGATTCACAGTGGCATATGTTTGCTAACTGGAGTGAGTGATATTGCTGAAGTTTAACTGACTTTGCTGTTCATTTTCTAAACCTAAAATGCATGTATATTTCATGTGACCATCTGCTATCTGCTTATTCTTAGTTACAGGTGTGGGGCAATGAATCAATGTGGCCCTGAGGCAATAGACTCCACAGTTAACAGAAATAGGTTATGTTTGTGCATATGTCATATTTGCTTTGTGATTTAACCAACTACTGTACATGACCTGAATTTAACTATTTAATTTCCTCGTCACTTTGTCACATACATTTAAGTGCTTCATGGTAAAAATAAATAAAAAAGTTAATTACATAATGATCAGCTTTTTTTTCTTGATGTTTCTGACTGTCCCTGCATTACTGCTACTTCTTTTTTTCCTTTGTTTTCTGCCATTAGGAGCGTCTCCTACTGTCTCTGCTGCCAGCTCACATTGCCCGTGTAATGAAAGCCGAGATCATCCAGAGATTAAAGGGTCCAAATTTTGGCCAGATTGAAAACACAAACAATTTTCACAACCTCTATGTCCAGAGGCACACTAATGTCAGGCATGTATCTTTTTTAAATCAAATGTATTGTAGCCAAGTGGTTCTGTATTTAGGTCAAATTTACATACAGAGTAGGTACATACTAATGCATATTTTCAAATCAGATGTTTTCTAAACTGTAAAATCCATAAAATAATTAAAGTGTATCCATTACTGTTTTTTATATATCTAGCATACTTTATGCTGATATAGTAGGATTCACACGACTGGCCAGTGACTGCTCACCTGGAGAACTTGTGCACATGCTGAATGAACTGTTTGGCAAATTTGACCAAATAGCTAAGGTAAACTTTTGCCTGCTCTGCTCTTGTAATGAATTACTGTCCTAACACATGCTGATCTTCTTTAGATTAACAGCGCTTACCTCTCAAACTGCTTTACTGGAAAGTATTTTACTCGCTAGGAAATTTGTGAAGTGTGGAATTCACAAATTCTTATTCACATGTTAGAAATTCTTAAAATTTCATGTATGTCCCTGCACCCTTGAATCATCCATGCCAGTCAAACAAATGTCTTTGAATGAAAATATTGCATGCTAAAATTAGCCCTGCAGCATTCAATGAGGCGTAACACTGATTATAACCAGCTTTTAATGCAATGTCATGCAAAATGTTTACATTTAGTTTGCTCTAATGTTTTTTAAAATTCCTGCAAACACCTTGTACTCAGTTATTTGATGGTTAGACACCATACAGTTTGTGCTGAAAGTGTCCTAGATAGAAGATAGATCTCAGTAGTTTTCACTTTCACTGTATACATAAGTTTCTGTCACTGATATTTATCAAACAAACTGATTTCAAAAAGTAAAAAGATTGTTTTTATTTATAATTCACACCGTGTTCTAGCTTTTGGAAGCAGGGTTGTAAATGAACATTTTGATATTTACCTGACCTTTTGTAGCAGAGACTATATTTCACCCTTCTATATGCAGGAAAATGAATGTATGCGGATCAAAATCCTTGGTGACTGTTACTACTGTGTGTCCGGCCTGCCAGAGTCACTGCCGAACCACGCCAAAAACTGTGTAAAAATGGGTCTAGACATGTGTGAGGCCATTAAGTAAGTGCTGCCATGGAGTAAAATTGTTTTTCCAATTTCATTTACTAGAGTTCAGCCTGGTGAATGAATCACTGATGTCAAAAACATGTTGTGACGATCTTCAGATTGTTAGTGTGGTTACTGGAAAACAGAAATAAGTATTAACATACTGATTAGCAGACCTGCAATGAAAACAAAGGACTAATTGTTGTTGCTGTTTTCCGCTTTTTTTAAGTACTTTTCACTGTTTAGTTTTAGTTTTTTTTTAAGCAGCATATATTGTATGTCACAGAGTTAGGCTTGTTTTCTGACAGGCTAGATGGCATGCATTGTTTTTTTCCTGCTCCACATTAACAAAACACAACTTTTTGATGTATGACAGGAAAGTACGGGACGCCACAGGGGTTGATATCAACATGCGTGTTGGTGTGCATTCTGGGAATGTCTTGTGTGGTGTCATTGGACTTCAAAAATGGCAGTATGATGTCTGGTCACATGATGTCACACTGGCTAATCACATGGAGGCAGGTGGTGTACCAGGGTAAGTGAGAAGCATATAAAAACTGTAAGGCATTTGAATTTCAAAACAGGAAATTATGTCGCTAATTCATATTTTGCCTGGACCAGTGTTGTCTGGCTTGTTGTTTGCTAAATGTCCAGATATATTGTTAATATACACAGGAAACCATTCTTTTATCAAATGTTCCCTTTAAGGCGAGTCCACATCACTTCAGTGACACTGGAACACCTAAATGGTGCCTATAAGGTGGAAGATGGGGATGGACAAGAAAGAGATCCTTACCTGAAGGAACATGGAGTCATCACATATCTGGTCATTAACCCAAAGGTATCACACACATGTCAGATCCAGTAAACGAGAATATTGGACACAGAAGAAAACGCATCAGCATGAGAATTCAAACACGAAACATGTTTGTCCAGGTCGAGCGGCGGAGCCCACAGCATCATTACCGACCCAGAAACACTCTAGATGGAGCCAAGATGAGAGCCTCTGTCAGGATGACCCGCTATCTGGAGTCATGGGGAGCAGCGAAGCCCTTTGCCAACCTGCACCACAGAGACAGCATGACTAATGAGAATGGGAAGATCAATACTGCTGTGTGTAATTTCTTTCTGGACATGTTTTTTCTTGTTTGTCAGTTAATCTGTAGCTGCTAACTTGTCTCTCTTCTCTTGCACTGTGTTTAGGACGTGAAGATGGGGCAGTATCACTTCCAGAGAAGATCAGAAAGGCAAATTACTCATATTATAGCTCCGCACGATTTCGTTTGACAGGATTATCCTCATCTCTTTTTATATTATAAGGACAGCCAAGAAAATGTTTTGATAACATTTTTTTTTTTTGCTTTAAGCTTTAAAGTGTGAGTCACTAATGCTATGTGAAAATAACAGATATCTTGTCTCTTACATTTTGTTATCCATTAAAGGACCAAGTCTCAGAAAAAACGGTTTGAGGAGGAGCTCAACGAGAGGATGATCAGGACTTTTGATGGGATAACGTCACAAAAGTATTATTACATACATATAAACATGTATTACTCGTGTTAATATACTCTAAGAACAGACTAGCATATTGTAGATTATCCTACTGCAGATAAGGTCGTGTTTTCTAATAGTACAACTCAATGAACGTGGCTGTGTTAAAACACAATATGTTAATTTATTCATGCCTATATTCTTAGTACTTTAATCTTAATTTAGTTTTCATTTACTTAATGTTCTTTTCTTTTAAATCCACTCTATAACACTGCGTTTATGCTTCCAGACAGTGGCTGAAGTCTGAGGACATTCAAAGAATATCGCTGTTCTTTCACAACAAATCCTTAGAGAAAGAGGTAAGAGGCTTTAGAAGCTGTAAATCTTGTAAGTTACATAAATTTGTCATGTCTAAGTTGAGAAATTTCTTGGAGTAGGATTTAAACGTCTTTTTTATAATGCCTAACCATTTTTTTTCTTAATCTTTTCAGTACAGAGCAACAAACTTGCCGGCCTTTAAATACTATGTCACCTGCGCCTGTTTGATCTTTTTCTGCATTTTCATTGTGCAGATTCTGGTCTTGCCTAAGTATGTGCATTTTATATTTCTTTATATTAGAACTGAAAACATTTTAAATCAATGAGATGGTTTCAGTATGGCGGGTTTGTGTGGTCATTTTGGGGACAACTTTGTTTGGTGGAACAGATTAAACTTCGTTTCAGAGTTTAAACATTCAACTTTTTTTGCAGGACAACAGTCTTGGGAATATCCTTTGGAATGGCTTTTCTCATCCTTTCCCTTATCCTCTTTATATGTTTCATTGGACACCTCCTGGTGAGTAGTGTCTTTATGCAAAGTCAATTCCTCCAGGCATCTTTGTACTTGGTCTTTTCACATCAGCGGATAGGCCTGCTGTTTAATGTAGCCCTTGTGTTCTTAATGTTTATCCTAATGTCATTCCAAAGGCACACGAGTGATCCAAGCGCCTCTCTGGTCAGCTTAACAGCCCATTAAGTGACCCTTAAGTCAACACAAGTGCCACTTTGGTGTAGCTTTGGGGCAATGGTCCAGAGCACACCGGTTATTCTGTATTATTTCCCAGGTGCCATTTACATGCACAGATGCAATCATCAAATTTTACGCCACACATTGTCATCATCCTGTTTCTAGTGGAATGATTTGTTTCAGGAAATCATTACAGAAAATTTGCACTTTGCAATCACAGAAAATACACCGGTGGGAGTGTGAAAGTTCTAGAAATCACTAACAAAAGTAAAGCAATGTAAGTGCATGTTTAATACATTTGTTCCTGTCTTGAAAACAACATGAAAATATAAGGCAGCTGTTCTCAGGATAAATCTACCGTTTCGGTGGAGTGAAGGGCTAGATTATCACAAACTTTTCCACTGTATAAAAACTGTACAGCTGACCTGTATAATGTGTAGACCCCCCCCGCCCCCAAAACAAAGCATTACTGTATTCATCAGGAGATCCTTATTTTGTCTTCTGTGTGAGGCTGCGGATATTTATTAAAGTCAGTATTACGCTGGTCTGTTTCATTTACATTAATACTTGTGTTTTCACAGGCATTTTAATATGACATGTAATGAAATGACATAAAAAACTGAAGGTACTATAAAATTTTATAGGCCACGGGTCCATGCAACCTCACTCATTCTTTGATGGCTTTAATTCTTAGTAAGTGTGCATCAGCTGCTGGTTCTGACCTCGGCTCCCCGTGGATGTCGCTGAACTCTTTAAAGACAAAACTAGAAAAACACTTTATAAACAACCTGTTGCCTTTATATCGGAATTGTTTGGCATTGCTGGTTCGTGCTCTGTTTCATGTTGTGTCATGAAAATGTTTGCGTATTGGGAAATTTGCAGTATCACAGGAAGATGCTTGCAGGGCTACTGTGTAATAACACAGAATCAGCCTACGGTAAATTTTATGATTCCTTTTGTCAGACCACATGTCAAATACCTCATGTGAGTTAGATAAACTAAATATGATACAATTCCACATTTAAATAATACTTATTTATAATTTCTTTCCTGGATTGGAAGCACTGAACATCTTTGACCAGTCAGTTTTTGTTTTTTTACCTATTTAGACTTAGCCTTTTTTAGTCGCTGAAAATAGCTTCTGTTTATTTAGAAAATTAAATATATATATATAAAAACAGAAATACAAAAAAGGGAGACCTCTTTGCTTTAAGAAATCTTTGCCGCAGAGTCTTTTATCTTAAGTAGCAAAGTTATTTAAAAGTGACTAATGTGAGTGCTTACATAAGATTCAGTCTCTTACATTGATCAACTTGAAATGCTTTCATTTCACTTCATTCATCATTTACATTTAGGTTCTAAGATAAGATAAGATAAGATAGAACTTTATTAATCCCTCGGGTGGGTTCCTCTGGGAAATTCGACTTCCAAAAAAAGCACAGCAACGACCGAAGTTACAGTTACAGAACTGTTATATATATATATATACACACACACACACACACATATATATAAATACAGAGACAAATATAAATAAAATATACGAAGGGGATAAATAGAATAAATAGGAATAAAAAATAAAAATACAAGTGAATTGCACATTTCAAGTATTGAGTCTATTGCACTGTTGACTATTTACAAAAAGTATTGCACAAAAGGTATTGTACAGTGAGGTGCAGAGGCACTACAGCTTAGTTGTTCCCCCCTCCTTTGTCCTCCTGTTTCCCCTCCCTCTCCCCTCCAGAGAGGAGTTAAACAGTCTGATGGCGTGTGGGACAAAGGAGTTTTTAAGTCTGTTAGTTCTTGTCTTGGGGAGAAGCAACCTGTCACTGAACAGACTCTTCTGGTTGTTTATGGCCGTGTGCAGAGGATGCCCAGCATTGTCCATAATGTCCATCAGTTTCTTTAATGTCCTTTTCTCTGCCACTGTCACCAGAGTGTCCAGCTTCATGCCGACCACAGAGCTAGCCCTCCTGATCAGTTTCTCCAGCCTGGATGAGTCCCTCTTTGCTGTGCTGCTCCCCCAGCACACCACAGCATAGAAAAGTACTCCAGCAACCACCGACTGGTAAAACATCCTCAGGAGCTTCCTGCAGATGTTAAAAGACCTCAGCCTCCTGAGGAAGTACAGTCGGCTTTGGGCTTTTTTATACAGGTGCTCTGTGTTGCATGACCAGTCCAGTTTATTGTCCACCCACAGCCCGAGGTACTTGTACTTGTTGACCACCTCCACCTCCTCCCCCTCTATCTGAACCGGCAGTGGACCTGCTCTAGACCTCCCGAAGTCCACAACCAGTTCCGACACCCGCCTTGTATGCAAACTGTAGTGGGTCCTGGGCATGTTGTACCTGTGGTCGGAGGAGGTTGAGGAAGAGCCGCTCTAGAGTCTTCATAAGATGTGACGTCAGTGCCACCGGTCGGAAGTCATTCAGCTCATTGGGCCGGTTCTTTTTGGGGACCGGGACGATGCAGGATGTCTTCCATAGGGCGGGCACTCTCCCCAGTCGCAGACTGAGGTTGAAGACTCGTTGTAGCGGCTCCCCAAGTTCAGCAGCACACGTCTTTAGCATCCTAGGACACACCTTGTCTGGGCCTGCTGCCTTTCTGGGGCGAAGCTTCCTCAGTTGCCTCCTGACCTGATCCACTGTGACACTGGGAGATGTTTGGGAGGAGGGGAGGGGGGCAGATGTCTTGCTGCTGAGAGAGGGATTGGAGGAGGGGGGTGTCATGGTGTCAGGAAGGGGGGGAAGCGAGGGAGGCAGGAGAGTGGGGAGAGGACTCTGTAGTGAAGGTGAGGGTGAGGGTGGGGGGGTTGTGGGCTGGTCAAACCTGTTGAAGAAGTTGTTAAGTTCGTTTGCCTTCTCCACAGTCCCCCCCCTCCTCTAGGCATCCAAATAGCTGTTCTAACAAAATGGTCCACAAATATCTTGATTTCAGACCAAAATGATTGCCTCACTAACTCTACATTTCCAATTTTCCCTGTGGTATAAAATAGTCTGCCATCCTTAGTATATTGCAATTTACATCTCTGAGCTATTTAAATGTGACATCCACTCAGCCCTAGTGATGCTCCGATATTTGCTCTGAGATAATCAAGTAAACGATTTGGGTTCTCGCTCTCATTGCTTCACAATGGAACAAACTGTCTGTAACTGACCTGGCACAGGAAGATTTCAATAAATCTTTGATAATAAACAGTAAACATTAAGTATAAAGTGGCTATGTTGTGCTGCCGGGGTTAGACATGAGGTGCATGATTGCACAGTCTCTGTTGCTCTAAAGTGACTCTAAATAATATTAATTTCCTTTTTGAACCAGGGTTTGAATCTAGTTAATATCCCATTTTGTCATTATTTAATTATAATAATAACAAAAGAAACACAGGTACTATTACAAGTAGTTTCTAATAAAAATGATTATTGTTGATCATTTCTAAACAGTGTTGTTCATGATAAAGTCACTTAAAGTTGTAATTTTGCAGCTCTGTTATTTCATTTGTGTTGAAATTAAAATGTTGGAATTAATTGCTATGAACTTAAGTGGAACCCTCTCCATCATTATATGGCTCTCGGAATTTTTCCTTTGCCCTGCTGAGGAAATACAGGTTAATCAGAAAGTGTTGCTTCTGCGTCTGAACTTATGTTTAGTTTAGTTTGTGTCACACTAGTTATCTTTAGTCAACAAAAGCAATGAATTTGCTCTTTAGCACTTGGTTGTTGAGATTATTGTAACTAGCTTGTCCATCGTTGTGGCTTCCTTTGCATGTGACATATTTGTGACATTATATCCCAGCTCTTTCATACCTTATTGCATTTGTGTGTTGTGTGTCTACGTGTTCCTGCAGCACTGCAGTAAAAGCACCTCCACTTCTTGGATGTGGTTGCTGAGGTCATCAGTTATTATTGCCAACAAACCATGGCCCCGCATCACTCTCACCATGACAACCACAGCTCTAATACTTATAATGGCAGTCTTCAACATGGTAAGCTTTTTCTATGTGCAGGTACTACACTGAGGGAGTGGGACCACACCTTTCAGGCTTTACGAGGAATATATATAGCAGTCCTTCTGATAACACATCTCCTATTTGTAACTGCAGCATAATTAGAAAGTAAAATGCGGCATGTTATCTCACAAAAATAAATGGGCTTCTTTAAAATTATATTCTTAACAACCTTGCAGAATACAAATGAATAATATAAAAATGATATCTTCATTTACTGCAGCAAGAAGCAAGTCAGTCATCATGTTTAGAGCCTGTGGAAAATATTATGTAGCATTCATTAATATGCCCTTCCCCTCCCCTCTTCCTTTTTTCTTTTTTTTCTTGCTTGTAAATTAAGCCTGAAAAATATTTAACTACAGAGCAAATATCTTGCATTGTTTCTTTGCAGTGAGTCTATCAATTGGCTCCTAAGACCAGAAGATTGTTTACCCAGCATTTCATAAAAGTGCCAAAACAATTTGCGTGCAGTGATGACTGAATGCTGTATTTAACATTTACATCGTTGATTTTCTATATTTATTTTCCGATTTATCTGATTGAGGTTTATTTTTGTAGACAAGGAAGCCCATCAAAACATAAAGCCTCAGACAAAGGTGGGATGGAAGCCTGAGGCTTGAAAGGAAGCTGCGTGATAAAGCACAATGTCAGGACCCTGGTTTAGACCTTCACACAAATCGATTCCAGAGATTATAATCGTATTTTGCGTCTGACTTGGGTCAGTCGCTCAGGGCGTATGAACCAAATTAACCTGGCTTTGCTCAGCGGGGCAGCCAATCCTCATTTTATCCTGCAGGTTCACTTTAAACGACGTTGTTGAATGCTTGTCACTATTGGCCTCTTATCTAACAAGATTCTATTTTCCTCCTGCAAGTCTAATGCAGACTACTTCATCTTGTCCCATGCTGATGTGCAAAGAGGCAGGCAGAGAAAGCGTATTTATAATTTGCATGACAATTCCCTGGATTGTTTTCTGTGGTCCTGAATTTCTGTTGACTTTGTGTTTTTCTTCTAGTTCTTTTTGGAAGACAGCGTGCTGCCTCCAGTTCCTAATTACAATTCATCCAATGAAACACTGTTTTACAATAAAGAGGAACTAATCACCCTCTCTGGGAAAAACAATTTCTACCTTCCTGTAAGACAAACATCGTCATCATCATCATACTTTATTCAGAAATTTGTTACTTTAGGTTTTTGTTTTTCTACAAATTTTCAGTTACTCCTCCTCCTCCTTCTGTATAGTATTTAATTTACAGTTGCATCCTGGGCCTGATCTCCTGCTCAGTGTTCCTGAGGATAAACTACGAGCTGAAGATGATTATCATGTTGACAGCAGTTGTGGTCTACAATGTCATTATCCTACAAACACATGCCTCCCTGCTGGACGAATACAGCAGATTTCTGTACGAGACCGAAAGCCTTGACAGGTAGGCTTAAAGTGAAAAACAGGAACACTTCGGGGGGAGCATGAGATGGATGAAAACAGTCAAAGAGGGTTAGGAGACTGTGATGGTAGCCCGAGGAGGAAGTTCTGAGCAAACTGAGAAATGGTAAATTATATTTTTTTGCAGCTATAAGGCATGCTACGATAAAAGAGGAGGTGAATGGGTTAGCTTAAGATTTTATAGCAGTAAAATGTTAATGCACCACTTATTCACTAGGGAAGTAGACAACTGCTTTAGAGTTAAAATCTATATTTAAAAAGTCAGAGACCAAGCTTCATTGAATAGTTTCCCTATGTGCCATGATGCACCCACCCATGCAGAAAGAAAAGGAAAAAGCTAATCATGCTATGATAGGAAGTGCCAAACTTTATAAGAACGAGTGTCTATATATAGATAGTATATAAGAATCAATTAAACATGATGTAGTATGAGAACTATGTTTTATGAGTTACTGTTACTTCTTGTAAAATAAATGGCACCAAAATGTTTCTGCTTGTTTCTATGTCTACTCATGTTAATTTGAGACATCACAAGGCATCAGAGGCGCTCCCATCTTTCAGGATGTCACCCAGTATTTGATGAACTCAGACTTGCCATCATAGTATTAAATGGCTGTTATTATTTAACTCATGCAAAGGAAGTTTTTGCTCTGTCCCCCAAGTCACAGCTGAGCTGAGCTGCTAAGAGAGACTATAGAGATGTTGGGACATTAAGAGACAAATCTTCCCCCATAGATGAGCATAACTGAATTAACCCTTACAGATTATGACATCAATTGTAATTTCACTAGAAAATATGGATTTCGTCTGAGCTGGAAGACAGGTTTTTGAATGTAATTTCTAACAAATTTTTTTTGACGTCTAAAGCATCATTAGCTTCTTCTTTGTGAGCAAATAAATGTCAGCAGATGTCTAAATTGTCTGATTTCCCACCAAGGACGGCACTTTTCTGTCTTGTTATGGGCGTTACTGTCCCGGACTGTAAAACTGATAAATCTGAAAAGTTTTGATAATTTTTCTAGTTGGAAAAATCTTAACAGCTGTTATTTCTTTAATTAAAAGAAGAAGAAGAATCACAGCTGCAGTGCGTCTACTTTTCATCTCCAGTTTTTACTGGAGATAAGATTAAGAGTAAAAATGTAAAATGTGCTTCCTTATATTAGAATGCAGGTCTTTTGACAGTTTAAATGTTTTTAGCATCAGCTTTCATCCAATATGCTTTGGGCTTGGACTGTGTGGGAGTCTACGTTGATAAAACCTTGCTTTTTATGATAGTGGAAGACTGAAGTTTTATATTCAAGAGTTTGTGCAGAGCTGTATCTCTGAGGATCATGAACACTTGCTTTTTTTTTTCCTTCTTGAGAAATGTCTCTAGTCGATACACCCTTGCAGGAGGGCTAACCCCCCTCCGAAACGCATCCAGTAAACAAGCTCTTGTCACAGCAAAGCAGAAGCGACAGTCTTAATTAAGTGACAGGTTGGAATAAAACGCTCTGCTAGACATCTCTACTGACTGCAGTCAAAAATCCCCTTTCTCATCTATAACTTTTAGTTTTCTAGCCCTCTTTTGCTGTTCTATCTTTTTTTTGTTGTTGTTGTTCAGTCGCATTTTATTTCTGTCTTTATCTTTTTCTTATCTTACAAAAACATTTGTCTATTTTTTTCCTGCCCAGACCAGGAGTTCTCAAAGACCTGAAGACTATGGGCTCTATATCCCTCTTTATCTTCTTCATCACTCTGCTTGTGCTTGCCAGGCAGGTAAGTCTAAGCTGTAATAGTCTGAATGGCGTTGTCATCGGTCTCCTGCTGCACAGTTTATCGCTAAAAGAAAAGTAGTTTTCGTCTGTGTGCCATTATTACACCATCATTGGACTTTTTCCATTCTTTTTAGCTGCGGGTTTTGGATGTTGATGGAAAGTTATTTTTACTGTATTTGCAAAATGTAAAAAACCAAAAAAAATCCTCTGATTTAGAAATTTTCCCATGTGATGTGTTCTTACCAGCTGCTAGCTTAGTCTTTTGAAGCATGTTGAGAGCATTGCTAAGCTTTAGCCTTATCTTTTACCTACCTTCCTTTAGATTCTTTGACCCTTAATGGTCTCTCATAGATTAACACATTTTAATGCCACTAATGTTTTACGTGACTCATTTCTTATATGTCACAACGGCGATGCTTTGGATGATTATAAATGCAGACAAATTTGTAGCTCTGATGCTGCTGGTTCTGCCTCTCTCTCTGTATCTCTTTATTATCTCAGAGCTTTGTGAGGAAAAAACAGTGGCTCTCATTTATCTTCTAAGTGAAAATCAATCAGTGAACTTGGTAGAAATGGTTAAGCTTTTTGGCTGCTGTGACACACTGAAAGAGAGGCATCTTTAGACCAATTTGTGTAACCTCCCTCAGTCACTCAGGGGCAGCGATTTACATCAGCAAGTCTGCTGTTACTCAGATGTAATTTGAGATTTAGTAGTGAGAGAGAAACCAGAGGCTGGAGAGTAACATGTTCTTCTGACTTGTTTGGGGGTTCTGCTGAATTGTTCGTACTAGAATTGGAGCATCGTATTTGTACAGCCCGAGGCCTGTACTATATGACGAAGGATTTTTTGCTTAGGGAGGTAACCTATACACTTAAAGTGCAATGGAGCAGGTTATGTTTAAGATGAACAAATAAACAGCTACATCATTACTTCCTATTGACCACCGAGACCTTGATGCTAAAAGCGTCTAAAGAGTGTTTTTTCACCAGTATTTTGCGTAAGAAATGCAGATTCTTTTTTTTTGTTATACATGTACACAGTATATCATAAATAAAGTATATTACTTTGCATAGGTTAGAATAGTGTCACATTCAGGATTTTGTCACTCAGGGAGAGTAGGCATGGTCAAAGGAATATTGCTGTTTCATTTTTAAATGGGATGGAGCTGATCACCTGGGCTCTACTGTGTACTGTCAGCAAGGCTGCTGGAAATGGTTTTCACTGTGGATGCTGTGGATGTCCTGAAAAGCTACGACAGAACTGGATACTGACACTTAATCAATTTTCCTGTAGACTCCTGTTGGTGGCCGCAACAACACCACGCCAACGGACTCTGTTCTGGACCGTTCTCTTCAGCTGGGTCCACGTCTTTCCGGCGCCCTTCACTTCGCTCTCGACAGATCTTCTCCATGTCTGTTTGGGTCTCCCCACTCTCCTTTTCCCTTGAAGGTTCCAGTCCAGTGCTTGCCTTGTGACGTTGTCTAGTGGTTTTCGAAGTATGTGGCCTATCCAGCCCCATTTTCTCTTCTTGATGTCTTGATCAACTGGGTTCTGGCTGGTTCCCTTCCACAGGTCTGTGTTTGAGATCTTCTCAGGCCATCTGATGTTGACGATGTGTCGCAAGCACTTGTTGATGAAAATCTGTATCTTGCTGGTAGTGGTGTTGGTCACTCGCCACGTCTCGGACCCATACAGGAGGACTGCTTTCACGTTTCTGTTAAAGATGCAGATCTTGCTGCGCTGAGATAAGGCTTTGGAGTTCCAGATGGGTCGCAGGGTGTTGAATGCAAGCCTTGCTTTGTTGATCCGGCTCCTAACGTCTTCATCTGTGCCGCCATCACTGTTGACTATGCTTTCTAGGTAGACAAAGCGGTTGGTTTCCACCAAGTCTTGTCCCTGTAGCTGCAGTGGATGTTCTTGTCGGTTGTTCAACCGCATCACCTCCGTTTTTCTGACATTGATCTTCAGGCCGGTCTTTTCTGCCTCCTCAGCGAGCCGTGTAAGCTTGGACTGTGCATGTTGCTGCTTATGGGACAGAAGGCTGATATCGTCTGCAAAATCCAGGTCCTCCAGCTGTTTGGTGAGGGTCCACTGGATGCCGGTGTTGCTGCTCTCTGTGGTTCTTCTCATGATCCAGCCCATGACGATCAGGAAGATTGTTGGTGACAGCATGCAGCCTTGCCTCAGTCCAGTTTTCACTGCGCAGGGGTTGGTCATTTTTCCATTGTGGATGATCCGGCAGGACGAGTCTTCATAAAGCTGTTGGATGATGTTGATGAGCTTCTGCGGGATTCTGTAGTACTGCATCAGTTTCCACATGGTCGTCCCTTTAGCTAAATGCGCTTTTCAGAGAGAGTTAAATGTATTTGAAGAATACAAATTACTGAAGTAGTTGTCTCTACCATAAGGTGTAATTATATCTGCACCATAAATAATAAATTCTATTTATTAATATCTAAAGTGTTACATGCGCTTCTGATTTGTGTACACACAGTTTTTAAATTACTGCCTCTATTTTTGTTGCTGGCTGTAACATGTGGTAATATCTGTGCTGTCCAATCCGGTCATCTGCAGTGCTTGATCATAATTGTCCCGTCCTGCGAGCACGTTTTTCCTTGGTTGGTCATTTTTATTTACCAGATCAGTTCACTGCATATGACAATTAAACAGGATTGACTAGAGTTGCCATCACAGACTACCTGAGGTGTGAGTGCTGAAGAAAAGGAAAAAAAATAATCAATCCCATCAGAGCCTTTAATTCTACCTGATCCTGGAACATTTTATTCCACTTGTCCTTCCTGATCGTGGGCTCTGAAGAAGGCCTTGTTATTACACTGGTGAAGTAACTACATCATTTAAGCAAAGCTGCAAAAATCACTGGGTCAGTCTTGTCTGCCTTGACCAAAAGTCATACTGTATGAGGTTTTTGTAAATGTGCCTAAATTCTTGCATTTTTGTACATTTCATGTCCTAAGGCTTGTTGGTGTCCATATTTGTGGCTGTTTCTGTTTTTCTCTGTGACTTCTTGGAAGAAAGCTGTACAGCTATACCTTCAGTCTCTTTACCTCTGTGTCCTCTTGTAACAGAATGAATATTACTGTAGGTTAGACTTTCTCTGGAAGAACAAGTTCAAGAAGGAGTGTGAGGAGATTGAAACCATGGAGAACCTCAACCGCGTTTTGCTGGAGAATGTCCTGCCCGCGCATGTCGCAGAGCACTTCCTGGCCCGTAACTGGAAGAATGAGGTAGGAATTTATAATCTGTGGTGTTTTTTATAATAATAACTAATGTAAATGTAACATTATCCAGATTTTATTTTCACAATAGCTACAGGACTAATGAATGTAGAATTACACAGAGGACTTCAAAGTGCTTGTTTATGTGCAAAGTTCTTTTGCGTTCATTCGCTGATGCATCAGAAAAGAAGGATGTTTAATTCAGGATATCAAGACACAATTGTCAAATGCAAAATATTGAATACACTGTTTTAAAATGTGTGATTAATTTAAACTGAAATATTCATTGGTTGTTTATTAAAATAATAAGGGCTAAAGCTCAGATTTTTATTTTGAAAGTGCAAACTTTAAATGAACCTGACACTTGTTTTGTAGTGTGACAGTATGATGCCTCGCATGACTCATTCATCGCTGTAAATCCTGTTACATCCCCTGAAGTTTTAGATCTGAGGGAGTTCAGAGAATGTGGCATCCTGGAGGTCATGTAAGATTAAACAGGAGAGCAGCATCTGCTGCAGAAATCCTGAGTGACGAGTCAGCAGTTGACTTCATTTCTGTTCTTGAACAGGGTCCAAGAACAAGATGCTCTAATGAGATTTAAAGCAACTGTTTGTTGTTTTTTTGGATGGTGGTTTGGGTGATTTGCCTCCTTTAATTTGTCAATTATGTTTCATGTGCTGCCCAGTGATTGATTTTTACTTGTGAAGTTTTTTTTAGGTCTGAATAAAACACAGAAACCCCCCAATATGCGGTGCAGATCCCATATTTGTCTTTCAAAATCTCTTCATCTGTAATTTATCAGTTTCATAACAAATTTTACAGCATTGTTTTGCACCTGCACAAGCTAACGACTCCACTCTGTCTTCTGCTTCTCTTTGTCATGCAGGATCTGTACCACCAGTCCTACGACCTGGTGTGTGTCATGTTTGCCTCTATCCCAGACTTTAAAGAGTTCTACACTGAGTCTGACGTCAACAAAGAAGGATTAGAGTGCCTCAGGCTCCTCAACGAAATCATTGCTGACTTTGATGAGGTAAATACCCAGATCACCACAAAAACAGACAGAAACCGTGATACCATTGCACTGCTTGACTCAGTGAAGAGCATTGCTTTTTACAGATTCATACAATTAGGTTTTATTGTCTGTGCTGCTATAAATTTGGGTTTTATTCAGTTGAGCTGTGTTTGTATTTCCATGTGTAGTTGCTTTCCAAACCGAAGTTCAGCGGTGTGGAAAAGATCAAGACCATTGGCAGCACTTATATGGCTGCTACTGGGCTGAACACATCGCCAGGGCCTGAATACACATCACAGGTAGGCCCATTACAAAGACATCATCATTTTTGTGTGACTGCCGTATGCACATTATGCAAGAACCTAATGTGTTTCTAGTTGTGCTTTTTTATGTTTCCCAGGAACATGACAGGCAGTATATGCACATAGGGACCATGGTAGAGTTTGCATTTGCCTTGATGGGAAAACTGGATCTTATCAACAAACACTCGTTCAATGACTTCAAACTCAGAGTTGGTGAGTTATGCAGAGAAGCTGAAATGAAATACAAAGTAATGTATATAATATTTTATATATACAGGACTACACTGTAATCGTTCACATATTTAAGTGTACTGACCTCACATGAGAATTGAAAATGAGTGGTTTAAACTGATTAATTAAATTCCACAGCTCGTTTCAGGTAAATGACATGATGTAACAAGATACTATCACTGCAGTGGGAGTTTCATTCCTTGTTGCCGCCTTCTCGTTATGATATTTTCTGGAATCCCACTTCTAGAGTTTTGTATGAAAAGCAGGAATCAGCTTGACTGCAATACATCCAAAATTGCACTGTCATGGAGCCTCTATGCATCCCTTGTTTGTGTAGAGTTCCTGTAAGATGTAGAGTGCACAGATGTCTGAAAAAAACAAGACTAACGCTTATTTATGCAGTAAGACTAAAATAAGAGGTAGAACAGCAGGAAGGCATACTCCAGCTCCCTCTGTGCAATAAGAGTCAGAGTTCGATACCTTCAACCTGTGTCTTAAGATCTCAGCATGGGATGCACCATTAACTCAGCAGTGTGCGTGAGTGACTGTACATCCCTGCTGCTTCCAGATGGGGCTGAAAATGCTCCATGAGAGAGCCGTACACACCCTCACCCACTGGGACTGGACCGAACCAGTAGCTGTGAGACTGTATGCGCCTCCTGCACACTTGAGCAGATTGCAATTTCCAACAATCTGGAGACTGAGTCAGAAGCTCAGTCAAAGAGAGGCCCAGTGTCATCTCAGTGCTGCGAACAGCCTCCAGACTGCTGGGGATTAAGAGTTGAGCTGCATTTAGCTCGCCCTCTGTTTCATGTTCTGATGAAATCTTGTGAAAAGCTTTGTTCGTTCTCAAAGCAGTAGGGTTCCTGCTCAAGTCGGCTTTGAGCAGCACTCAATAGTTAATCAGTGGCATCAACATTTGATTTTGATACATTTTCAACAAGTAGGAAATCTAAAAAAGCAGTTTATATTTGTAACTATAAAATAATAAGGTAATTCCAAATGAATGGCAGCAATAGGGACACTGTCTGAAAGGTTTACTAAAATGTTTCCTTTGTCAGGTATTAACCATGGTCCAGTGATAGCTGGAGTCATTGGGGCCCAGAAACCCCAGTATGATATCTGGGGAAACACTGTGAATGTAGCCAGCAGAATGGACAGCACCGGAGTCCTGGGGAAAATACAGGTAAATGATTTGGGGAACGTTTGAGTTTAATGGTAAATGGTAAATGGCCTGCATTTGTATAGCGCTTTTCTAGTCCATAGGACCCCAAAGCGCTTTACACTACATTCAGTCATCCACCCATTCACACACACATTCACACACTAAATTAAACACATAAATAAAATTTAAAAAAACCCCACTTACCCTGCCTATTCACTGCAATACTAAATGTTAAGACAGCTGTCAAACATCAGCTGGTATTTTATTCTGATAGTTTCTTTCAAAGGACCAGCAGACCTCCTTCTTCATACTGCAGACATTTAAATGGCAATACGGATGCTTAAAAAGATAAAACTCTTCTTTCTTATGTGCCATTTATTACAGCAAGGACATCTCATCTTCTTGACATCACATGGCATCGTCAAATCCTATCTTATGTCATGTCTGAGCACTGATAAGACAGAATGGTTTTTCAGCTGCTGCATGGCATGTGGCTGTGGCAATCATTCAGTCTTCAGAGGGCTGTATTACATTTCGCGGCCTGTACACATTTGATAGAGCCATCTGCTGTGCAGTGCGGCACAACTACAGGGCTCGCAATTGCATTCCATGATTTCCGGATGATATTTTAAGACAGATAGAAGGCAGAAATAAGACAATTTCTTTTAAAGTAGCATTGATATTGCCTACCAGAATGTCACTTTTACTCATGGTAAAATTCCCAGGCTTTCAATGTTGTTTGCTTGTTGTTCACACAGTATTTCATCTTTGTGCTTTGGGAGTACTCTCTCGCTTTAACTTACACATTGAATTTTTATGTTTTTGTTTAATTCATCTATTAACGACCGAATCCAAATATGCACCAGTGTTGGCAACTCTGCTTGACTCACACATTTTGCTGTTAGGGCTAAAAATGAACGTAAATGTTAGACTTTAAACAAGAGGTATCCAACCGCAATCCTGCTGTCAGTGGATTTTAATGAAGCACTGCATCGAAGAAGAACCGTTTACTGATGAGTTAATGGTCAGCAGAATTTTCCCGTGGACAGCTGAGTATTTTTGCTTGTAGGAATTTAATTCAGTCATGTAAGATGAGCAAAATGGTCATCACCCATCTGGTTCTCCCTGCAGGTGACGGAGGAGACGAGTGACATCCTTCTAACCTTGGGGTACATGTGCTCTTGTAGAGGCATCATCAATGTCAAGGGCAAAGGAGAGCTTAGGACCTTCTTTGTGCACACGGAGATGACTCGGTCCCTGTCACAGGGGAACGTAATGCCCTGAGCCTGATTTACACAGGCACGAAGACTTTTGTTTCAGATTGAAGAGGTTTGAATTTCTCAGTGCTGCTTTTATAAAGTGTGGGGCATAAAGGGACCTGATCTACAAGGAGGTAAAAATCGGATTTACTGTTGCGTTACAAATTACCTATGCCACAGCTGTAGTATACATTTTGTCACTTATGTAACTGTAAGTGTAGCATGTACAGGAGATAGGCAGTAACACCTAAAAATATACTGTAATGTGAATGTGGGAGCTGGAAAAAACACAGTTGCACAAGTCAGTCTGATGTAATAATGTACAAGTTCAATGAGAGTGAAAATCTCCAATGGGCTGAATTAATATTCTGCCTCAGTTCTGGGAGGCTTGTGGTAGTTGCTTTATCATAGAAACCCCTTATCAGCAAGGTGCATCAAAACCTATCTCACCCTACAGGATACAGTTTGGATGCCAAATAACTTTTGACTCTGAATGCCCCTAACATGGCAGCATTTCCAGAGTTAGGAAGACAGTTTCTTGTCTTTGTACTTTTATCTGCTTTAATTGCACCATTTACCAACTCTTGGCACCAAACATTTTCATTGTTCTACCATTTTTTTTGTGTACAGACGCCAACAACTACGTCACAGTTTTGGCTGGATTTGTTGAGCTGCTGTTCTCACTTGAAGGGGATTTATGTGCGTTCTCCGTTTGGGAACTCGTTGTTTGTGTTATTTCAGCACCATATGAATGCAGAAGAATAACTGCATGGCAACAATTTTCAGCAGAGTCTTATAAAGACTTTGGCGCCCCAAAGATAACAGAGGGTATGAATTAACCACTAACTTTTACCTGCTTCCCGAACTCAAGCAAAGTCCTAGGGTAACACAAAAGGCCAGAAATGAAAAATCTGATATTAAAATGAAAGCAAAGGTCAAACCAATACAAGTGAAAATGTCACAGCCACTGTTGCAAAGGTAAAATGTGTCTTGTTAAGAAGAAGAAAAAAACCAGCCAGAAAACAAGGTGTACCATGTGTACATAAGTCCATCGACCTTGTTAGAAGCACCAAGTCTTAGATGTATTTTACAAACAGTCTAGGACTATAATAGGAAAAACAAATGAAAAGTAGAATCTATGAATATATTCTGATATTCATGCAGGGTGGTGTTTTCCAAAACAGTCTTTCCAGTTTCTCCTTGGCTGCATTGACTGACGTGATTAGGACATTGATCAGATTTGTCAGTGCTTGCTGAAAATGGAAAATCTGGGGCCAGTTGCATAAATGACTTGAGATGTGTACAAACACATTGCTTTCATGCAATTTATAACAGGATGTGCCGTAACAATGGACACCCTTTGCACACTTAAAAACAGGTGTACATAGTTGGGGGTGTTTTTTTTTTTTTAGAGCCACAAGCAGAATAAATAAGAGATTAAAATGAAAACATGAATGATAAACCTTTCTGTAAAATCATGCGTCTTTTTCTTCCAAGTTTTCTTGGATGATCTAATTAGGAAAAAAATCCTCAACGGTGACTTCGTAATGTTATTTTCAGCAGTTAAATATGTAGTCTGATTCAGTGTGAGTTAAAATGACCAAAAAACCGTGACAAACACACATTATGAAGGTTACAATTTTGCCATCATTCATCCAGATTAACTGTAAGGTCTGTATGTTACAGTAGAAAGCACCTTGTTGTTGTGATTTGGCACTGTAAGCCTAAACTGAATTCATGTGACGGATTGTCATTTAAATACAGTTTACCCAGCCTTTAAGTTAAAATAAACAGCATACATTAAAGCTTCTCTAAGGTCCTGCACTAAAGTAAATTCCTTCAATGTTAAAGTGTTAAACTGTTATTTCATCTTTGGATCCAGTTTGCATCTGCACATGAGCTCATCTCTCTTTTTTGTAAATAAAAGCTGATTTGAATGTGGGAAGGCGGGACAAAGGTTAAAATGGCATCCAGACACACATAACATGACACATTTGGTGACTCTACAAACTGTGCTATAAAATGTTTTATCTTAGCATGCACTTTATATTGCGACCCTGACAGAAAGACTGCAGACTTTTGTTTGTGGGTACACAGTTTTATATGCACCTGGCCCCGGTGAGCCACAAAGATTTACAAAACAGGTTCAATTAAAAAACTACAAACATTTAAGACTTTCTTGGGAAATCCATGCCTGACCTGTGTACAGGGTAGCTTTAGATCACATATGATATGGTGGTTTTGTAAGAAAAGAAAATACTACCAAAAAAGTGTTTTGATGTTTTGATGATGCAAGTTGTTTTTTGTAAAAACTTAATTAAAATTTCTATGTATTTCAGTGCTACAGTGCCTTTATTTACCCTCAGGATTCTTCGAATATGACAAGCTCAGTTCATTAACATGTCAGGATTTGTAATGAAAAGCCGTACAGTACGTGCTGAACTGATATTATTCGTCAAATGAAACTGGACTGTGTGAGTAATCAAATGAGCTGACGATGTCACTATAATACATACATCATAACTAGAATAAAGGTCTTTGGTTTACCTTTAGAATACTGTACAGACTTGACACTGGGTGAGCATGCAGATGGCTACGATATGTCTGGACTTTAGGGTGTAAATTATTTCAAAAACAGATCATTTTGGTCCAACTAGTCTGAATGAAAAGAGGAAACCCAAAGAGACAGGGGGCTTCATACCAGAGTATTCGAACATTTACACAGGACCTTTAGCAGCCACACTACAGACGTCTATGCTTCTGTTGACCTCAAGCAAAAACAAAAAACACTGACATGATGTTTTTGAACGTGCTAATTCTGGGTCTGACCTTGGCCTGACTGCACAGAAACACCCAGTATCTATCCACAATTCCTGACACTGACTGTAAAAATTTGTTAGTCACTTTGTTTGTTCCTTTACTATGGAGCTGCATATTTCCCTAACACAGAAATGATGCTAAAAATAGATTTAACCTTGATGAGAGCTTTTTAATCCTGCACACTTAACCATCCCTATAACTGAGGGAAAATGAATAATGGCTGTATGTGTCAGTGTTCAATATGAAACAGTCATTTGACGTCACAAAGGAGCGCCACTCCACGCAGGATCCAGTATTCTGGAGGAAGGGAGGTTTTCAGGTCTACAGCTGCGATGTAGTTTACATCTGTCCTGGTGGGCTTCTTGTAGATTGGACAGGAATAGAGGCGGGAGTCTTTTACACCTGCAACACAGAAAAGAAACACGGCATTTGCTGCAGAAAGTGGAAAGAGAAAAATCAAAAATGGCATTTTTCATGAAAACTAATGAGAGAGCAGCAGCTGCCAAACTGTGCCTTAATTGTGTTTCTAACTAGAATCATTTCAATTCAATGAAATATTTACATCAGTGCAGAGATGCCACTGGGACACCCAGCTGTGCTCAAAAGAAACATCTGTTTTTATGTAGTTAGGAGAGCACGCTTATTACCCAGTACTCCCTCAGCACCATTTTATAGTTCTTTAGCCAGTCTGCTGCTTGTTTTGCTGTTAGTCTGCCAGTAGAATAGCAACAGCAGTGCTCCTTGCTCATGCATCAGCAGGGAAAAAACTAAAAATAATTTTCTCAGAGCAAACAAACAGGCTTGTTGTGTCTTTACAAATGACACTGTATGTGGACAAGGATGGAACTAATCCCTTTGCATGAGTGAAAATTAAGTAGAGCAGCTTTCCAACCTCTTGTACCTCATGCCTACACACGTGCACGGCACACACACCAAGCACTTGTCTACTGAAGCATCCCTTTAGCAGTCTCCTTTGCACTGACACACTCAAACGTAGCAGGCTGCCTTCGTATGGGAAATGCTGGGAGGGGACGTGGTGTAAACAAACTGCATTATGCGTATCATTGGATCATTAGTTCATTTCCCAGGAAGCCTTGCTCGCAGGCATCCATGGGGGTCTGTGTCTGTCTGAATATACGTTGGCCTTATCCAGAACAAACACTGTGCCACATACTGCTGGTAATCTATTCCCAGACAAAATAAATAACACTTATTCTGCTTGACATTTAAATGTTACATCCAAGGAGTGACTGTGTGGGATGCAAACATTGAGAAGACAGGTAGGATATAAAGCTGCTCCACCAAAAGATTTGTTTTTTTTATTTCCCCTCCACACTGTTCCTAAATAATATAACTCACCATTATTCTCAGCATACATCCTGATCACTGGCATCATCTCAAAGAGAACTTTGGGTTTGGAGTCAATAAGTTTGCAGTTGCGGCGGTCCCAGCCAGCTCCCTCCAGGTAAAGACCATAGACGTACACTCCCTCTGTGGGCGGCTGGTTGATGTCATCCTTCATCCACTTCGTCACCTCGTTGCACAGCACCATGCGGTCCAGGGCCCAACCCTTGTTCGCCCGAGTGATCTCCTGCGAGTACATGTGAATGGCACATAAATGACAGAAGTGACATTTTGAAATGGTTTTCCCACATGAAAATCAATTTTGATAAAAGGTCTGTAACAATAGGAACACCAAAATACACTACTGGGAGATAAGTGAACTCCATCACAAGAGTTGTTTTGTGAGATGATGTTGCAAAAGGAAAAAAAAATAACTCCAGTATGACAAATTAAGTGAAATGTGAGTATTTTATGGCCTCAGTCATTTTATTCTCATTTTCAAGTTTAAAAGAAGAAATCCTTAGTGGGCAAACTTGGGAGAGACAGAGACTGATAACAAATGACAAAGGCAGGCACATACCCATCTCAGATAAAACAAGCTAGCAACTTCAGGCACATTACACAGAATCAGAGAACAATGTAGGTAGTTTGTGATGCCTGTGGGATAATAAAAGTACATCTCCTGAGACGCTCAGTGGTAGGACTGAGGGCTATATTTGGTATCTATCAGTAGTCAAACAAATCTCTTCTTAGTAAAATACAGAAATCTACATCCTCAATATTTCCTTTATCCGGGTGAAAGATCCAGGCTCTTCAAAATATTCACTTGGAAGTAGAATCCTTTACTCAGTGCATACTGCAACTCTCAGGTCTACACTTCAGTTCATTTTCACTGTTACTGTATGTAATACGACTCCTGTTTACCACCAAATTCAGTTAAAAACACACTGATTTAAGCCACCAATCAAAGTATATGTTCAGCAAACTATTAGATTCAAACCCCCAAGATAAAAGTTCAGTAGCATGGAGGAATTGTTTACCTTACAATGGTAAATGGCCTGTATTTATATAGTGCTTTTACTAGTCCCTAAGGACCCCAAAGCGCTTTACATATCCAGTCATCCACCCATTCACACACACATTCACACACTGGTGATGGCAAGCTACATTGTAGCCACAGCCACCCTGGGGCGCACTGACAGAGGCGAGGATGCCGGACACTGGCCCTCTGACCACCACCAGTAGGCAACAGGTGAAGTGTCTTGCCCAAGGACACAACGACCGAGACTGTCCAAGCCGGGGCTCGAACCGGCAACCTTCCGATTACAAGGCAAACACCCAACTCTTGAGCCACGATCGCCCCAATCGTGGCTTGTATCATTACAAGAGCAATGATACAAGCTTGAGCCTGCACTCAATTATCTTCATATACATGAGCTCTTTAAATATTTGTTGTATTGCTCCTGTCCTGTTTCCCCTCCCTGAGCCTGGTTCTGCTGGAGGTGTCTTCTTGTTAAAAGGGAGTTTTGTCTCCCCACTGTCACCAATTGTTTTCTCAAAGATGGGTTGTCTGATTTTGGGTTTTTTTTGTTTCTATATTATTGTAGGGTTTTTACCTTACAATGTGAAGCACCTTGAGGTGACTGTTGTTGTGATTTGGAGCTATATAAATACAATTGAATTGAATTAAACATTACAGCCTTTCAAAACTGATAAATCACTGGATTTGCTAAATAAATTATTTAACATTCAAAATCTCTTCAAGTTGTAGATCCCATCTGCTCTCACTTTTCCAGAAAACTTTAAACATACATTTGCTGTCATGTACCAGTATTGGCCAGATCAGAGCACACAAATGGCACCAATAGATAGAAATGGTCAGAGAGGAAGACTAGGAACGGCAATTTCATACAAAAATTGCCATTTACCATGCTTGTGCCTGCAGAATTCACAACAGGGATAGGATTTAAAGACAAATTCAGCATATTGTCTGAATGCAAAATGAATTTCATGCATTGTAAAAAAATAACTACTGCTACTTGCAGGTCCCTGTGTATGTGTTTGTGTCTGTGCATGTTTGCATGCGTGTGTAAATGTGGCTGTGTGCCTGCTTCTCCCTCTGCGTGCCATCTGGTCTTTTCCCTTGCTGTGGGTAAATGGTAGGTAGCCTGATGTCGTGCGTACCTGTCTCATGGCTGTCAGGAAGCCCTGCGGGTTGAAGAAACCTGTCATCCAGAAGCAGTTGGGTCTCCCTTCAAAGATCCAGGCCTGGAACTGACGGTTCCGCTCAAGCAGCTCCGTGAACCAGAACCCCAGGGTGCTGGAGGCCCACGATGACTGAAAACAACAAGGAGACAGACAAACAATAACATGAGCAAAAGAGTACAATAAAACGCTGAAACATGTCATCCAGGTGGCTCTGAGAAGAAAAGGGGAGATAAGACATGGATTATGAAACATGGTGTGGGCAAGTGAAAAAAAGAGACTTGACACAATGGAAAAAAAAATACAACAGAACACAATAGACTGGAGGCAAATGATTCAGAAAAAGGATAAAACTGCAGGTAAAAGAAGTCAGCATTGCAGCCAGGAATCCCATTCCAGTCTGAATTATTCTAACAATGCTGTGTTTGTGAATGCAGCCTGACTGTCAGCTAAATAATTCTAAAAAAAACAAAAAGCCCTAAAAAAAGTCCTAGCTTTTTATTGTTTGCTTTAGTATGGCATCAGAACAAAGTTTCTTATTTCCATTTCCTTTATCACTGAGATGGATTTGTGTGCTGTGTATACAATTATAACAATGAGTACATTAATAAAAAAGGAGCACGAACACGGCCCAAACGACAAACAAGTTAGAGTTTGGTCTGATAATGACAATGTCCCTTGTAAGAGCATCAATTATCCCGTGTGCTACAACTAAACCTCAAGGACACTAAATAACAAAGCTGATAGCACTAAAATCTGATCTGAGGTATTAATTTGTGCCTCTGGGCCATCTAGTACTCTGTATTGAATAGTTGTTAGAAGCTTTCACCGGAGATAAAATGATCACCTTTCATAGGACTGTTCAATATAACGATATATATCGGATGAAGATATAAAAACGTCTATAATTTCATTTTACGCTATCGTTTGTTTCGTAGTGTCGCAAAATAAACTGTTTACAGCAATATTTTTTCATCGTTTTGATGGTCACTGTAGTGGCTATATTCATTTCTTAAATTTCTCTCTTTCTCTTATATTTAATATAACCACACTACGGATGGACAAGCACCTGTTTGTATGCGTTGTCGTTAGCAACAACGACGGTAAAACCATCGCGTGTCCGCTTGTTTATTTTCCACATATAAAATTTTTTTTTTTTCCACAATAAAGCTCAAGATCCTATTGAGACTTTCCAAAATAAACTGAATCATGTGAAAGAGTATGCAGTGTTTATGGATGAGAAGCAAAAAAGAGCCGTCAGGTGCTAAAAAATAAACCTTAGACTCAAACGTTAGAACAGGCTTTTCCCCGCAGCACGCCGTGTAATAAATACTCACAAAGAAAAAAAAAAACGGCGGCCGTTACAACTTATGTCTAAAAATGTATAGTTTCATGCATCGGTTAAAACACTGGACTGCAGGTACACGGTGCCCAGCTGGAAACACTTCAGGCAAGTTGAGCTGCCCGAGATTCACAGAATTTACAGAAAATGCTACATTCTTTTTACACATACAAATCTTTTTTACACACACACAAATTCTTTTTACACATACAGTGGGGCAAAAAAGTATTTAGTCAGCCACCGATTGTGCAAGTTCCCCCACTTAAAATGATGACAGAGGTCAGTAATTTGCACCAGAGGTACACTTCAACTGTGAGAGACAGAATGTGAAAAAAAAAAATCCATGAATTCACATGGTAGGATTTGTAAAGAATTTATTCGTAAATCAGGGTGGAAAATAAGTATTTGATCACCTCAAACAAGGAAAATCTCTGGCTCTCACAGACCTGTAACGTCCCCTGTAAGACGGTTTTCTGTCCCCCACTCGTTACCTGTATGAATGGCACCTGTTTGAACTCATCATCTGTATAAAAGACACCTGTCCACAGCCTCAAACAGTCAGACTCCAAACTCCGCCATGGCCAAGACCAAAGAGCTTTCGAAGGACACCAGGAAAAGTATTGTAGACCTGCACCAGACTGGGAAGAGTGAATCTACAATAGGCAAGCAGCTTGGTGTGAAAAAATCAACTGTGGGAGCAATCATCAGAAAATGGAAGACATACAAGACCACTGATAATCTCCCTCGATCTGGGGCTCCACGCAAGATCTCATCCCGTGGGGTCAAAATGATCATGAGAACGGTGAGCAAAGATCCCAGAACCACACGGGGGGACCTGGTGAATGACCTGCAGAGAGCTGGGACCAAAGTAACAAAGGTCACCATCAGTAACACACTACAACGGCAGGGAATCAAATCCCGCAGTGCCAGACATGTTCCGCTGCTGAAGCCAGTGCATGTCCAGGCCCGTCTGAAGTTTGCCAGAGAGCACATGGATGATACAGCAGAGGATTGGGAGAATGTCATGTGGTCAGATGAAACCAAAGTAGAACTTTTTGGTATAAACTCAACTCGTCGTGTTTGGAGGAAGAAGAATACCGAGTTGCATCCCAAGAACACCATACCTACTGTGAAGCATGGGGGTGGAAACATCATGCTATGGGGCTGTTTTTCTGCCAAGGGGACAGGACGACTGATCCGTGTTAAGGACAGAATGAATGGGGCCATGTATCGTGAGATTTTGAGCCAAAACCTCCTTCCATCAGTGAGAACTTTGAAGATGAAACGAGGCTGGGTCTTCCAACATGACAATGATCCAAAACACACCGCCCGGGCAATAAAGGAGTGGCTCCGTAAGAAGCATTTGAAAGTCCTGGAGTGGCCTAGCCAGTCTCCAGACCTCAACCCCATAGAAAATCTGTGGCGGGAGTTGAAAGTCCGTGTTGCTCGGCGACAGCCCCAAAACATCACTGCTCTCGAGAAGATCTGCATGGAGGAATGGGCCAAAATACCAGCTACTGTGTGTGCAAACCTGGTAAAGACCTATAGTAAACGTTTGACCTCTGTTATTGCCAACAAAGGTTATGTTACAAAGTATTGAGTTGTATTTTTGTTATTGACCAAATACTTATTTTCCACCCTGATTTACGAATAAATTCTTTACAAATCCTACCATGTGGATTCATGGATTTTTTTTTCACATTCTGTCTCTCACAGTTGAAGTGTACCTCTGGTGTAAATTACTGACCTCTGTCATCATTTTAGGTGGTGGAACTTGCACAATCGGTGGCTGACTAAATACTTTTTTGCCCCACTGTACAAATCCTGATTTACAAGTACACAACTCATTTACAAGTACAAAATATTTATGACCACAATTTGAGCCCATACATAAACTCACAGTGATTCTCTCAACTGACCTTCTTCCAGCGTGCAGGAATTCGTGCATCGTACATGCAGTCCAAGGCATCCCGCAGGTTCTCACTCATGATGATGGTTCCATCAATAGCCAGCTTCAGGTCTGTCAAGGTGTTTCGGACAAGAACTATGATCCTCTGCATCCGATCGACCTCCTGACGCAGAAAGATGTTCATAGGCTGGAAAGGACCCATCTTCTGAAGATGCTCTCTCACCTGGTTTTATTAAGGCAGAAAAGATTATATCAACAGAGATGTGTAAAAACACACCATCTCATTATGTGGAAATGTACCTGGGATCACTAAAGTTTAATATCTACTCTGGAAAAACTGTATTTAAAGTGGAGCTTTATGCTGCATTTTTCATGTTCGTAGCTACTACTGTTGTTAGTATTGGTGAATTCATGTTTGCTTCACTGAAAATGAAACAAATATAGGAATGAAGATATTCTGTATTTCTGACGGGCCTTTCTGCTCCACATGCAGGCTGTATTCATTTTAAAACATCTTTTAAAAAAAAACATTTTTTCCTATTTTGGAGGCCTTTATGCGCTGTGTGAAGAGACAGTCACGCAAGCAGCAGTGAAAGCGGCATTCGCGGGGTGAGTTGTGAGGTGACAGTTTTCCATGATGAGCTTTGCACCTCGCCTCAGAAAAGTCACACTCTCACCTCATTTTTTTCTTAGCGACAAAAAAAAAAAAAAAGCGGCACAGCCACCAAAATAAAACAAGATCCAGCTGCATTCACACACACTCCTTTCTATTTCTGGTCTTCTTTACACTCTACTGTCAAAAACACTACACCCCACCTCTCCGCCTGCACCAGCCACAAGGAGCACACAGCACACAAGGTGAGTGGAGTGACATTGCACATGTTGCTTTGCACACTTCGCTCTGCAAAGCAAATACACATAGGCTTACTTCAAAAGGTACGTAGTCAGGAGGCAGTTTTTCCAGCATGTCGTCAGCCAGCCTGGACACTACAGATTCTCTGGTTTCTCCTCCGCCTGATGAGCTGTCTTTTGGCTGAATGCTGAGGATGGTATCCAGTACGTCCTTAGCAAGTTTACTCTGGAAGGTTATGTCTGCGTTTGGGTGCAGCCCAAACACCTCAGGAGTGTCGTAGGCTGGGAGACCCTGAGAAAGAGGAACAGTGATGGTTAGCGAGGTTGGTTGCATCACTGAGACAAATCTATTCAGACAGGGAATGTCCATGGTGCATTCTCTTTACTTTCACAGTAAGCACTGTGAAAGCGTCCCATGGAGCATCTTTTCATTCCTGCAATAGCGGAAACCTATCCTATACAATATGGAACGGTTGAACTACTACCTGCTTTTTGGTTTAATTTTGTTTTTTTCCCTGGTTTTCAAACTTCTACTTCATTGGACTGCAGTTTGTGTCACTGCTAAGCTCGTTGTTGGCTAAGTTGGAGGAACAAAAAGCAAGCATCTCCACTGGAACACGTAGAGTTACCAGCTGCTTCTTTTCACCCGTTAAAATGACTGTGGGGGGTGTGACACAGAGGGGATTCATACTAGTTCTAGTAAAAGGCCATTGGCCAGCTACTATAAAGTGAGTGCAGTGAAAAGATCACCCACAAGCTTCCCACAAACACAGCTAAATGTATTCACTGGGCACATTAAAGAGTCACTACTCTGTGGTGATGATTAGCTCTGCTTTCTGTGTTGCTGCATGTGAACATGGACAATGACGACAAGAAACTTGACAAGTTTAAAATCCTTTCTTTGTCTTTTTGTCAACAAATGTGTATGTGCTGAAATTTTTCTATCAGTCCTTCACAAAGAGAGGACAGACTGTCTATTCTCTCCAACTCGTAGCTGACTGCTGGCTCTTCTTCCCCACGCACTGCTGCGTTTGTACTGGTGCATCATCAGGAGTGGAAAGGCTCTGTCCCATCATTTTTCCCTCAAAGACACCACAGATGATTTTACCAGCGAATGCCATCACAGATAAAATGGATGAAACAATGTATTTGATAAGGAAATAACCATTTGGAAAAGTAAATGAATTAAAAGTGCTGATTAATAAATACATTTACATGTCTTGGTGACTGCAGCTGGAAACTGGGCAAAAGATATGTGTGTTTGTGTGTGTGTGGAATGCTAGCTACCAGCATTCATAATATAATAGTTACAATAGCAACAGTAACCAGGGGGGTGGGGCTTAAATGACAGAACAAAGACAGGCTACCATGATGTCACATGCCAGGCCACCATGATGTCACATGCCAGGCCATAAAAATCTATAAATAGGGGTGCCTCGACACACAGTTGTAGAATTCCCTTGCAGGTGATTTTAAGCTAGCGATTGAATTGTGTTTTCAGATGAAAGCGCTTATAACCTTCTCCCAAAGTAGAGTACTCTTCCTCCACCCAAACCTAAAATGTATATTTCTAAATACAGGGAAGCAATTGTATTAGAAAATAAATATAAAAATGAACACAGGACCATGGTGCCAAGAACAGTTAAGGCCCCATCTCATCGCGAAATGTGCCCACAGAGGCCAGAAGGCGAAAAACCTGAACACACATTCAGGAAAAAACCAGAACACACAGGCATGAAGAAAGTCATGGCTCAACCTGCTTGTGTGGATACACGCAAAGGGGACAAGCAGCTCCTTGAGAAATCTGGACTTGTCCCCTTTTATTTACAGGAAAACGATTACGGAATCGTTCCAGGCGACCTGCGTAGAAGAAAGGCAGAGAAAGAAAAGGCTAAGCAGGACAATGATGCCTGGTTAACAAAACAACAGGAAACAGTTAAACCACTGGCCGAACAGGAGAAACAAAACATTCTCCAGGGCCTAAAGAGGAGGTTTAATGAGCTAAACTTTGAATATCAATCCCTCCCTTTTACTATCTCCCCTTCACAGCACAAAAAATACAATTACAAAATGTTTCTCGAAGAGGCAATGAGTCAAGTTGAAAAAGACATTGCCCTTTTTGAGGAACATAAATACATTTACGTAGGCAGGGAAGATGCATCTGACGAACAACAGTTACAGCGGACTCCACTGCCACCCATTAGACCGAAAAAGACAAAGTTGACACCCGCTCCTCAAGTCACACAACCAACGAAAAAGGAAACTTTCTCGACCGACAACCTACCACCTTTTCGTAGGATGTGTGTTCCACCTATATCCAGAAGTGGAAAGCAACCTATTCCCATGACTGAGAACCTTCACAGACAACCTATTCCCACCCAACTAGTTATAATTCCACGACCTAGTCCTGTCCCTCTGCCACCTATTTGTAAAAAAGCTGAATCTACACCCCGACCACCTGTAAGACCTCCAATGAAACGAGGTGTAACACCCATCCTTCCACCCATTTCCACCAAAAAGCTGTAGTGCTGTACCGTTAGAGTAGTTTTTTAACTACCTAACCCCCAACCGGTCTTGACAGAAGCCGCACCATCTGAGCCTGGTTCTGTCGAAGGTTTCTTCTTTTTAAGACAAAGGAGTTTTTCCTTCCCACCGTCGCCCAGTGCTTGCTCAGATGGGATCATTTGATTGTTGGGGTTTTCTTAAACATAAATTGGCCTATTGAAAAAATGTAGTGTTTCTTACTACATTTTATTTTCAATAGACCAATTTATGTTCAAAAAAAAAAAATTACAGCAGAAAAGAAAGCATGGGAGACATCTGATGCATTTCATTGCTTTTTAAAAAATAATTTATAATTTATCTGGAACAAATAAAAGAAAGTAAAAATAATCTTTTGTGGATTCTTTTTCTTCAATAAGTAGTAGAATAGGCAGTTCTTTATACATAAAGTGTAGTGTTTTGTTAAAAAATAAAGTGGCACAGCAGCACTGTGTTAAAGGCCTGTGTTTTTACCATCAGCGTGACAGCACCGTGCCGCCTTTGCAGTTTTAAGGCCCAGGGAAACAAGCCTGCCAGCGCTCTGTAGCGGCTGTGACCGCTGCCGATAAGGAAAGGCTGCTCTTCATAGAGGACTCAAGCTCGGGGAAACGTTTTCTGGTCGACTCTGGCTCCCAGAAGAGCCTCTGGAACTCTTGTGTCGTCTTTACAATGGTATATTATTTAATCTCAAAAAATTTTAAAAATTAAAAAAAATTGGAGATTTCCCGTATCACATAACATGTGCAGGTACACTGGTACAGCACATGTGAGCGAAATTCTTATGTGTGTGCAACAGAGGTGTGCAAAATACAATAACATAAGAACAAGCAAAATATACGAATGGGTAAATCTGAGAATTATAAGAATAAATATATGTACAAATATAAGAGTGTATGTTAGGGCTGTTCGATATAACGATATATATCAAATGACGATATAAAAATGTCTATCGTTTCCTATTACGCTATCGTTTGTTTCGTGATGTCGTAAAATAAACTGTTTACAGCAGTATTTTTCATCGTTTTGACGGTCACCTTAGTGGCTATATTAATTTCTTAAAGTTCTCTCTTTCTCTTATATTTAATATAACCACACTATGGGCGGGCAAGTGCCTGTTTTTACGTGTTTTCGTTAGCAACAATGACGGTAAAACCATCGCGTGGTTCCGCTGTACGCTTGTTTGTTTTCCACGTAAACCTTTCACAATAAAGCTCAAGATCCTGTTGAGACTTTTCAAAACAAACTGAATCACATGAGAGAGTATGCAGAGTTTACAGATGAGAAGCAAACAAAGAGCCGTCAGACTCAAACTATATGTATACACCTGCCCGCCTTCGTAAACAACTAAATGCTATGTTGCCCTATCATTTTTTGATTGGTCCACATGGTATATTTTTTCACCAATAGGAAAGGCTGGGGGAGTTGGGAGGGGGACTGAGTGCTTTCTAGTGTTTTTCCTTATAAAAACCGTTTCTTCCCGCAGTAAATATAAACAACGATAGTATTCAGGAAGAAAACCTGCATATATTATACTGAACATAAAGTTGTTTGCAAAACTTGTGCATAATTTTTACAAATGTACAACTTCTATTCGCATTTCAAGTTATGAAAACAATTCCTTAAACATGTTTGTCGCTTTTACAGTAAAAATGACAAGTATTTTCTACTCGGATTTTGAATTTTTTTTGTCTGAATTTAGATCTATTGTGCAAATATAGTATAAATGAAAAATTAACTCAAATTTCAGATATTTGAGGTTGTGCCAAAAAAAAAAGAAGAAGATTTTTTTAAAGGTGAAATATAGAGGTAAAATCAAAAGTAGTCAAAAACGGCCAATTATACTCTGGACCCCAGAGGGTTACTAAATACATTTACATGTCTTGGTGACTGCAGCTGGAACCTTGGCAAAAAGTGTATGTGTGTGTGTGGAATGCTAGCTACCAGCATTCATAATATAATAGTTACAATAGCAACAGTAACCAGGGGGGTGGGGCTTAAATGACAGAACAAAGACAGGCTACCATGATGTCACATGCCAGGCCACCATGATGTCACATGCCAGGCCATAAAAATCTATAAATAGGGGTGCCTCGACACACAGTTGTAGAATTCCCTTGCAGGTGATTTTAAGCTAGCGATTGAATTGTGTTTTCAGATGAAAGCGCTTATAACCTTCTCCCAAAGTAGAGTACTCTTCCTCCACCCAAACCTAAAATGTATATTTCTAAATACAGGGAAGCAATTGTATTAGAAAATAAATATAAAAATGAACACAGGACCATGGTGCCAAGAACAGTTAAGGCCCCATCTCATCGCGAAATGTGCCCACAGAGGCCAGAAGGCGAAAAACCTGAACACACATTCAGGAAAAAACCAGAACACACAGGCATGAAGAAAGTCATGGCTCAACCTGCTTGTGTGGATACACGCAAAGGGGACAAGCAGCTCCTTGAGAAATCTGGACTTGTCCCCTTTTATTTACAGGAAAACGATTACGGAATCGTTCCAGGCGACCTGCGTAGAAGAAAGGCAGAGAAAGAAAAGGCTAAGCAGGACAATGATGCCTGGTTAACAAAACAACAGGAAACAGTTAAACCACTGGCCGAACAGGAGAAACAAAACATTCTCCAGGGCCTAAAGAGGAGGTTTAATGAGCTAAACTTTGAATATCAATCCCTCCCTTTTACTATCTCCCCTTCACAGCACAAAAAATACAATTACAAAATGTTTCTCGAAGAGGCAATGAGTCAAGTTGAAAAAGACATTGCCCTTTTTGAGGAACATAAATACATTTACGTAGGCAGGGAAGATGCATCTGACGAACAACAGTTACAGCGGACTCCACTGCCACCCATTAGACCGAAAAAGACAAAGTTGACACCCGCTCCTCAAGTCACACAACCAACGAAAAAGGAAACTTTCTCGACCGACAACCTACCACCTTTTCGTAGGATGTGTGTTCCACCTATATCCAGAAGTGGAAAGCAACCTATTCCCATGACTGAGAACCTTCACAGACAACCTATTCCCACCCAACTAGTTATAATTCCACGACCTAGTCCTGTCCCTCTGCCACCTATTTGTAAAAAAGCTGAATCTACACCCCGACCACCTGTAAGACCTCCAATGAAACGAGGTGTAACACCCATCCTTCCACCCATTTCCACCAAAAAGCTGTAGTGCTGTACCGTTAGAGTAGTTTTTTAACTACCTAACCCCCAACCGGTCTTGACAGAAGCCGCACCATCTGAGCCTGGTTCTGTCGAAGGTTTCTTCTTTTTAAGACAAAGGAGTTTTTCCTTCCCACCGTCGCCCAGTGCTTGCTCAGATGGGATCATTTGATTGTTGGGGTTTTCTTAAACATAAATTGGCCTATTGAAAAAATGTAGTGTTTCTTACTACATTTTATTTTCAATAGACCAATTTATGTTCAAAAAAAAAAAATTACAGCAGAAAAGAAAGCATGGGAGACATCTGATGCATTTCATTGCTTTTTAAAAAATAATTTATAATTTATCTGGAACAAATAAAAGAAAGTAAAAATAATCTTTTGTGGATTCTTTTTCTTCAATAAGTAGTAGAATAGGCAGTTCTTTATACATAAAGCGTAGTGTTTTGTTAAAAAATAAAGTGGCACAGCAGCACTGTGTTAAAGGCCTGTGTTTTTACCATCAGCGTGACAGCACCGTGCCGCCTTTGCAGTTTTAAGGCCCAGGGAAACAAGCCTGCCAGCGCTCTGTAGCGGCTGTGACCGCTGCCGATAAGGAAAGGCTGCTCTTCATAGAGGACTCAAGCTCGGGGAAACGTTTTCTGGTCGACTCTGGCTCCCAGAAGAGCCTCTGGAACTCTTGTGTCGTCTTTACAATGGTATATTATTTAATCTCAAAAAATTTTAAAAATTAAAAAAAATTGGAGATTTCCCGTATCACATAACATGTGCAGGTACACTGGTACAGCACATGTGAGCGAAATTCTTATGTGTGTGCAACAGAGGTGTGCAAAATACAATAACATAAGAACAAGCAAAATATACGAATGGGTAAATCTGAGAATTATAAGAATAAATATATGTACAAATATAAGAGTGTATGTTAGGGCTGTTCGATATAACGATATATATCAAATGACGATATAAAAATGTCTATCGTTTCCTATTACGCTATCGTTTGTTTCGTGATGTCGTAAAATAAACTGTTTACAGCAGTATTTTTCATCGTTTTGACGGTCACCTTAGTGGCTATATTAATTTCTTAAAGTTCTCTCTTTCTCTTATATTTAATATAACCACACTATGGGCGGGCAAGTGCCTGTTTTTACGTGTTTTCGTTAGCAACAATGACGGTAAAACCATCGCGTGGTTCCGCTGTACGCTTGTTTGTTTTCCACGTAAACCTTTCACAATAAAGCTCAAGATCCTGTTGAGACTTTTCAAAACAAACTGAATCACATGAGAGAGTATGCAGAGTTTACAGATGAGAAGCAAACAAAGAGCCGTCAGACTCAAACTATATGTATACACCTGCCCGCCTTCGTAAACAACTAAATGCTATGTTGCCCTATCATTTTTTGATTGGTCCACATGGTATATTTTTTCACCAATAGGAAAGGCTGGGGGAGTTGGGAGGGGGACTGAGTGCTTTCTAGTGTTTTTCCTTATAAAAACCGTTTCTTCCCGCAGTAAATATAAACAACGATAGTATTCAGGAAGAAAACCTGCATATATTATACTGAACATAAAGTTGTTTGCAAAACTTGTGCATAATTTTTACAAATGTACAACTTCTATTCGCATTTCAAGTTATGAAAACAATTCCTTAAACATGTTTGTGGCTTTTACAGTAAAAATGACAAGTATTTTCTACTCGGATTTTGAATTTTTTTTGTCTGAATTTAGATCTATTGTGCAAATATAGTATAAATGAAAAATTAACTCAAATTTCAGATATTTGAGGTTGTGCCAAAAAAAAAAGAAGAAGATTTTTTTAAAGGTGAAATATAGAGGTAAAATCAAAAGTAGTCAAAAACGGCCAATTATACTCTGGACCCCAGAGGGTTACTAAATACATTTACATGTCTTGGTGACTGCAGCTGGAACCTTGGCAAAAAGTGTATGTGTGTGTGTGGAATGCTAGCTACCAGCATTCATAATATAATAGTTACAATAGCAACAGTAACCAGGGGGGTGGGGCTTAAATGACAGAACAAAGACAGGCTACCATGATGTCACATGCCAGGCCACCATGATGTCACATGCCAGGCCACCATGATGTCACATGCCAGGCCATAAAAATCTATAAATAGGGGTGCCTCGACACACAGTTGTAGAATTCCCTTGCAGGTGATTTTAAGCTAGCGATTGAATTGTGTTTTCAGATGAAAGCGCTTATAACCTTCTCCCAAAGTAGAGTACTCTTCCTCCACCCAAACCTAAAATGTATATTTCTAAATACAGGGAAGCAATTGTATTAGAAAATAAATATAAAAATGAACACAGGACCATGGTGCCAAGAACAGTTAAGGCCCCATCTCATCGCGAAATGTGCCCACAGAGGCCAGAAGGCGAAAAACCTGAACACACATTCAGGAAAAAACCAGAACACACAGGCATGAAGAAAGTCATGGCTCAACCTGCTTGTGTGGATACACGCAAAGGGGACAAGCAGCTCCTTGAGAAATCTGGACTTGTCCCCTTTTATTTACAGGAAAACGATTACGGAATCGTTCCAGGCGACCTGCGTAGAAGAAAGGCAGAGAAAGAAAAGGCTAAGCAGGACAATGATGCCTGGTTAACAAAACAACAGGAAACAGTTAAACCACTGGCCGAACAGGAGAAACAAAACATTCTCCAGGGCCTAAAGAGGAGGTTTAATGAGCTAAACTTTGAATATCAATCCCTCCCTTTTACTATCTCCCCTTCACAGCACAAAAAATACAATTACAAAATGTTTCTCGAAGAGGCAATGAGTCAAGTTGAAAAAGACATTGCCCTTTTTGAGGAACATAAATACATTTACGTAGGCAGGGAAGATGCATCTGACGAACAACAGTTACAGCGGACTCCACTGCCACCCATTAGACCGAAAAAGACAAAGTTGACACCCGCTCCTCAAGTCACACAACCAACGAAAAAGGAAACTTTCTCGACCGACAACCTACCACCTTTTCGTAGGATGTGTGTTCCACCTATATCCAGAAGTGGAAAGCAACCTATTCCCATGACTGAGAACCTTCACAGACAACCTATTCCCACCCAACTAGTTATAATTCCACGACCTAGTCCTGTCCCTCTGCCACCTATTTGTAAAAAAGCTGAATCTACACCCCGACCACCTGTAAGACCTCCAATGAAACGAGGTGTAACACCCATCCTTCCACCCATTTCCACCAAAAAGCTGTAGTGCTGTACCGTTAGAGTAGTTTTTTAACTACCTAACCCCCAACCGGTCTTGACAGAAGCCGCACCATCTGAGCCTGGTTCTGTCGAAGGTTTCTTCTTTTTAAGACAAAGGAGTTTTTCCTTCCCACCGTCGCCCAGTGCTTGCTCAGATGGGATCATTTGATTGTTGGGGTTTTCTTAAACATAAATTGGCCTATTGAAAAAATGTAGTGTTTCTTACTACATTTTATTTTCAATAGACCAATTTATGTTCAAAAAAAAAAAATTACAGCAGAAAAGAAAGCATGGGAGACATCTGATGCATTTCATTGCTTTTTAAAAAATAATTTATAATTTATCTGGAACAAATAAAAGAAAGTAAAAATAATCTTTTGTGGATTCTTTTTCTTCAATAAGTAGTAGAATAGGCAGTTCTTTATACATAAAGCGTAGTGTTTTGTTAAAAAATAAAGTGGCACAGCAGCACTGTGTTAAAGGCCTGTGTTTTTACCATCAGCGTGACAGCACCGTGCCGCCTTTGCAGTTTTAAGGCCCAGGGAAACAAGCCTGCCAGCGCTCTGTAGCGGCTGTGACCGCTGCCGATAAGGAAAGGCTGCTCTTCATAGAGGACTCAAGCTCGGGGAAACGTTTTCTGGTCGACTCTGGCTCCCAGAAGAGCCTCTGGAACTCTTGTGTCGTCTTTACAATGGTATATTATTTAATCTCAAAAAATTTTAAAAATTAAAAAAAATTGGAGATTTCCCGTATCACATAACATGTGCAGGTACACTGGTACAGCACATGTGAGCGAAATTCTTATGTGTGTGCAACAGAGGTGTGCAAAATACAATAACATAAGAACAAGCAAAATATACGAATGGGTAAATCTGAGAATTATAAGAATAAATATATGTACAAATATAAGAGTGTATGTTAGGGCTGTTCGATATAACGATATATATCAAATGACGATATAAAAATGTCTATCGTTTCCTATTACGCTATCGTTTGTTTCGTGATGTCGTAAAATAAACTGTTTACAGCAGTATTTTTCATCGTTTTGACGGTCACCTTAGTGGCTATATTAATTTCTTAAAGTTCTCTCTTTCTCTTATATTTAATATAACCACACTATGGGCGGGCAAGTGCCTGTTTTTACGTGTTTTCGTTAGCAACAATGACGGTAAAACCATCGCGTGGTTCCGCTGTACGCTTGTTTGTTTTCCACGTAAACCTTTCACAATAAAGCTCAAGATCCTGTTGAGACTTTTCAAAACAAACTGAATCACATGAGAGAGTATGCAGAGTTTACAGATGAGAAGCAAACAAAGAGCCGTCAGACTCAAACTATATGTATACACCTGCCCGCCTTCGTAAACAACTAAATGCTATGTTGCCCTATCATTTTTTGATTGGTCCACATGGTATATTTTTTCACCAATAGGAAAGGCTGGGGGAGTTGGGAGGGGGACTGAGTGCTTTCTAGTGTTTTTCCTTATAAAAACCGTTTCTTCCCGCAGTAAATATAAACAACGATAGTATTCAGGAAGAAAACCTGCATATATTATACTGAACATAAAGTTGTTTGCAAAACTTGTGCATAATTTTTACAAATGTACAACTTCTATTCGCATTTCAAGTTATGAAAACAATTCCTTAAACATGTTTGTGGCTTTTACAGTAAAAATGACAAGTATTTTCTACTCGGATTTTGAATTTTTTTTGTCTGAATTTAGATCTATTGTGCAAATATAGTATAAATGAAAAATTAACTCAAATTTCAGATATTTGAGGTTGTGCCAAAAAAAAAAGAAGAAGATTTTTTTAAAGGTGAAATATAGAGGTAAAATCAAAAGTAGTCAAAAACGGCCAATTATACTCTGGACCCCAGAGGGTTACTAAATACATTTACATGTCTTGGTGACTGCAGCTGGAACCTTGGCAAAAAGTGTATGTGTGTGTGTGGAATGCTAGCTACCAGCATTCATAATATAATAGTTACAATAGCAACAGTAACCAGGGGGGTGGGGCTTAAATGACAGAACAAAGACAGGCTACCATGATGTCACATGCCAGGCCACCATGATGTCACATGCCAGGCCACCATGATGTCACATGCCAGGCCATAAAAATCTATAAATAGGGGTGCCTCGACACACAGTTGTAGAATTCCCTTGCAGGTGATTTTAAGCTAGCGATTGAATTGTGTTTTCAGATGAAAGCGCTTATAACCTTCTCCCAAAGTAGAGTACTCTTCCTCCACCCAAACCTAAAATGTATATTTCTAAATACAGGGAAGCAATTGTATTAGAAAATAAATATAAAAATGAACACAGGACCATGGTGCCAAGAACAGTTAAGGCCCCATCTCATCGCGAAATGTGCCCACAGAGGCCAGAAGGCGAAAAACCTGAACACACATTCAGGAAAAAACCAGAACACACAGGCATGAAGAAAGTCATGGCTCAACCTGCTTGTGTGGATACACGCAAAGGGGACAAGCAGCTCCTTGAGAAATCTGGACTTGTCCCCTTTTATTTACAGGAAAACGATTACGGAATCGTTCCAGGCGACCTGCGTAGAAGAAAGGCAGAGAAAGAAAAGGCTAAGCAGGACAATGATGCCTGGTTAACAAAACAACAGGAAACAGTTAAACCACTGGCCGAACAGGAGAAACAAAACATTCTCCAGGGCCTAAAGAGGAGGTTTAATGAGCTAAACTTTGAATATCAATCCCTCCCTTTTACTATCTCCCCTTCACAGCACAAAAAATACAATTACAAAATGTTTCTCGAAGAGGCAATGAGTCAAGTTGAAAAAGACATTGCCCTTTTTGAGGAACATAAATACATTTACGTAGGCAGGGAAGATGCATCTGACGAACAACAGTTACAGCGGACTCCACTGCCACCCATTAGACCGAAAAAGACAAAGTTGACACCCGCTCCTCAAGTCACACAACCAACGAAAAAGGAAACTTTCTCGACCGACAACCTACCACCTTTTCGTAGGATGTGTGTTCCACCTATATCCAGAAGTGGAAAGCAACCTATTCCCATGACTGAGAACCTTCACAGACAACCTATTCCCACCCAACTAGTTATAATTCCACGACCTAGTCCTGTCCCTCTGCCACCTATTTGTAAAAAAGCTGAATCTACACCCCGACCACCTGTAAGACCTCCAATGAAACGAGGTGTAACACCCATCCTTCCACCCATTTCCACCAAAAAGCTGTAGTGCTGTACCGTTAGAGTAGTTTTTTAACTACCTAACCCCCAACCGGTCTTGACAGAAGCCGCACCATCTGAGCCTGGTTCTGTCGAAGGTTTCTTCTTTTTAAGACAAAGGAGTTTTTCCTTCCCACCGTCGCCCAGTGCTTGCTCAGATGGGATCATTTGATTGTTGGGGTTTTCTTAAACATAAATTGGCCTATTGAAAAAATGTAGTGTTTCTTACTACATTTTATTTTCAATAGACCAATTTATGTTCAAAAAAAAAAAATTACAGCAGAAAAGAAAGCATGGGAGACATCTGATGCATTTCATTGCTTTTTAAAAAATAATTTATAATTTATCTGGAACAAATAAAAGAAAGTAAAAATAATCTTTTGTGGATTCTTTTTCTTCAATAAGTAGTAGAATAGGCAGTTCTTTATACATAAAGCGTAGTGTTTTGTTAAAAAATAAAGTGGCACAGCAGCACTGTGTTAAAGGCCTGTGTTTTTACCATCAGCGTGACAGCACCGTGCCGCCTTTGCAGTTTTAAGGCCCAGGGAAACAAGCCTGCCAGCGCTCTGTAGCGGCTGTGACCGCTGCCGATAAGGAAAGGCTGCTCTTCATAGAGGACTCAAGCTCGGGGAAACGTTTTCTGGTCGACTCTGGCTCCCAGAAGAGCCTCTGGAACTCTTGTGTCGTCTTTACAATGGTATATTATTTAATCTCAAAAAATTTTAAAAATTAAAAAAAATTGGAGATTTCCCGTATCACATAACATGTGCAGGTACACTGGTACAGCACATGTGAGCGAAATTCTTATGTGTGTGCAACAGAGGTGTGCAAAATACAATAACATAAGAACAAGCAAAATATACGAATGGGTAAATCTGAGAATTATAAGAATAAATATATGTACAAATATAAGAGTGTATGTTAGGGCTGTTCGATATAACGATATATATCAAATGACGATATAAAAATGTCTATCGTTTCCTATTACGCTATCGTTTGTTTCGTGATGTCGTAAAATAAACTGTTTACAGCAGTATTTTTCATCGTTTTGACGGTCACCTTAGTGGCTATATTAATTTCTTAAAGTTCTCTCTTTCTCTTATATTTAATATAACCACACTATGGGCGGGCAAGTGCCTGTTTTTACGTGTTTTCGTTAGCAACAATGACGGTAAAACCATCGCGTGGTTCCGCTGTACGCTTGTTTGTTTTCCACGTAAACCTTTCACAATAAAGCTCAAGATCCTGTTGAGACTTTTCAAAACAAACTGAATCACATGAGAGAGTATGCAGAGTTTACAGATGAGAAGCAAACAAAGAGCCGTCAGACTCAAACTATATGTATACACCTGCCCGCCTTCGTAAACAACTAAATGCTATGTTGCCCTATCATTTTTTGATTGGTCCACATGGTATATTTTTTCACCAATAGGAAAGGCTGGGGGAGTTGGGAGGGGGACTGAGTGCTTTCTAGTGTTTTTCCTTATAAAAACCGTTTCTTCCCGCAGTAAATATAAACAACGATAGTATTCAGGAAGAAAACCTGCATATATTATACTGAACATAAAGTTGTTTGCAAAACTTGTGCATAATTTTTACAAATGTACAACTTCTATTCGCATTTCAAGTTATGAAAACAATTCCTTAAACATGTTTGTGGCTTTTACAGTAAAAATGACAAGTATTTTCTACTCGGATTTTGAATTTTTTTTGTCTGAATTTAGATCTATTGTGCAAATATAGTATAAATGAAAAATTAACTCAAATTTCAGATATTTGAGGTTGTGCCAAAAAAAAAAGAAGAAGATTTTTTTAAAGGTGAAATATAGAGGTAAAATCAAAAGTAGTCAAAAACGGCCAATTATACTCTGGACCCCAGAGGGTTACTAAATACATTTACATGTCTTGGTGACTGCAGCTGGAACCTTGGCAAAAAGTGTATGTGTGTGTGTGGAATGCTAGCTACCAGCATTCATAATATAATAGTTACAATAGCAACAGTAACCAGGGGGGTGGGGCTTAAATGACAGAACAAAGACAGGCTACCATGATGTCACATGCCAGGCCACCATGATGTCACATGCCAGGCCACCATGATGTCACATGCCAGGCCATAAAAATCTATAAATAGGGGTGCCTCGACACACAGTTGTAGAATTCCCTTGCAGGTGATTTTAAGCTAGCGATTGAATTGTGTTTTCAGATGAAAGCGCTTATAACCTTCTCCCAAAGTAGAGTACTCTTCCTCCACCCAAACCTAAAATGTATATTTCTAAATACAGGGAAGCAATTGTATTAGAAAATAAATATAAAAATGAACACAGGACCATGGTGCCAAGAACAGTTAAGGCCCCATCTCATCGCGAAATGTGCCCACAGAGGCCAGAAGGCGAAAAACCTGAACACACATTCAGGAAAAAACCAGAACACACAGGCATGAAGAAAGTCATGGCTCAACCTGCTTGTGTGGATACACGCAAAGGGGACAAGCAGCTCCTTGAGAAATCTGGACTTGTCCCCTTTTATTTACAGGAAAACGATTACGGAATCGTTCCAGGCGACCTGCGTAGAAGAAAGGCAGAGAAAGAAAAGGCTAAGCAGGACAATGATGCCTGGTTAACAAAACAACAGGAAACAGTTAAACCACTGGCCGAACAGGAGAAACAAAACATTCTCCAGGGCCTAAAGAGGAGGTTTAATGAGCTAAACTTTGAATATCAATCCCTCCCTTTTACTATCTCCCCTTCACAGCACAAAAAATACAATTACAAAATGTTTCTCGAAGAGGCAATGAGTCAAGTTGAAAAAGACATTGCCCTTTTTGAGGAACATAAATACATTTACGTAGGCAGGGAAGATGCATCTGACGAACAACAGTTACAGCGGACTCCACTGCCACCCATTAGACCGAAAAAGACAAAGTTGACACCCGCTCCTCAAGTCACACAACCAACGAAAAAGGAAACTTTCTCGACCGACAACCTACCACCTTTTCGTAGGATGTGTGTTCCACCTATATCCAGAAGTGGAAAGCAACCTATTCCCATGACTGAGAACCTTCACAGACAACCTATTCCCACCCAACTAGTTATAATTCCACGACCTAGTCCTGTCCCTCTGCCACCTATTTGTAAAAAAGCTGAATCTACACCCCGACCACCTGTAAGACCTCCAATGAAACGAGGTGTAACACCCATCCTTCCACCCATTTCCACCAAAAAGCTGTAGTGCTGTACCGTTAGAGTAGTTTTTTAACTACCTAACCCCCAACCGGTCTTGACAGAAGCCGCACCATCTGAGCCTGGTTCTGTCGAAGGTTTCTTCTTTTTAAGACAAAGGAGTTTTTCCTTCCCACCGTCGCCCAGTGCTTGCTCAGATGGGATCATTTGATTGTTGGGGTTTTCTTAAACATAAATTGGCCTATTGAAAAAATGTAGTGTTTCTTACTACATTTTATTTTCAATAGACCAATTTATGTTCAAAAAAAAAAAATTACAGCAGAAAAGAAAGCATGGGAGACATCTGATGCATTTCATTGCTTTTTAAAAAATAATTTATAATTTATCTGGAACAAATAAAAGAAAGTAAAAATAATCTTTTGTGGATTCTTTTTCTTCAATAAGTAGTAGAATAGGCAGTTCTTTATACATAAAGCGTAGTGTTTTGTTAAAAAATAAAGTGGCACAGCAGCACTGTGTTAAAGGCCTGTGTTTTTACCATCAGCGTGACAGCACCGTGCCGCCTTTGCAGTTTTAAGGCCCAGGGAAACAAGCCTGCCAGCGCTCTGTAGCGGCTGTGACCGCTGCCGATAAGGAAAGGCTGCTCTTCATAGAGGACTCAAGCTCGGGGAAACGTTTTCTGGTCGACTCTGGCTCCCAGAAGAGCCTCTGGAACTCTTGTGTCGTCTTTACAATGGTATATTATTTAATCTCAAAAAATTTTAAAAATTAAAAAAAATTGGAGATTTCCCGTATCACATAACATGTGCAGGTACACTGGTACAGCACATGTGAGCGAAATTCTTATGTGTGTGCAACAGAGGTGTGCAAAATACAATAACATAAGAACAAGCAAAATATACGAATGGGTAAATCTGAGAATTATAAGAATAAATATATGTACAAATATAAGAGTGTATGTTAGGGCTGTTCGATATAACGATATATATCAAATGACGATATAAAAATGTCTATCGTTTCCTATTACGCTATCGTTTGTTTCGTGATGTCGTAAAATAAACTGTTTACAGCAGTATTTTTCATCGTTTTGACGGTCACCTTAGTGGCTATATTAATTTCTTAAAGTTCTCTCTTTCTCTTATATTTAATATAACCACACTATGGGCGGGCAAGTGCCTGTTTTTACGTGTTTTCGTTAGCAACAATGACGGTAAAACCATCGCGTGGTTCCGCTGTACGCTTGTTTGTTTTCCACGTAAACCTTTCACAATAAAGCTCAAGATCCTGTTGAGACTTTTCAAAACAAACTGAATCACATGAGAGAGTATGCAGAGTTTACAGATGAGAAGCAAACAAAGAGCCGTCAGACTCAAACTATATGTATACACCTGCCCGCCTTCGTAAACAACTAAATGCTATGTTGCCCTATCATTTTTTGATTGGTCCACATGGTATATTTTTTCACCAATAGGAAAGGCTGGGGGAGTTGGGAGGGGGACTGAGTGCTTTCTAGTGTTTTTCCTTATAAAAACCGTTTCTTCCCGCAGTAAATATAAACAACGATAGTATTCAGGAAGAAAACCTGCATATATTATACTGAACATAAAGTTGTTTGCAAAACTTGTGCATAATTTTTACAAATGTACAACTTCTATTCGCATTTCAAGTTATGAAAACAATTCCTTAAACATGTTTGTGGCTTTTACAGTAAAAATGACAAGTATTTTCTACTCGGATTTTGAATTTTTTTTGTCTGAATTTAGATCTATTGTGCAAATATAGTATAAATGAAAAATTAACTCAAATTTCAGATATTTGAGGTTGTGCCAAAAAAAAAAGAAGAAGATTTTTTTAAAGGTGAAATATAGAGGTAAAATCAAAAGTAGTCAAAAACGGCCAATTATACTCTGGACCCCAGAGGGTTACTAAATACATTTACATGTCTTGGTGACTGCAGCTGGAACCTTGGCAAAAAGTGTATGTGTGTGTGTGGAATGCTAGCTACCAGCATTCATAATATAATAGTTACAATAGCAACAGTAACCAGGGGGGTGGGGCTTAAATGACAGAACAAAGACAGGCTACCATGATGTCACATGCCAGGCCACCATGATGTCACATGCCAGGCCACCATGATGTCACATGCCAGGCCATAAAAATCTATAAATAGGGGTGCCTCGACACACAGTTGTAGAATTCCCTTGCAGGTGATTTTAAGCTAGCGATTGAATTGTGTTTTCAGATGAAAGCGCTTATAACCTTCTCCCAAAGTAGAGTACTCTTCCTCCACCCAAACCTAAAATGTATATTTCTAAATACAGGGAAGCAATTGTATTAGAAAATAAATATAAAAATGAACACAGGACCATGGTGCCAAGAACAGTTAAGGCCCCATCTCATCGCGAAATGTGCCCACAGAGGCCAGAAGGCGAAAAACCTGAACACACATTCAGGAAAAAACCAGAACACACAGGCATGAAGAAAGTCATGGCTCAACCTGCTTGTGTGGATACACGCAAAGGGGACAAGCAGCTCCTTGAGAAATCTGGACTTGTCCCCTTTTATTTACAGGAAAACGATTACGGAATCGTTCCAGGCGACCTGCGTAGAAGAAAGGCAGAGAAAGAAAAGGCTAAGCAGGACAATGATGCCTGGTTAACAAAACAACAGGAAACAGTTAAACCACTGGCCGAACAGGAGAAACAAAACATTCTCCAGGGCCTAAAGAGGAGGTTTAATGAGCTAAACTTTGAATATCAATCCCTCCCTTTTACTATCTCCCCTTCACAGCACAAAAAATACAATTACAAAATGTTTCTCGAAGAGGCAATGAGTCAAGTTGAAAAAGACATTGCCCTTTTTGAGGAACATAAATACATTTACGTAGGCAGGGAAGATGCATCTGACGAACAACAGTTACAGCGGACTCCACTGCCACCCATTAGACCGAAAAAGACAAAGTTGACACCCGCTCCTCAAGTCACACAACCAACGAAAAAGGAAACTTTCTCGACCGACAACCTACCACCTTTTCGTAGGATGTGTGTTCCACCTATATCCAGAAGTGGAAAGCAACCTATTCCCATGACTGAGAACCTTCACAGACAACCTATTCCCACCCAACTAGTTATAATTCCACGACCTAGTCCTGTCCCTCTGCCACCTATTTGTAAAAAAGCTGAATCTACACCCCGACCACCTGTAAGACCTCCAATGAAACGAGGTGTAACACCCATCCTTCCACCCATTTCCACCAAAAAGCTGTAGTGCTGTACCGTTAGAGTAGTTTTTTAACTACCTAACCCCCAACCGGTCTTGACAGAAGCCGCACCATCTGAGCCTGGTTCTGTCGAAGGTTTCTTCTTTTTAAGACAAAGGAGTTTTTCCTTCCCACCGTCGCCCAGTGCTTGCTCAGATGGGATCATTTGATTGTTGGGGTTTTCTTAAACATAAATTGGCCTATTGAAAAAATGTAGTGTTTCTTACTACATTTTATTTTCAATAGACCAATTTATGTTCAAAAAAAAAAAATTACAGCAGAAAAGAAAGCATGGGAGACATCTGATGCATTTCATTGCTTTTTAAAAAATAATTTATAATTTATCTGGAACAAATAAAAGAAAGTAAAAATAATCTTTTGTGGATTCTTTTTCTTCAATAAGTAGTAGAATAGGCAGTTCTTTATACATAAAGCGTAGTGTTTTGTTAAAAAATAAAGTGGCACAGCAGCACTGTGTTAAAGGCCTGTGTTTTTACCATCAGCGTGACAGCACCGTGCCGCCTTTGCAGTTTTAAGGCCCAGGGAAACAAGCCTGCCAGCGCTCTGTAGCGGCTGTGACCGCTGCCGATAAGGAAAGGCTGCTCTTCATAGAGGACTCAAGCTCGGGGAAACGTTTTCTGGTCGACTCTGGCTCCCAGAAGAGCCTCTGGAACTCTTGTGTCGTCTTTACAATGGTATATTATTTAATCTCAAAAAATTTTAAAAATTAAAAAAAATTGGAGATTTCCCGTATCACATAACATGTGCAGGTACACTGGTACAGCACATGTGAGCGAAATTCTTATGTGTGTGCAACAGAGGTGTGCAAAATACAATAACATAAGAACAAGCAAAATATACGAATGGGTAAATCTGAGAATTATAAGAATAAATATATGTACAAATATAAGAGTGTATGTTAGGGCTGTTCGATATAACGATATATATCAAATGACGATATAAAAATGTCTATCGTTTCCTATTACGCTATCGTTTGTTTCGTGATGTCGTAAAATAAACTGTTTACAGCAGTATTTTTCATCGTTTTGACGGTCACCTTAGTGGCTATATTAATTTCTTAAAGTTCTCTCTTTCTCTTATATTTAATATAACCACACTATGGGCGGGCAAGTGCCTGTTTTTACGTGTTTTCGTTAGCAACAATGACGGTAAAACCATCGCGTGGTTCCGCTGTACGCTTGTTTGTTTTCCACGTAAACCTTTCACAATAAAGCTCAAGATCCTGTTGAGACTTTTCAAAACAAACTGAATCACATGAGAGAGTATGCAGAGTTTACAGATGAGAAGCAAACAAAGAGCCGTCAGACTCAAACTATATGTATACACCTGCCCGCCTTCGTAAACAACTAAATGCTATGTTGCCCTATCATTTTTTGATTGGTCCACATGGTATATTTTTTCACCAATAGGAAAGGCTGGGGGAGTTGGGAGGGGGACTGAGTGCTTTCTAGTGTTTTTCCTTATAAAAACCGTTTCTTCCCGCAGTAAATATAAACAACGATAGTATTCAGGAAGAAAACCTGCATATATTATACTGAACATAAAGTTGTTTGCAAAACTTGTGCATAATTTTTACAAATGTACAACTTCTATTCGCATTTCAAGTTATGAAAACAATTCCTTAAACATGTTTGTGGCTTTTACAGTAAAAATGACAAGTATTTTCTACTCGGATTTTGAATTTTTTTTGTCTGAATTTAGATCTATTGTGCAAATATAGTATAAATGAAAAATTAACTCAAATTTCAGATATTTGAGGTTGTGCCAAAAAAAAAAGAAGAAGATTTTTTTAAAGGTGAAATATAGAGGTAAAATCAAAAGTAGTCAAAAACGGCCAATTATACTCTGGACCCCAGAGGGTTACTAAATACATTTACATGTCTTGGTGACTGCAGCTGGAACCTTGGCAAAAAGTGTATGTGTGTGTGTGGAATGCTAGCTACCAGCATTCATAATATAATAGTTACAATAGCAACAGTAACCAGGGGGGTGGGGCTTAAATGACAGAACAAAGACAGGCTACCATGATGTCACATGCCAGGCCACCATGATGTCACATGCCAGGCCACCATGATGTCACATGCCAGGCCATAAAAATCTATAAATAGGGGTGCCTCGACACACAGTTGTAGAATTCCCTTGCAGGTGATTTTAAGCTAGCGATTGAATTGTGTTTTCAGATGAAAGCGCTTATAACCTTCTCCCAAAGTAGAGTACTCTTCCTCCACCCAAACCTAAAATGTATATTTCTAAATACAGGGAAGCAATTGTATTAGAAAATAAATATAAAAATGAACACAGGACCATGGTGCCAAGAACAGTTAAGGCCCCATCTCATCGCGAAATGTGCCCACAGAGGCCAGAAGGCGAAAAACCTGAACACACATTCAGGAAAAAACCAGAACACACAGGCATGAAGAAAGTCATGGCTCAACCTGCTTGTGTGGATACACGCAAAGGGGACAAGCAGCTCCTTGAGAAATCTGGACTTGTCCCCTTTTATTTACAGGAAAACGATTACGGAATCGTTCCAGGCGACCTGCGTAGAAGAAAGGCAGAGAAAGAAAAGGCTAAGCAGGACAATGATGCCTGGTTAACAAAACAACAGGAAACAGTTAAACCACTGGCCGAACAGGAGAAACAAAACATTCTCCAGGGCCTAAAGAGGAGGTTTAATGAGCTAAACTTTGAATATCAATCCCTCCCTTTTACTATCTCCCCTTCACAGCACAAAAAATACAATTACAAAATGTTTCTCGAAGAGGCAATGAGTCAAGTTGAAAAAGACATTGCCCTTTTTGAGGAACATAAATACATTTACGTAGGCAGGGAAGATGCATCTGACGAACAACAGTTACAGCGGACTCCACTGCCACCCATTAGACCGAAAAAGACAAAGTTGACACCCGCTCCTCAAGTCACACAACCAACGAAAAAGGAAACTTTCTCGACCGACAACCTACCACCTTTTCGTAGGATGTGTGTTCCACCTATATCCAGAAGTGGAAAGCAACCTATTCCCATGACTGAGAACCTTCACAGACAACCTATTCCCACCCAACTAGTTATAATTCCACGACCTAGTCCTGTCCCTCTGCCACCTATTTGTAAAAAAGCTGAATCTACACCCCGACCACCTGTAAGACCTCCAATGAAACGAGGTGTAACACCCATCCTTCCACCCATTTCCACCAAAAAGCTGTAGTGCTGTACCGTTAGAGTAGTTTTTTAACTACCTAACCCCCAACCGGTCTTGACAGAAGCCGCACCATCTGAGCCTGGTTCTGTCGAAGGTTTCTTCTTTTTAAGACAAAGGAGTTTTTCCTTCCCACCGTCGCCCAGTGCTTGCTCAGATGGGATCATTTGATTGTTGGGGTTTTCTTAAACATAAATTGGCCTATTGAAAAAATGTAGTGTTTCTTACTACATTTTATTTTCAATAGACCAATTTATGTTCAAAAAAAAAAAATTACAGCAGAAAAGAAAGCATGGGAGACATCTGATGCATTTCATTGCTTTTTAAAAAATAATTTATAATTTATCTGGAACAAATAAAAGAAAGTAAAAATAATCTTTTGTGGATTCTTTTTCTTCAATAAGTAGTAGAATAGGCAGTTCTTTATACATAAAGCGTAGTGTTTTGTTAAAAAATAAAGTGGCACAGCAGCACTGTGTTAAAGGCCTGTGTTTTTACCATCAGCGTGACAGCACCGTGCCGCCTTTGCAGTTTTAAGGCCCAGGGAAACAAGCCTGCCAGCGCTCTGTAGCGGCTGTGACCGCTGCCGATAAGGAAAGGCTGCTCTTCATAGAGGACTCAAGCTCGGGGAAACGTTTTCTGGTCGACTCTGGCTCCCAGAAGAGCCTCTGGAACTCTTGTGTCGTCTTTACAATGGTATATTATTTAATCTCAAAAAATTTTAAAAATTAAAAAAAATTGGAGATTTCCCGTATCACATAACATGTGCAGGTACACTGGTACAGCACATGTGAGCGAAATTCTTATGTGTGTGCAACAGAGGTGTGCAAAATACAATAACATAAGAACAAGCAAAATATACGAATGGGTAAATCTGAGAATTATAAGAATAAATATATGTACAAATATAAGAGTGTATGTTAGGGCTGTTCGATATAACGATATATATCAAATGACGATATAAAAATGTCTATCGTTTCCTATTACGCTATCGTTTGTTTCGTGATGTCGTAAAATAAACTGTTTACAGCAGTATTTTTCATCGTTTTGACGGTCACCTTAGTGGCTATATTAATTTCTTAAAGTTCTCTCTTTCTCTTATATTTAATATAACCACACTATGGGCGGGCAAGTGCCTGTTTTTACGTGTTTTCGTTAGCAACAATGACGGTAAAACCATCGCGTGGTTCCGCTGTACGCTTGTTTGTTTTCCACGTAAACCTTTCACAATAAAGCTCAAGATCCTGTTGAGACTTTTCAAAACAAACTGAATCACATGAGAGAGTATGCAGAGTTTACAGATGAGAAGCAAACAAAGAGCCGTCAGACTCAAACTATATGTATACACCTGCCCGCCTTCGTAAACAACTAAATGCTATGTTGCCCTATCATTTTTTGATTGGTCCACATGGTATATTTTTTCACCAATAGGAAAGGCTGGGGGAGTTGGGAGGGGGACTGAGTGCTTTCTAGTGTTTTTCCTTATAAAAACCGTTTCTTCCCGCAGTAAATATAAACAACGATAGTATTCAGGAAGAAAACCTGCATATATTATACTGAACATAAAGTTGTTTGCAAAACTTGTGCATAATTTTTACAAATGTACAACTTCTATTCGCATTTCAAGTTATGAAAACAATTCCTTAAACATGTTTGTGGCTTTTACAGTAAAAATGACAAGTATTTTCTACTCGGATTTTGAATTTTTTTTGTCTGAATTTAGATCTATTGTGCAAATATAGTATAAATGAAAAATTAACTCAAATTTCAGATATTTGAGGTTGTGCCAAAAAAAAAAGAAGAAGATTTTTTTAAAGGTGAAATATAGAGGTAAAATCAAAAGTAGTCAAAAACGGCCAATTATACTCTGGACCCCAGAGGGTTACTAAATACATTTACATGTCTTGGTGACTGCAGCTGGAACCTTGGCAAAAAGTGTATGTGTGTGTGTGGAATGCTAGCTACCAGCATTCATAATATAATAGTTACAATAGCAACAGTAACCAGGGGGGTGGGGCTTAAATGACAGAACAAAGACAGGCTACCATGATGTCACATGCCAGGCCACCATGATGTCACATGCCAGGCCACCATGATGTCACATGCCAGGCCATAAAAATCTATAAATAGGGGTGCCTCGACACACAGTTGTAGAATTCCCTTGCAGGTGATTTTAAGCTAGCGATTGAATTGTGTTTTCAGATGAAAGCGCTTATAACCTTCTCCCAAAGTAGAGTACTCTTCCTCCACCCAAACCTAAAATGTATATTTCTAAATACAGGGAAGCAATTGTATTAGAAAATAAATATAAAAATGAACACAGGACCATGGTGCCAAGAACAGTTAAGGCCCCATCTCATCGCGAAATGTGCCCACAGAGGCCAGAAGGCGAAAAACCTGAACACACATTCAGGAAAAAACCAGAACACACAGGCATGAAGAAAGTCATGGCTCAACCTGCTTGTGTGGATACACGCAAAGGGGACAAGCAGCTCCTTGAGAAATCTGGACTTGTCCCCTTTTATTTACAGGAAAACGATTACGGAATCGTTCCAGGCGACCTGCGTAGAAGAAAGGCAGAGAAAGAAAAGGCTAAGCAGGACAATGATGCCTGGTTAACAAAACAACAGGAAACAGTTAAACCACTGGCCGAACAGGAGAAACAAAACATTCTCCAGGGCCTAAAGAGGAGGTTTAATGAGCTAAACTTTGAATATCAATCCCTCCCTTTTACTATCTCCCCTTCACAGCACAAAAAATACAATTACAAAATGTTTCTCGAAGAGGCAATGAGTCAAGTTGAAAAAGACATTGCCCTTTTTGAGGAACATAAATACATTTACGTAGGCAGGGAAGATGCATCTGACGAACAACAGTTACAGCGGACTCCACTGCCACCCATTAGACCGAAAAAGACAAAGTTGACACCCGCTCCTCAAGTCACACAACCAACGAAAAAGGAAACTTTCTCGACCGACAACCTACCACCTTTTCGTAGGATGTGTGTTCCACCTATATCCAGAAGTGGAAAGCAACCTATTCCCATGACTGAGAACCTTCACAGACAACCTATTCCCACCCAACTAGTTATAATTCCACGACCTAGTCCTGTCCCTCTGCCACCTATTTGTAAAAAAGCTGAATCTACACCCCGACCACCTGTAAGACCTCCAATGAAACGAGGTGTAACACCCATCCTTCCACCCATTTCCACCAAAAAGCTGTAGTGCTGTACCGTTAGAGTAGTTTTTTAACTACCTAACCCCCAACCGGTCTTGACAGAAGCCGCACCATCTGAGCCTGGTTCTGTCGAAGGTTTCTTCTTTTTAAGACAAAGGAGTTTTTCCTTCCCACCGTCGCCCAGTGCTTGCTCAGATGGGATCATTTGATTGTTGGGGTTTTCTTAAACATAAATTGGCCTATTGAAAAAATGTAGTGTTTCTTACTACATTTTATTTTCAATAGACCAATTTATGTTCAAAAAAAAAAAATTACAGCAGAAAAGAAAGCATGGGAGACATCTGATGCATTTCATTGCTTTTTAAAAAATAATTTATAATTTATCTGGAACAAATAAAAGAAAGTAAAAATAATCTTTTGTGGATTCTTTTTCTTCAATAAGTAGTAGAATAGGCAGTTCTTTATACATAAAGCGTAGTGTTTTGTTAAAAAATAAAGTGGCACAGCAGCACTGTGTTAAAGGCCTGTGTTTTTACCATCAGCGTGACAGCACCGTGCCGCCTTTGCAGTTTTAAGGCCCAGGGAAACAAGCCTGCCAGCGCTCTGTAGCGGCTGTGACCGCTGCCGATAAGGAAAGGCTGCTCTTCATAGAGGACTCAAGCTCGGGGAAACGTTTTCTGGTCGACTCTGGCTCCCAGAAGAGCCTCTGGAACTCTTGTGTCGTCTTTACAATGGTATATTATTTAATCTCAAAAAATTTTAAAAATTAAAAAAAATTGGAGATTTCCCGTATCACATAACATGTGCAGGTACACTGGTACAGCACATGTGAGCGAAATTCTTATGTGTGTGCAACAGAGGTGTGCAAAATACAATAACATAAGAACAAGCAAAATATACGAATGGGTAAATCTGAGAATTATAAGAATAAATATATGTACAAATATAAGAGTGTATGTTAGGGCTGTTCGATATAACGATATATATCAAATGACGATATAAAAATGTCTATCGTTTCCTATTACGCTATCGTTTGTTTCGTGATGTCGTAAAATAAACTGTTTACAGCAGTATTTTTCATCGTTTTGACGGTCACCTTAGTGGCTATATTAATTTCTTAAAGTTCTCTCTTTCTCTTATATTTAATATAACCACACTATGGGCGGGCAAGTGCCTGTTTTTACGTGTTTTCGTTAGCAACAATGACGGTAAAACCATCGCGTGGTTCCGCTGTACGCTTGTTTGTTTTCCACGTAAACCTTTCACAATAAAGCTCAAGATCCTGTTGAGACTTTTCAAAACAAACTGAATCACATGAGAGAGTATGCAGAGTTTACAGATGAGAAGCAAACAAAGAGCCGTCAGACTCAAACTATATGTATACACCTGCCCGCCTTCGTAAACAACTAAATGCTATGTTGCCCTATCATTTTTTGATTGGTCCACATGGTATATTTTTTCACCAATAGGAAAGGCTGGGGGAGTTGGGAGGGGGACTGAGTGCTTTCTAGTGTTTTTCCTTATAAAAACCGTTTCTTCCCGCAGTAAATATAAACAACGATAGTATTCAGGAAGAAAACCTGCATATATTATACTGAACATAAAGTTGTTTGCAAAACTTGTGCATAATTTTTACAAATGTACAACTTCTATTCGCATTTCAAGTTATGAAAACAATTCCTTAAACATGTTTGTGGCTTTTACAGTAAAAATGACAAGTATTTTCTACTCGGATTTTGAATTTTTTTTGTCTGAATTTAGATCTATTGTGCAAATATAGTATAAATGAAAAATTAACTCAAATTTCAGATATTTGAGGTTGTGCCAAAAAAAAAAGAAGAAGATTTTTTTAAAGGTGAAATATAGAGGTAAAATCAAAAGTAGTCAAAAACGGCCAATTATACTCTGGACCCCAGAGGGTTACTAAATACATTTACATGTCTTGGTGACTGCAGCTGGAACCTTGGCAAAAAGTGTATGTGTGTGTGTGGAATGCTAGCTACCAGCATTCATAATATAATAGTTACAATAGCAACAGTAACCAGGGGGGTGGGGCTTAAATGACAGAACAAAGACAGGCTACCATGATGTCACATGCCAGGCCACCATGATGTCACATGCCAGGCCACCATGATGTCACATGCCAGGCCATAAAAATCTATAAATAGGGGTGCCTCGACACACAGTTGTAGAATTCCCTTGCAGGTGATTTTAAGCTAGCGATTGAATTGTGTTTTCAGATGAAAGCGCTTATAACCTTCTCCCAAAGTAGAGTACTCTTCCTCCACCCAAACCTAAAATGTATATTTCTAAATACAGGGAAGCAATTGTATTAGAAAATAAATATAAAAATGAACACAGGACCATGGTGCCAAGAACAGTTAAGGCCCCATCTCATCGCGAAATGTGCCCACAGAGGCCAGAAGGCGAAAAACCTGAACACACATTCAGGAAAAAACCAGAACACACAGGCATGAAGAAAGTCATGGCTCAACCTGCTTGTGTGGATACACGCAAAGGGGACAAGCAGCTCCTTGAGAAATCTGGACTTGTCCCCTTTTATTTACAGGAAAACGATTACGGAATCGTTCCAGGCGACCTGCGTAGAAGAAAGGCAGAGAAAGAAAAGGCTAAGCAGGACAATGATGCCTGGTTAACAAAACAACAGGAAACAGTTAAACCACTGGCCGAACAGGAGAAACAAAACATTCTCCAGGGCCTAAAGAGGAGGTTTAATGAGCTAAACTTTGAATATCAATCCCTCCCTTTTACTATCTCCCCTTCACAGCACAAAAAATACAATTACAAAATGTTTCTCGAAGAGGCAATGAGTCAAGTTGAAAAAGACATTGCCCTTTTTGAGGAACATAAATACATTTACGTAGGCAGGGAAGATGCATCTGACGAACAACAGTTACAGCGGACTCCACTGCCACCCATTAGACCGAAAAAGACAAAGTTGACACCCGCTCCTCAAGTCACACAACCAACGAAAAAGGAAACTTTCTCGACCGACAACCTACCACCTTTTCGTAGGATGTGTGTTCCACCTATATCCAGAAGTGGAAAGCAACCTATTCCCATGACTGAGAACCTTCACAGACAACCTATTCCCACCCAACTAGTTATAATTCCACGACCTAGTCCTGTCCCTCTGCCACCTATTTGTAAAAAAGCTGAATCTACACCCCGACCACCTGTAAGACCTCCAATGAAACGAGGTGTAACACCCATCCTTCCACCCATTTCCACCAAAAAGCTGTAGTGCTGTACCGTTAGAGTAGTTTTTTAACTACCTAACCCCCAACCGGTCTTGACAGAAGCCGCACCATCTGAGCCTGGTTCTGTCGAAGGTTTCTTCTTTTTAAGACAAAGGAGTTTTTCCTTCCCACCGTCGCCCAGTGCTTGCTCAGATGGGATCATTTGATTGTTGGGGTTTTCTTAAACATAAATTGGCCTATTGAAAAAATGTAGTGTTTCTTACTACATTTTATTTTCAATAGACCAATTTATGTTCAAAAAAAAAAAATTACAGCAGAAAAGAAAGCATGGGAGACATCTGATGCATTTCATTGCTTTTTAAAAAATAATTTATAATTTATCTGGAACAAATAAAAGAAAGTAAAAATAATCTTTTGTGGATTCTTTTTCTTCAATAAGTAGTAGAATAGGCAGTTCTTTATACATAAAGCGTAGTGTTTTGTTAAAAAATAAAGTGGCACAGCAGCACTGTGTTAAAGGCCTGTGTTTTTACCATCAGCGTGACAGCACCGTGCCGCCTTTGCAGTTTTAAGGCCCAGGGAAACAAGCCTGCCAGCGCTCTGTAGCGGCTGTGACCGCTGCCGATAAGGAAAGGCTGCTCTTCATAGAGGACTCAAGCTCGGGGAAACGTTTTCTGGTCGACTCTGGCTCCCAGAAGAGCCTCTGGAACTCTTGTGTCGTCTTTACAATGGTATATTATTTAATCTCAAAAAATTTTAAAAATTAAAAAAAATTGGAGATTTCCCGTATCACATAACATGTGCAGGTACACTGGTACAGCACATGTGAGCGAAATTCTTATGTGTGTGCAACAGAGGTGTGCAAAATACAATAACATAAGAACAAGCAAAATATACGAATGGGTAAATCTGAGAATTATAAGAATAAATATATGTACAAATATAAGAGTGTATGTTAGGGCTGTTCGATATAACGATATATATCAAATGACGATATAAAAATGTCTATCGTTTCCTATTACGCTATCGTTTGTTTCGTGATGTCGTAAAATAAACTGTTTACAGCAGTATTTTTCATCGTTTTGACGGTCACCTTAGTGGCTATATTAATTTCTTAAAGTTCTCTCTTTCTCTTATATTTAATATAACCACACTATGGGCGGGCAAGTGCCTGTTTTTACGTGTTTTCGTTAGCAACAATGACGGTAAAACCATCGCGTGGTTCCGCTGTACGCTTGTTTGTTTTCCACGTAAACCTTTCACAATAAAGCTCAAGATCCTGTTGAGACTTTTCAAAACAAACTGAATCACATGAGAGAGTATGCAGAGTTTACAGATGAGAAGCAAACAAAGAGCCGTCAGACTCAAACTATATGTATACACCTGCCCGCCTTCGTAAACAACTAAATGCTATGTTGCCCTATCATTTTTTGATTGGTCCACATGGTATATTTTTTCACCAATAGGAAAGGCTGGGGGAGTTGGGAGGGGGACTGAGTGCTTTCTAGTGTTTTTCCTTATAAAAACCGTTTCTTCCCGCAGTAAATATAAACAACGATAGTATTCAGGAAGAAAACCTGCATATATTATACTGAACATAAAGTTGTTTGCAAAACTTGTGCATAATTTTTACAAATGTACAACTTCTATTCGCATTTCAAGTTATGAAAACAATTCCTTAAACATGTTTGTGGCTTTTACAGTAAAAATGACAAGTATTTTCTACTCGGATTTTGAATTTTTTTTGTCTGAATTTAGATCTATTGTGCAAATATAGTATAAATGAAAAATTAACTCAAATTTCAGATATTTGAGGTTGTGCCAAAAAAAAAAGAAGAAGATTTTTTTAAAGGTGAAATATAGAGGTAAAATCAAAAGTAGTCAAAAACGGCCAATTATACTCTGGACCCCAGAGGGTTACTAAATACATTTACATGTCTTGGTGACTGCAGCTGGAACCTTGGCAAAAAGTGTATGTGTGTGTGTGGAATGCTAGCTACCAGCATTCATAATATAATAGTTACAATAGCAACAGTAACCAGGGGGGTGGGGCTTAAATGACAGAACAAAGACAGGCTACCATGATGTCACATGCCAGGCCACCATGATGTCACATGCCAGGCCACCATGATGTCACATGCCAGGCCATAAAAATCTATAAATAGGGGTGCCTCGACACACAGTTGTAGAATTCCCTTGCAGGTGATTTTAAGCTAGCGATTGAATTGTGTTTTCAGATGAAAGCGCTTATAACCTTCTCCCAAAGTAGAGTACTCTTCCTCCACCCAAACCTAAAATGTATATTTCTAAATACAGGGAAGCAATTGTATTAGAAAATAAATATAAAAATGAACACAGGACCATGGTGCCAAGAACAGTTAAGGCCCCATCTCATCGCGAAATGTGCCCACAGAGGCCAGAAGGCGAAAAACCTGAACACACATTCAGGAAAAAACCAGAACACACAGGCATGAAGAAAGTCATGGCTCAACCTGCTTGTGTGGATACACGCAAAGGGGACAAGCAGCTCCTTGAGAAATCTGGACTTGTCCCCTTTTATTTACAGGAAAACGATTACGGAATCGTTCCAGGCGACCTGCGTAGAAGAAAGGCAGAGAAAGAAAAGGCTAAGCAGGACAATGATGCCTGGTTAACAAAACAACAGGAAACAGTTAAACCACTGGCCGAACAGGAGAAACAAAACATTCTCCAGGGCCTAAAGAGGAGGTTTAATGAGCTAAACTTTGAATATCAATCCCTCCCTTTTACTATCTCCCCTTCACAGCACAAAAAATACAATTACAAAATGTTTCTCGAAGAGGCAATGAGTCAAGTTGAAAAAGACATTGCCCTTTTTGAGGAACATAAATACATTTACGTAGGCAGGGAAGATGCATCTGACGAACAACAGTTACAGCGGACTCCACTGCCACCCATTAGACCGAAAAAGACAAAGTTGACACCCGCTCCTCAAGTCACACAACCAACGAAAAAGGAAACTTTCTCGACCGACAACCTACCACCTTTTCGTAGGATGTGTGTTCCACCTATATCCAGAAGTGGAAAGCAACCTATTCCCATGACTGAGAACCTTCACAGACAACCTATTCCCACCCAACTAGTTATAATTCCACGACCTAGTCCTGTCCCTCTGCCACCTATTTGTAAAAAAGCTGAATCTACACCCCGACCACCTGTAAGACCTCCAATGAAACGAGGTGTAACACCCATCCTTCCACCCATTTCCACCAAAAAGCTGTAGTGCTGTACCGTTAGAGTAGTTTTTTAACTACCTAACCCCCAACCGGTCTTGACAGAAGCCGCACCATCTGAGCCTGGTTCTGTCGAAGGTTTCTTCTTTTTAAGACAAAGGAGTTTTTCCTTCCCACCGTCGCCCAGTGCTTGCTCAGATGGGATCATTTGATTGTTGGGGTTTTCTTAAACATAAATTGGCCTATTGAAAAAATGTAGTGTTTCTTACTACATTTTATTTTCAATAGACCAATTTATGTTCAAAAAAAAAAAATTACAGCAGAAAAGAAAGCATGGGAGACATCTGATGCATTTCATTGCTTTTTAAAAAATAATTTATAATTTATCTGGAACAAATAAAAGAAAGTAAAAATAATCTTTTGTGGATTCTTTTTCTTCAATAAGTAGTAGAATAGGCAGTTCTTTATACATAAAGCGTAGTGTTTTGTTAAAAAATAAAGTGGCACAGCAGCACTGTGTTAAAGGCCTGTGTTTTTACCATCAGCGTGACAGCACCGTGCCGCCTTTGCAGTTTTAAGGCCCAGGGAAACAAGCCTGCCAGCGCTCTGTAGCGGCTGTGACCGCTGCCGATAAGGAAAGGCTGCTCTTCATAGAGGACTCAAGCTCGGGGAAACGTTTTCTGGTCGACTCTGGCTCCCAGAAGAGCCTCTGGAACTCTTGTGTCGTCTTTACAATGGTATATTATTTAATCTCAAAAAATTTTAAAAATTAAAAAAAATTGGAGATTTCCCGTATCACATAACATGTGCAGGTACACTGGTACAGCACATGTGAGCGAAATTCTTATGTGTGTGCAACAGAGGTGTGCAAAATACAATAACATAAGAACAAGCAAAATATACGAATGGGTAAATCTGAGAATTATAAGAATAAATATATGTACAAATATAAGAGTGTATGTTAGGGCTGTTCGATATAACGATATATATCAAATGACGATATAAAAATGTCTATCGTTTCCTATTACGCTATCGTTTGTTTCGTGATGTCGTAAAATAAACTGTTTACAGCAGTATTTTTCATCGTTTTGACGGTCACCTTAGTGGCTATATTAATTTCTTAAAGTTCTCTCTTTCTCTTATATTTAATATAACCACACTATGGGCGGGCAAGTGCCTGTTTTTACGTGTTTTCGTTAGCAACAATGACGGTAAAACCATCGCGTGGTTCCGCTGTACGCTTGTTTGTTTTCCACGTAAACCTTTCACAATAAAGCTCAAGATCCTGTTGAGACTTTTCAAAACAAACTGAATCACATGAGAGAGTATGCAGAGTTTACAGATGAGAAGCAAACAAAGAGCCGTCAGACTCAAACTATATGTATACACCTGCCCGCCTTCGTAAACAACTAAATGCTATGTTGCCCTATCATTTTTTGATTGGTCCACATGGTATATTTTTTCACCAATAGGAAAGGCTGGGGGAGTTGGGAGGGGGACTGAGTGCTTTCTAGTGTTTTTCCTTATAAAAACCGTTTCTTCCCGCAGTAAATATAAACAACGATAGTATTCAGGAAGAAAACCTGCATATATTATACTGAACATAAAGTTGTTTGCAAAACTTGTGCATAATTTTTACAAATGTACAACTTCTATTCGCATTTCAAGTTATGAAAACAATTCCTTAAACATGTTTGTGGCTTTTACAGTAAAAATGACAAGTATTTTCTACTCGGATTTTGAATTTTTTTTGTCTGAATTTAGATCTATTGTGCAAATATAGTATAAATGAAAAATTAACTCAAATTTCAGATATTTGAGGTTGTGCCAAAAAAAAAAGAAGAAGATTTTTTTAAAGGTGAAATATAGAGGTAAAATCAAAAGTAGTCAAAAACGGCCAATTATACTCTGGACCCCAGAGGGTTACTAAATACATTTACATGTCTTGGTGACTGCAGCTGGAACCTTGGCAAAAAGTGTATGTGTGTGTGTGGAATGCTAGCTACCAGCATTCATAATATAATAGTTACAATAGCAACAGTAACCAGGGGGGTGGGGCTTAAATGACAGAACAAAGACAGGCTACCATGATGTCACATGCCAGGCCACCATGATGTCACATGCCAGGCCACCATGATGTCACATGCCAGGCCATAAAAATCTATAAATAGGGGTGCCTCGACACACAGTTGTAGAATTCCCTTGCAGGTGATTTTAAGCTAGCGATTGAATTGTGTTTTCAGATGAAAGCGCTTATAACCTTCTCCCAAAGTAGAGTACTCTTCCTCCACCCAAACCTAAAATGTATATTTCTAAATACAGGGAAGCAATTGTATTAGAAAATAAATATAAAAATGAACACAGGACCATGGTGCCAAGAACAGTTAAGGCCCCATCTCATCGCGAAATGTGCCCACAGAGGCCAGAAGGCGAAAAACCTGAACACACATTCAGGAAAAAACCAGAACACACAGGCATGAAGAAAGTCATGGCTCAACCTGCTTGTGTGGATACACGCAAAGGGGACAAGCAGCTCCTTGAGAAATCTGGACTTGTCCCCTTTTATTTACAGGAAAACGATTACGGAATCGTTCCAGGCGACCTGCGTAGAAGAAAGGCAGAGAAAGAAAAGGCTAAGCAGGACAATGATGCCTGGTTAACAAAACAACAGGAAACAGTTAAACCACTGGCCGAACAGGAGAAACAAAACATTCTCCAGGGCCTAAAGAGGAGGTTTAATGAGCTAAACTTTGAATATCAATCCCTCCCTTTTACTATCTCCCCTTCACAGCACAAAAAATACAATTACAAAATGTTTCTCGAAGAGGCAATGAGTCAAGTTGAAAAAGACATTGCCCTTTTTGAGGAACATAAATACATTTACGTAGGCAGGGAAGATGCATCTGACGAACAACAGTTACAGCGGACTCCACTGCCACCCATTAGACCGAAAAAGACAAAGTTGACACCCGCTCCTCAAGTCACACAACCAACGAAAAAGGAAACTTTCTCGACCGACAACCTACCACCTTTTCGTAGGATGTGTGTTCCACCTATATCCAGAAGTGGAAAGCAACCTATTCCCATGACTGAGAACCTTCACAGACAACCTATTCCCACCCAACTAGTTATAATTCCACGACCTAGTCCTGTCCCTCTGCCACCTATTTGTAAAAAAGCTGAATCTACACCCCGACCACCTGTAAGACCTCCAATGAAACGAGGTGTAACACCCATCCTTCCACCCATTTCCACCAAAAAGCTGTAGTGCTGTACCGTTAGAGTAGTTTTTTAACTACCTAACCCCCAACCGGTCTTGACAGAAGCCGCACCATCTGAGCCTGGTTCTGTCGAAGGTTTCTTCTTTTTAAGACAAAGGAGTTTTTCCTTCCCACCGTCGCCCAGTGCTTGCTCAGATGGGATCATTTGATTGTTGGGGTTTTCTTAAACATAAATTGGCCTATTGAAAAAATGTAGTGTTTCTTACTACATTTTATTTTCAATAGACCAATTTATGTTCAAAAAAAAAAAATTACAGCAGAAAAGAAAGCATGGGAGACATCTGATGCATTTCATTGCTTTTTAAAAAATAATTTATAATTTATCTGGAACAAATAAAAGAAAGTAAAAATAATCTTTTGTGGATTCTTTTTCTTCAATAAGTAGTAGAATAGGCAGTTCTTTATACATAAAGCGTAGTGTTTTGTTAAAAAATAAAGTGGCACAGCAGCACTGTGTTAAAGGCCTGTGTTTTTACCATCAGCGTGACAGCACCGTGCCGCCTTTGCAGTTTTAAGGCCCAGGGAAACAAGCCTGCCAGCGCTCTGTAGCGGCTGTGACCGCTGCCGATAAGGAAAGGCTGCTCTTCATAGAGGACTCAAGCTCGGGGAAACGTTTTCTGGTCGACTCTGGCTCCCAGAAGAGCCTCTGGAACTCTTGTGTCGTCTTTACAATGGTATATTATTTAATCTCAAAAAATTTTAAAAATTAAAAAAAATTGGAGATTTCCCGTATCACATAACATGTGCAGGTACACTGGTACAGCACATGTGAGCGAAATTCTTATGTGTGTGCAACAGAGGTGTGCAAAATACAATAACATAAGAACAAGCAAAATATACGAATGGGTAAATCTGAGAATTATAAGAATAAATATATGTACAAATATAAGAGTGTATGTTAGGGCTGTTCGATATAACGATATATATCAAATGACGATATAAAAATGTCTATCGTTTCCTATTACGCTATCGTTTGTTTCGTGATGTCGTAAAATAAACTGTTTACAGCAGTATTTTTCATCGTTTTGACGGTCACCTTAGTGGCTATATTAATTTCTTAAAGTTCTCTCTTTCTCTTATATTTAATATAACCACACTATGGGCGGGCAAGTGCCTGTTTTTACGTGTTTTCGTTAGCAACAATGACGGTAAAACCATCGCGTGGTTCCGCTGTACGCTTGTTTGTTTTCCACGTAAACCTTTCACAATAAAGCTCAAGATCCTGTTGAGACTTTTCAAAACAAACTGAATCACATGAGAGAGTATGCAGAGTTTACAGATGAGAAGCAAACAAAGAGCCGTCAGACTCAAACTATATGTATACACCTGCCCGCCTTCGTAAACAACTAAATGCTATGTTGCCCTATCATTTTTTGATTGGTCCACATGGTATATTTTTTCACCAATAGGAAAGGCTGGGGGAGTTGGGAGGGGGACTGAGTGCTTTCTAGTGTTTTTCCTTATAAAAACCGTTTCTTCCCGCAGTAAATATAAACAACGATAGTATTCAGGAAGAAAACCTGCATATATTATACTGAACATAAAGTTGTTTGCAAAACTTGTGCATAATTTTTACAAATGTACAACTTCTATTCGCATTTCAAGTTATGAAAACAATTCCTTAAACATGTTTGTGGCTTTTACAGTAAAAATGACAAGTATTTTCTACTCGGATTTTGAATTTTTTTTGTCTGAATTTAGATCTATTGTGCAAATATAGTATAAATGAAAAATTAACTCAAATTTCAGATATTTGAGGTTGTGCCAAAAAAAAAAGAAGAAGATTTTTTTAAAGGTGAAATATAGAGGTAAAATCAAAAGTAGTCAAAAACGGCCAATTATACTCTGGACCCCAGAGGGTTACTAAATACATTTACATGTCTTGGTGACTGCAGCTGGAACCTTGGCAAAAAGTGTATGTGTGTGTGTGGAATGCTAGCTACCAGCATTCATAATATAATAGTTACAATAGCAACAGTAACCAGGGGGGTGGGGCTTAAATGACAGAACAAAGACAGGCTACCATGATGTCACATGCCAGGCCACCATGATGTCACATGCCAGGCCACCATGATGTCACATGCCAGGCCATAAAAATCTATAAATAGGGGTGCCTCGACACACAGTTGTAGAATTCCCTTGCAGGTGATTTTAAGCTAGCGATTGAATTGTGTTTTCAGATGAAAGCGCTTATAACCTTCTCCCAAAGTAGAGTACTCTTCCTCCACCCAAACCTAAAATGTATATTTCTAAATACAGGGAAGCAATTGTATTAGAAAATAAATATAAAAATGAACACAGGACCATGGTGCCAAGAACAGTTAAGGCCCCATCTCATCGCGAAATGTGCCCACAGAGGCCAGAAGGCGAAAAACCTGAACACACATTCAGGAAAAAACCAGAACACACAGGCATGAAGAAAGTCATGGCTCAACCTGCTTGTGTGGATACACGCAAAGGGGACAAGCAGCTCCTTGAGAAATCTGGACTTGTCCCCTTTTATTTACAGGAAAACGATTACGGAATCGTTCCAGGCGACCTGCGTAGAAGAAAGGCAGAGAAAGAAAAGGCTAAGCAGGACAATGATGCCTGGTTAACAAAACAACAGGAAACAGTTAAACCACTGGCCGAACAGGAGAAACAAAACATTCTCCAGGGCCTAAAGAGGAGGTTTAATGAGCTAAACTTTGAATATCAATCCCTCCCTTTTACTATCTCCCCTTCACAGCACAAAAAATACAATTACAAAATGTTTCTCGAAGAGGCAATGAGTCAAGTTGAAAAAGACATTGCCCTTTTTGAGGAACATAAATACATTTACGTAGGCAGGGAAGATGCATCTGACGAACAACAGTTACAGCGGACTCCACTGCCACCCATTAGACCGAAAAAGACAAAGTTGACACCCGCTCCTCAAGTCACACAACCAACGAAAAAGGAAACTTTCTCGACCGACAACCTACCACCTTTTCGTAGGATGTGTGTTCCACCTATATCCAGAAGTGGAAAGCAACCTATTCCCATGACTGAGAACCTTCACAGACAACCTATTCCCACCCAACTAGTTATAATTCCACGACCTAGTCCTGTCCCTCTGCCACCTATTTGTAAAAAAGCTGAATCTACACCCCGACCACCTGTAAGACCTCCAATGAAACGAGGTGTAACACCCATCCTTCCACCCATTTCCACCAAAAAGCTGTAGTGCTGTACCGTTAGAGTAGTTTTTTAACTACCTAACCCCCAACCGGTCTTGACAGAAGCCGCACCATCTGAGCCTGGTTCTGTCGAAGGTTTCTTCTTTTTAAGACAAAGGAGTTTTTCCTTCCCACCGTCGCCCAGTGCTTGCTCAGATGGGATCATTTGATTGTTGGGGTTTTCTTAAACATAAATTGGCCTATTGAAAAAATGTAGTGTTTCTTACTACATTTTATTTTCAATAGACCAATTTATGTTCAAAAAAAAAAAATTACAGCAGAAAAGAAAGCATGGGAGACATCTGATGCATTTCATTGCTTTTTAAAAAATAATTTATAATTTATCTGGAACAAATAAAAGAAAGTAAAAATAATCTTTTGTGGATTCTTTTTCTTCAATAAGTAGTAGAATAGGCAGTTCTTTATACATAAAGCGTAGTGTTTTGTTAAAAAATAAAGTGGCACAGCAGCACTGTGTTAAAGGCCTGTGTTTTTACCATCAGCGTGACAGCACCGTGCCGCCTTTGCAGTTTTAAGGCCCAGGGAAACAAGCCTGCCAGCGCTCTGTAGCGGCTGTGACCGCTGCCGATAAGGAAAGGCTGCTCTTCATAGAGGACTCAAGCTCGGGGAAACGTTTTCTGGTCGACTCTGGCTCCCAGAAGAGCCTCTGGAACTCTTGTGTCGTCTTTACAATGGTATATTATTTAATCTCAAAAAATTTTAAAAATTAAAAAAAAATTGGAGATTTCCCGTATCACATAACATGTGCAGGTACACTGGTACAGCACATGTGAGCGAAATTCTTATGTGTGTGCAACAGAGGTGTGCAAAATACAATAACATAAGAACAAGCAAAATATACGAATGGGTAAATCTGAGAATTATAAGAATAAATATATGTACAAATATAAGAGTGTATGTTAGGGCTGTTCGATATAACGATATATATCAAATGACGATATAAAAATGTCTATCGTTTCCTATTACGCTATCGTTTGTTTCGTGATGTCGTAAAATAAACTGTTTACAGCAGTATTTTTCATCGTTTTGACGGTCACCTTAGTGGCTATATTAATTTCTTAAAGTTCTCTCTTTCTCTTATATTTAATATAACCACACTATGGGCGGGCAAGTGCCTGTTTTTACGTGTTTTCGTTAGCAACAATGACGGTAAAACCATCGCGTGGTTCCGCTGTACGCTTGTTTGTTTTCCACGTAAACCTTTCACAATAAAGCTCAAGATCCTGTTGAGACTTTTCAAAACAAACTGAATCACATGAGAGAGTATGCAGAGTTTACAGATGAGAAGCAAACAAAGAGCCGTCAGACTCAAACTATATGTATACACCTGCCCGCCTTCGTAAACAACTAAATGCTATGTTGCCCTATCATTTTTTGATTGGTCCACATGGTATATTTTTTCACCAATAGGAAAGGCTGGGGGAGTTGGGAGGGGGACTGAGTGCTTTCTAGTGTTTTTCCTTATAAAAACCGTTTCTTCCCGCAGTAAATATAAACAACGATAGTATTCAGGAAGAAAACCTGCATATATTATACTGAACATAAAGTTGTTTGCAAAACTTGTGCATAATTTTTACAAATGTACAACTTCTATTCGCATTTCAAGTTATGAAAACAATTCCTTAAACATGTTTGTGGCTTTTACAGTAAAAATGACAAGTATTTTCTACTCGGATTTTGAATTTTTTTTGTCTGAATTTAGATCTATTGTGCAAATATAGTATAAATGAAAAATTAACTCAAATTTCAGATATTTGAGGTTGTGCCAAAAAAAAAAGAAGAAGATTTTTTTAAAGGTGAAATATAGAGGTAAAATCAAAAGTAGTCAAAAACGGCCAATTATACTCTGGACCCCAGAGGGTTACTAAATACATTTACATGTCTTGGTGACTGCAGCTGGAACCTTGGCAAAAAGTGTATGTGTGTGTGTGGAATGCTAGCTACCAGCATTCATAATATAATAGTTACAATAGCAACAGTAACCAGGGGGGTGGGGCTTAAATGACAGAACAAAGACAGGCTACCATGATGTCACATGCCAGGCCACCATGATGTCACATGCCAGGCCACCATGATGTCACATGCCAGGCCATAAAAATCTATAAATAGGGGTGCCTCGACACACAGTTGTAGAATTCCCTTGCAGGTGATTTTAAGCTAGCGATTGAATTGTGTTTTCAGATGAAAGCGCTTATAACCTTCTCCCAAAGTAGAGTACTCTTCCTCCACCCAAACCTAAAATGTATATTTCTAAATACAGGGAAGCAATTGTATTAGAAAATAAATATAAAAATGAACACAGGACCATGGTGCCAAGAACAGTTAAGGCCCCATCTCATCGCGAAATGTGCCCACAGAGGCCAGAAGGCGAAAAACCTGAACACACATTCAGGAAAAAACCAGAACACACAGGCATGAAGAAAGTCATGGCTCAACCTGCTTGTGTGGATACACGCAAAGGGGACAAGCAGCTCCTTGAGAAATCTGGACTTGTCCCCTTTTATTTACAGAAAAACAATTATGGAATCGTTCCAGGCGACCTGCGTAGAAGAAAGGCAGAGAAAGAAAAGGCTAAGCAGGACAATGATGCCTGGTTAACAAAACAACAGGAAACAGTTAAACCACTGGCCGAACAGGAGAAACAAAACATTCTCCAGGGCCTAAAGAGGAGGTTTAATGAGCTAAACTTTGAATATCAATCCCTCCCTTTTACTATCTCCCCTTCACAGCACAAAAAATACAATTACAAAATGTTTCTCGAAGAGGCAATGAGTCAAGTTGAAAAAGACATTGCCCTTTTTGAGGAACATAAATACATTTACGTAGGCAGGGAAGATGCATCTGACGAACAACAGTTACAGCGGACTCCACTGCCACCCATTAGACCGAAAAAGACAAAGTTGACACCCGCTCCTCAAGTCACACAACCAACGAAAAAGGAAACTTTCTCGACCGACAACCTACCACCTTTTCGTAGGATGTGTGTTCCACCTATATCCAGAAGTGGAAAGCAACCTATTCCCATGACTGAGAACCTTCACAGACAACCTATTCCCACCCAACTAGTTATAATTCCACGACCTAGTCCTGTCCCTCTGCCACCTATTTGTAAAAAAGCTGAATCTACACCCCGACCACCTGTAAGACCTCCAATGAAACGAGGTGTAACACCCATCCTTCCACCCATTTCCACCAAAAAGCTGTAGTGCTGTACCGTTAGAGTAGTTTTTTAACTACCTAACCCCCAACCGGTCTTGACAGAAGCCGCACCATCTGAGCCTGGTTCTGTCGAAGGTTTCTTCTTTTTAAGACAAAGGAGTTTTTCCTTCCCACCGTCGCCCAGTGCTTGCTCAGATGGGATCATTTGATTGTTGGGGTTTTCTTAAACATAAATTGGCCTATTGAAAAAATGTAGTGTTTCTTACTACATTTTATTTTCAATAGACCAATTTATGTTCAAAAAAAAAAAAAATTACAGCAGAAAAGAAAGCATGGGAGACATCTGATGCATTTCATTGCTTTTTAAAAAATAATTTATAATTTATCTGGAACAAATAAAAGAAAGTAAAAATAATCTTTTGTGGATTCTTTTTCTTCAATAAGTAGTAGAATAGGCAGTTCTTTATACATAAAGCGTAGTGCTTTGTTAAAAAATAAAGTGGCACAGCGGCACTGTGTTAAAGGCCTGTGTTTTTACCATCAGCGTGACAGCGTTGTGTTGTTTTTAAGTACTGTATAATACTTAAATATGATCAGTTAGACAAAACCAGCTGATGACAAATGTTTTGTCTTGCTTTGTTTTATATTTGGGACAGTTCTTAACCCAGTTTACAGCATGATTTAGCAGATATACATTTGCCCTTCTAAACAGAGAATGTTTCAATTTCACAGGTTTCACCTCAATTCTTTTATCTGCTGAACTAGAACACTTCAAAATGTGTGACAGTACCAGTAGATAACCACATTTCTGCAAGTTTGTTTTTTGCTTGTTCAGCAACTTCAGCAAGTGGTTATTGATGTATCATACTTTCTTCAGTCGTGATGGATTCTGTTTTCAGACAGGGTAAAACATCAGGATGGTGGCTAATACGGAAAGAAAAATGGATGGTGACAGAAAAACAGAGATAGCTTATACTAGACAGAATGGCCTGCATCCCTTGCTGTGTTCTTTTAATTCTTCAGCAAGGCATTTGATGATGACTATGGGTTCTGGACTTCATGTAAATAATTTTCATCCAAATACTAAAAACAATCCTTATGCAACTTTGTCCAATTCATAACTGGGTACTAAAAGGGCTTCAATTCATGAACAGATGATGCAAGACTTCTGTTTAACATCTTTAATAAAAGCTACGAGTGGAAACTTTCATTTAACATCAAGTCTTGGCAGCATACAGAAGTAAAATATGTAAAAAAAATTGAAATTGCCCAACATTTACAGATTTAATGTGCTATATGTGCATGCCGTTGAATGCATATGTATAGGTTTGTGCATGAGTTTTCTAAGGCTGTGTTGTCATTCTCAGTTTAAGAAGCAGCACAAATACAATGGGCCTGCTGAGCCTGACAGCCATAAGCATCCATCATAATGAAACTACCTTTAATGAAACAAGCTCAGGAACTGCCCCTAGACACACACACACCTACAAGTTAAGCACACTAATAACTCATATATATAATCTGTGAAATCTCACATAGAGTGCATTTTGGATGTAACAAGAGCACATCACAAGAAAGCAACAACAAATAAATAAATAAATAAATGACACCCCGCTAAACAATAAATATATCACCAGTGTTGGGACTAACGCGTTATTAAGTAACGCATTACAGTAACTACGTTATTATTGTGGTAACGAGCACGGTAACTAGTTATTATGCCAAAACCAGGAACGCGTTACTCGTTACTGGGATTTAGATAGGCTCGTTATTCGTTACTTCGTGTGGTGGCTATCGCGGAGCTTCCACAGATTCAATAACATTAGCAAGTGGTGGAAGCCAGCAGGTGGATGAGAGAAAGGGAGGCAAGAGGAGAGACCCGAAGCGGCCGCCGGTCCCAGTGTCAGGTGAACTGAACTTCAGGTAAGAAGTTATAACCTGCAGTCCATCTGGGTCAGATATGAACCAAGTTTAGGTGGAGTTTATTTTCGTTATTCTGACTTTTTTGTACTGCGTGCTAGCTAGCATGACGGAGTTTCTATACAGCTGGGTGGGTGCTATGTTACTGATGTTGAACTTTATTTTGTTCATAAGGTTAATTATTAGAGTTGCCAACCGTCCCGTAAAAAACAGAATCGTCTGGTATTCAGAGAAAATATTACGCGTTTCTTATTGAGGTGAAAAGGAACAGTTTGTCCCGGACTTCAGCTACAATGAAAAAGACACAAAGCTGGAGTTATTCTGTGTTTACGCTGCACAGCTGCCTCTTCTTCTCTCATCCTCTCACCCTCCCTCTCCTGTTTCTACTTCAATCATGAAACTGATCAATGATCAGCTGATCGGCTTTTCTCTCTTGTTTATTTATCGCCCACTTTGCGGCAGAAAGAGGAAAGCAACGGATGTCGCGGTAAACAACAGCAGCACTTTTAAGCTTGATCAGCTGTTGTTAGAATTTATTTAATATTAATTTCTAGTATCAGCTGATGTTTGCTGGAGCCACAGCTGTAAAGCTGCTGGTCATGATGTCGGTTTGGATATGTGGTGAGTGGGAAACATGAAGATGAAACCAGGAGATGTCCTTACTGAATCATCAGAGCTGTGATGGAGAAACAGGTTTACCTTTTAGTTAACATGAATGAGTTGAAGGGAAGTTATGAACTGTTTCTGAGAGACAAATAACACCAGGATCCTTTTCTAAGCAGCTGACAGCTGGTAACTGTGCAGGGGCGGGTCTAGCAAAGTGTTGCCAGGGGTCCATGTAGGGAATTAAAAGGGAAAGGGGGGCACAAGGAAATACTTTCTTATTCTCATTTAAAATGTCTCACTTTTAAAAAAATAATTATCTGAGTCTTACAACAAACAATTGATAGATTGATACATATATACCATCAGAACAGTGTACATCACTGTCACAACAGTGTTTATTTTCATTCAAAGGCTTTATGATTTTTCCTATAATGCCCGGGACCATTTTTTTGTCCCAGTCCAGCCCTGTATGCAGCTCATCTGCAGTCTGGTGTTACCTACATCTTCCTATTCAGAAGGCAGAATTTCCGAGTTCTGAGTACAATCGAAAGCACCACGACTGCAGTTTTTGTGTTGGATGTAAAAAGCAGGCTAGGATAGAATCAGGCGTGGGATTCCTCTCGTGGAAATGTGCACATTATTTTTTCCTTTCTATTGGTAGGTGGCACAGTGCACTTGTGGTAAGTAAGCAAGCTAGAAGAAGAATCTTGCTGGGTATCCAGTTACGGAAGCAACACATTAACAAGAGAATTCTGAGTAAAACCAAAGTTACTTTCCCTAGTAACTAGTTACTCTGAAAGTAACGAGTAACTTGAAGTAACTGAGTTACTTTTGATAGAAGTAACTAGTAATGTAACTAAGTTACTCATTTAAAGTAACTTACCCAACACTGTATATCACAGAACTTAACTTTGAGTGAGAAAAAAAGAGAAATAGTCTGGAAACAGATGAATTTTCAGTCACTGACACAGTGGGAGTTCTGGCAGACACGTTGCACTAAGAAATGTCTTATTTTTAGAGACTGACCTGAATGTATGTTAGATACTGGTCAACACTGGAGCACTTTGGGATGCTGTAGCCCTTGTAGAAGCTAAATGCAGGTCCAAACATTTCCTCACTGAACCACACCTTGGCAAAGGTGTTGAGGAGGCGCTTGTCATAGTCGTCGGTCACACGACCACCGTATTGAATCTCTCCAATCATGTATCGAACTGTGTTCCAGGACACACCCTAAGGAGATGATAAAACAGTGATAAAGGATGACAAAAAAATTGTTCATGAATGTGCAATATAATTTGTGAGCAGACTGAATACATACACAGTCAGAAAGCTCTAAAACTCCCAGCAGATGGCTGTTGTTGATAAGTATTTACAATATCCTTTCTTTAAATCTCAACCCTTTTAACATTTTTTTATGGTCAAGAGTCCTAATCACACAGAATAATAAGCATTACTCTACCTACCTTCTTAATATCCATGTCATCAAGATGGTTTTGAACAAACTGGACAGTGGCATTAAAATCAGCCTGGTTGAACTCATAGGGAATATTCCATCCCAGGGGGCCATATTTCCTTCTCTCCTGAACTGTGCTGTGAAGAAAGGCTACTGCATACAGCATCGGCCTCCACTGCGCCATGTTACTGACATCCAAAAGGTCCTGGTTTATACCTGGTCAGGGACATGCAGGTCAAAAAGATGTACTGCATGCCCAAAAGGAGGCTAAGTGTAACATCTACAGAAATGTATTGAAATAATCCATAACTGAATAAAGTCAGTTACTTCTAAAACCAAGCATTGCACAAACATGCACACACAGATTTCCTTTTTAGCGAACAGTTAGGATTTGTTGCGTAAATGTGGGAGAAAAGATAGTGAACTGAATATGTCAGTCAAAATAATACCTTCTTTCTGATATAATACCAAACTGCAATTACTAATCGAAATCAGAATTCCCTAGCAGATCATTACATGGAGAAACCTTTGGAATGCAAGCGCGCGGATCCACACAGGTATGCACACGGGTGTTCACTGCTCGTAGACCCAAATTACACCTTTCTTGGCTGCTACTTCGACGCACATCTGTCCTGCGTGCTGCACAACAACATTGAATATTTAGTATTTACTGCTGTTTACACTTAGCTAGATTAATGTGATGGTGTTATGTTTAGTATGTTGCTTTGTTTTTTTTTTCTGCTTGTTTTCTATAAAAAAATAAATAAAAAAAAATTCAAGCTGTAGATACGATCTCAATTCCCCTCCAGGAACCATGTCATCTGAGCCAGGAAAAGACAGCTGGTTTCTACATTTTAAAGATTCTTTTCTTTCTTCACCCTTGTTTTGGACCAAAACACAGACTAGATAACTCAGACTTGTTTAAAATTTTACTAACCTTGGGTAACATGGGTAAAAAACAAAATCCGGAATACAATAAATATAGCATCAAACAGGTGTTTCTCCCACATTTCCATCTTTTTATTCACTTACTTATTCCTATCATGGATATCACGAAGTAGAGGTGTTTTGTATATCTGCATCTCCAAATGTACACATCAATATTGGAATATATTTCATTCTCTTAGGTCCTCTTTCTTTATCACATAGATAAATTGGATCTATTAAACTGGCTAGTATTTCTGGACTTCTTTAATGTGAGCTTAAGTGAGCCAAACCTACCGCCATATGTCCTCTTAAGCCCTGCCTTGAGGCCCTGTGGTGGTTCATTGGTGAACTTGATGGACATCTGGAGAAGTGTGATGGGAAAGTGTCTGTGGACCTCAGTGGTCATCCAAAGGCGGAAGCTGTCGTTGACAAAGTCTGTCTCTGTCACAGTGTCCATGAGCTCATCCATGAAGTCCAAACCCAGGTGGCAATTCTGGAGTAAGGCCCAGCCACCCTGGGGACAAACACAGTAGTATGCCTATCATCCATGACGAAGACTATAAATGAGGAGTTCAAGAAAACCCTAAATAATTTCTATAAATTCCAAACCACATTTTTAGAGACAGAACATCTGTATTGCTAAAACAGCAGTAATATCTCACCACTCACATTAGCCATAGTTTGCTGCAGAAGCTTGCGTGCGTGGACCTCTTGTCCTTGACCCATGGATACATAACGGGTCTCGATTTTCAGCTTCTTCCCGAGTGCTATAATGGAGTCAGTTGGATCTGAGCCCATTGAAAGGAAGCAGATGAGAGGTGTTCGTGGGTCCGACTCCTCCCACATCTTCTCTAAATCAAGAATCACCCCTTCAGTGTATTTCTCCCCTACTGCGTCCATTATGTATTTACGGGCCTAAAGGAAAGAATATGATGCAAAGCAGATGTAATTTTTTAAATGCTTTGTAATGCAAAGAGTTGAGCAAAGTAGTCCAATAGTATATATTGGAATAAATTTACTTTCTAGAAAGCTGAGAACTGAGATAATTCTTCAAAGCATTTTCTTTACTGGCTAACTCTTTTTACCCTTAAGGCTAGGGCAACTGTGGACTGGACTGTGAGTTTAACTAAATAAATTGGACTCCAGGCTTGTCTTCAGTGGGCCAGAAAGTTATCCATCAGTAAAACTGAATATCTTTTAGCCACTGTAAATATTCAGGCACAGCAGGCTGGAGGGTGAAAGCTGTATAACAACAAGTTACACAAGCTGCTTCTTATCTCAAGAAGAGCTTTGACCAAGCAGCTTTCAGTGAAGATTAAGAGATTATACATTCTTGTTTTGTGGTCCGTGTCTCATTTATGTAGCTGTATTTTTAAGTCAGGAGGTATCGCTTCCCAAGCTTTAAGCCATTAACTCTCAGATTAGCAACTTTAAGCCTTTTCTCTTTCTTTAGTGGTAATTATTAATTTTAATTGCAGTCTACAGTATACTATTGAAAATGCACTATGATAGAAATGAGAAAAGTAGATTTACATTGCCTGTTCTACTTGTTGTGTTGTATATTATAAAGTAGGCAAAAGCATGACCAAAAAACAGACCAGACAACCAATGTTTGGCTTTCTAATTAAAGAAAATGGATTGGGTGACCCTTAGCCATCCTATGCTGCTATAGGCTGGTTAGACTCTTCTGATGCTTTTAAAGTTTACACTGCGATATTCATACTGTTAATATTTCCCTTCTCACTCCTGTAGTTTATGTTTTGTCCTTGGTCTCTCTATGTTCTCCTTTTCTCTCTCCTCTTTACCCCTCACCAGTCGCAGTAGATGGCCTCCCTTTCTGAACCTAAACCAGCTTCTGCCAAGGACCCGATCATTAATTCTGGAGCACCGTCACCAAAGGCTTGTTCACAGGGGAACTTATAACAGTTATTACAATATTAATGTTCCAAGGAACTTTTTGTTTTGAATTGGCATTATATAAAGAAAACTGAATTTAATCATTGTATCTGTCCTCTATAGCCATGCATAAACATGTCTCTCCTTACCTGTGCGATGGTCCTGTCAGGACACCAGCAGCGTATGAGGAGCAGCCGTCTAAAACAGTCAAGAGACTGGTCATAGGAGTTTGGGACTACTTCCTCCTCTGGGGCCTCCTTGTCAAACCAAGCCTTCCACTGTTTCTCGTTACGACTTATCTGTAAGAAGACTTATCTGTGACAAAAAGCTCTGACGTGGGAAACAAATATAAAACAGGGCAAAACTTTAACTGCATTACAGCACATCAAAATCTGCAGAAAAGATAAAAGAATACTGTGAACACTTCAAACATATTTAGACACAAAGTGATCTTCAAAGTGGCCAACAAAAGAAAGCTAATAAGTAACAACAAAAAAAGACAAAAGAAGGATGAAATGTACCCTGTTTGACTATGTGCACTCCCTCGCTCTCTCTCTGTGTCTCGTCTCCCTTAACTGTTTCTGTGTCCCCCTCGTTGTCTCCTCCCGTTATCTCCCTGGTCCGTCTCATCTCCCTGAATTTTCTTTCCTCCCAGCTCCCGTGTCAAGTTGTGTGACTTGGTCTCTGTCTTAGTGATTCCTGGTTTACTTTGATAGTCTTCTGTCTGGTGTGCATCATGTTCAGTTTTGTGTCCCCGTGTCTCGTTAGTTAGATCACGTTCGGCTGGGTCCCCTCCAGTAGTTTGTTCCCTCGTTTGCCCTGGTGTGTATTTATGTCTGCGTCTCCCTCTGTCCTGTGTCGTGATCTCCCTCATTTCCCCGCTGTATGCTCTGCCTGCCTGTGTAGTTCATGTGTATTCCCAGTTTAATAAGTTTTGTATTCCTGGCGTCCAGCAATAAAGCTGTTCTGAGTGTGAGTCTGCATTTCTGTCCTATCCTGCCTGCTTCACACAGCAATTCATGACAATATAGCTGAGGTCTCATGCATGGAAGAAGTCTTATTTATGGCACTTCATTTTATAACGAGCACAGACAGACACAACATGTAATGCGTGACCTAACTAGATGATTATGCAATAACAGGAGGCCATGAATTGACACTGCTGTAAACACCATGTGCTTCCAAGATGCGATCTGCATGTGTGATAGCACAAAATATGCCAACAGATTGTGCTAATATTGTTATGTTTATCACAACGAAGCACAAAGGAAACTAGACTAGCAGAAGTGGCATGGCAATGGCACGGCAATAACCTTTTAACTGTATAACAGTGGATACAGCTCATCAATATAGCTTTAAACTCTCACATACTTTAGGATCAAATTTAGAAAAAAAAAATTGAGGATATACCCAAGACAGTTTAGCAGTCAGTCATAAGGTAACACATACATAGTGGAGGGACCAATTATTTGATCCCCTGCTGAATTTGTAAGTTGCCAATTTGTAAGTTTCACTTCCAATGAAATGAAAAACAGTCTCTATTTTTAATGGTTGTTTCATTTCAATTTAGAAAGACAGAACATCAACCAAAAATCCAGAAGAAACACATTACATAAAAGTTACAAATTGATTCACCTATCATTGTGAGAAATAAGTACCGTAATTGTCGGGCTATAAGCCGCTACTTTTTGCACAAGCTTTGAACCCTGCGGCTTTTAGTCAGGTGCGGCTTTTCTATGGATTGTCCATGATTTTTGTCATATCGTAAGACGATTTGTTTTATTTGTTCCGCTATTGTACGGCACTACGTTGCCTGGCGGAAGGGCATGTGATCGGACACACATCGGGGTTCAAGAGTAGTATGTTGGTCACATGTCCATCCGCCAGGCAACATAGTGCCGTACAAGTAGCGCGAAAAACAAACTTCAAAGTAGCGCTACACGTTCAGCGGGAGGCGTGGATGACAAGCGGCCATAAACTTGCGAAAAGCAAGTTATGCTCAACTCCACCGGTGGATTCTGACAGCGTGGAAAAGTGTGAAAACATCCACGATCACCAACGGATTTCAAAGGGCTGGACTGCTGCATGATGGAGAGGAGGACACCGCCACGGCCCTTCTGAGGGTGTTCGACTCTGACACTGACAACGAGGATTTCTTTGGTTTTGAAAGTGACAACGAAGGAGAGAAGAAGAGTGGATGACGAAGCCATCATGAGCCTGTTTGTATCCGACACTGGGGAAGATGGTGGGAATGACTGACTTTTCTTCTTGTTAAAGCCGTGTCACTGCACCTGAGCCTAAAAGGTAGTCCGAATCTATTTTTCTGGTGTGCTGTAGGTTATTGTTATGTACTACATTTGTTACTCATTTATGAAGCACAGTACATGTTTCGTACTTGTAATTACCGCTACTTGTACATATACCTAAAAAGTTATGCAAATATGTACCCATAACTTGTTTTTCAAAATATTAATAAAAGTGATGTCTCCAAACAGCCATCTCTTTCCTGACAATTCCCTTTGTGCATATTCTCTTACATATGATAAGTCAACATTGAAACACCTGCGGCTTTTGGTCAGGTGCAGCTAATGTATGTACAAAACAGGATTTTCCCCTGATTTTAGCTTGTGCGGCCAATATACAGGTGCGCTTTGTAGTCCGGGAAATACGGTATTTGATCCCCAAGCAAAACATGACTTAGTTCTTAGATGCCCTTTTTGGCAGCCCAAATTACTGTCTACAGTTCAATCCACAAGATCATTTCTGAAGCAGTAGTAATTGTACTGTGCCCCGTTCTAATGCCAGACTGAAATTCACTTAACACATTAACAAGTAAAGACTGTTTTTGCTCCAAATTTATCGGAGATTCGATAATTTGAGACTGAGGGCAAGTGTTACTCTTCTAAAGGCTCACTTTTACATAACAGGTGAAATAGGCAGTTTTCCATTTTTTTTCTTGGAACAAAAACATAAAGGAAGCAAAAATTCAGTTTAATCCAATTCAATTTGATTTTAATTAAGGTTTATTTTTATTGCTAACTATAGGCTTTATAAAAAAGGAACGTTTTATTTATCTTAAAACAGAGGAAGTGGATAATTTTTTGAAATAAGATGGTTGCAATATGGTCTATAATTAGATGAGACACTTAGATCAAGCAAGGAATTTAAGAAGTAATTTAATGACAGAAACCTTAAAAGCCTGTGTTATGTATCCTGTTAATAGTGACAAATAAATTATAATTAAAATTGTAGTATCACCCTGGCTACAGCGATGAAAAGAAAGTGTGTACAAAGTCAAGACGTAGAAGAAGATAACTGAACATTTTCAAACATCATCACTAAATGCTTGACTAAACCTCAAAACTTCTGTTGAATAACTTAAACTTCTGAATAACATCGAAAGTCAGACCTGTCGTCACAATAATACTGCAAGAAAACTAGCCCATTCGCTTATACCATTGGTGTGTATCTTATGAAGAAATACACAAAGCCAACTTCAATGTCACTTTGCTAAAAGCAGAACAGTTAGAAAGTCCACCACCTCCTCCTTGTCTTTTTTTTTTTCACCACCTCTCTAATCCAGAGCGTTTCACTTTAATTTGCTACACAGCTACAACATCCAGGGGGACCTCAACCAGTCCAGCTTCAGTCCAGGGCTAATCCAATAACATCTAGCAAAAACGTTCCCCACCTGTGGGTGGATGTTGTTCTTGGAAAACTGCTTATTTAGGCCCAAATTATAAACTATCACCATTGCAAAAACTTCAGGCACCGACACATATGGTGGTCAAGTCAGAATCATAAATCACCTTAAACACGCATGTTTTTATCTTTAGTAACAACAGCAATGCCATGGATAACTGTGTGTAATCGAACAAAATTAGAAAAAATTAGGCAGGTTTCCTAATAAAGCTGTATTAACAACATCTTAACAACTAGTTTCTTTAAGAAATCAAGTCACTTCAAAGGGATAAAGCAAGCCCTGCTTCTAAATCTCAATAAAAATGTACCTTTAAAATATTGCTCATATTTAGGCATGTGTGTAATCTTGAAAAAGAGTATGCCCTTTAACAACTACTTACTGCAGTCAGAAAGCTACCTGCTGCTACTTAACATTAAACTGAGAGTTGCTTATGTTTGTCTATTAGCCCTGAAAGCATTAAAGTATTTTAGGGGTTTAGTGCTTTGTTTTATCAGTAATTACTGTTAATTACTCTTCAGCAGAGTGTGTTACAATTTTAAGACCTGCATCTGAAATGCTAATCCAACTATCCCTGTGATTCATGCTTAAAAAAACCAAATGTCTATTTCCAAGTGCACACACACACACACACACACACACACACACACACACACACACACACACACACACACACACACACACACACACACACACACACACACACACACACACACAGTTTGAGTATGCACACATGCTCAGCCAAAAGTATTTGACTGGAAGTTTCTCCAACTAAGCTCATTTCACAGAGCACTGAGTTTTGACTCCACGGGGACCACAGTGCTGTCATTCATCCACAAGGGTGTGTGTATTTAAGTGTGAGTGACAGTCCATCATGATGAGTGTGTGTCTATGTACAAGAGGGAAATGAAGTGAGCCATGATGAGACTGATATTGACATGCTTACTAGAGCAAAGAAGAGCTGTGAAAAGTATTTAATAAGCACCTTGAGACAACTGCTGTGTATGTGAGTGTGTGAGTGTGCAGGTGTGTATGTGATAGATTAGAACTGCTATCTGAAGACTTAAAAGATAAAAGTCCAAGTGGGTAGACTTTCTGTAGGCTAAAGGACACTATCATACAGCTGTCAAGGCATGTCTAAATTGATCAAGTGTATGTTGTACCTGATCCAGTATATCAGCGAACTGCCAAAGTTTGCTGAGCTCTACAAGATTTAGCCAGGTCATGTCAAGGATCCATTTAGCTGGTTTCTGGGGGCAAGCCTTCAGATCCAAGGATGCACCTCCTGAATAATATGAACATGAACAATTACAGATATAGACACCTGCAAGTATAACTGGAGGATCCAATGCAAAAAATTCAATTTTAAACTCCCAAAATACATAACAAATGTAAAAATGTAAACCCAATCTTCAAAAACACAGAAAAAGTCATCAGAATTGTAATTTGTTGTTTATCAGGCCGGAGCTGACAGATGGTGAAGCTGCGTGCGTGCACCAGACTGTGGCTGTTCTGGTTCTGCCAGTTGCCATTGCTGGGTTTTATCCCCACAGTGAGGAGCACTCCATATCATATTCAGTGAACTGCTACAGTGTCAATATGTTCAAATTCTGCATAGTTTCTGTCATGAGGTTTAAAACCTGTCTACTCCTTGAAATAAACAATAAATATGGTTAAAGAAAAGAATAACAAACAGCAGAAACAGATGGCAATTTTAACAAACCTTCAGGCTGTTTTGATGTGAATGATAGCTTTACAGAAACCCTTGTATTTTCATTTTTATTTCAAAATGGTGTTTTAAAATAAATCTTAAGAAAAAGTAGGGAAAAACAGTTTTTGTCCAGATGAATATGTTTCAGAAAATCTGTCTGTTCATTCTAACAAGCCGTAAGAAATATCATAATCATGTTTACAACCATGTGATCGATCAAACAGGAAGTAGAGTGTTGTTAGCTAAATGATCTATTCGTTAGCTGTAGAATCTTTGGTTCTGGACAATTTGTGAGTCAGCACAGCACTGGCAGCCTTCATGCACTATGTGTCTCAGTATTCAGTGATCCCGCCCTGTAACTTTACATGGTCTAACACTTTGTAGTTTAGCTGATGGTGGAATATCTAGGAGTGAAGAAATTTCCCAAACTCACTTGTTGCAACGGTGGGATGTTGTTAAATTCTTAGTACTAAGAATCTTTGTCAATACAAGCCATGTTTTTTCATAGCTCAGAGCAGATGTGTTGAAACTCATAATTTTGGGTCTTAGCATTTTTATCTTTTATTTGTTTTCCTGCGTTACTGAATAGATTTCATTTGGCGTATTTTAGTAGATCATAGAAATATTGTTGCATTGTTTGATGTTATTTCATGTAACGAAAATTCTATTCTTTATATTTGTAATATGCAGTTAAATACCTAATAAATAAAGAATACTTATGCACATCTAAATGCCAGTAATCAACATGAGTTATGACCCCACTGAAACGTTCCAAATATTCAAACTAACCCATGGTTGCATGTGCTCACAAAAACAACAATTTACCCGTACAAACAAAACCTTCAGTGTTTGCATCTGCCTCTTACCTTTGATGAGTGTGAGGAACTCCTCGTGTTTGACCTTGTTGCTCTGCATGTCTATCTTCAGCGTCATCAGCAAAGTGAAAAGAAACTTGTGGTCCTCATACAGGCCCCGTGCTGCGTACTTATAAACTTCAAAGGTCATGAACTCTATGATGTTGGCGATCCGTTTACTTGTGATAGGGCTTTTAGAAGACCTTTTCAGGGAAATAAACAGGTCTTCTAAATAACATAGCAACTTGAAGATTCTGTTGCTATGTCATAAAATTATACTTGCCAGTAGTAAGAGTGAGAACTTCTCTAAAATCAAATATAAACTACTAGTAATGATTGCACAACTTCATGAAGTAATAACTTGCAGGTTTTTACATTAGAAAGGTATGGTGGTTTAAATGCACAATAGTTCCTTGATTTGAAGTTTGCAAAGACTTTCCAATATACATATAAACACACAACAAATTACTATGGGCAAACCAATTCATTAAGCAGGAAATGGTAAATATCAGCGTATCCTCACCTGGCCAGAGAAAGGTCAAAAAGTCCCAGGAACTGTCTAAGAGACGTCTGATACATGACATTCACCATACTCATCTCTGTAATCAGGAAGTACAGGATGCTGCCCCTGGTGGCCACTGGAATCACACAGGGAAACACAAAAGCACAAACTCCAACAAAACAAGTAATATCGTTCATGAGGACATTTTTAAACAGGTTTTTGAAAGAATGTTCTGTTAACTGTAGCCTCCATCCATCCATCCATTCGCGTCCGCTTATCCTGTTCAGGGTCGCGGGGGGCGCTGGAGCCTATCCCAGCTGTCATAGGGCGAAAGGCGGGGTACACCCTGGACAGGTCGCAGTCTGTCGCAGGGCCAACACACAGAGACAGACAACCATTCGCACTCACATTCACTCGCACATTCACACCTATGGGCAATTTGGATTAACCAATTAACCTATCCCCACTAACTGTAGCCTGTATTTTTTAAATTAAAACCAATATGTCTCACATTTGTGTAACTGAAGGCTGACTGACACTTTGCAGGCTTACTTAGAAAAACACACAAAAAAAGAGGGAACTTTGTTTTTAAATCATTTTCATTTTCACTTACCTGGCCGGTACTCCTCTCTGGCTGCGTTGATCTGGATCTCAGTCTCTGCGGCAATCTGTAACTTCTGAGTGACTTCTTCAGCTGTACACTTCGTGTTGCTAAGGACAAGAATCAGACTCTCATCATCAACCAAGGAACCCTAAAAAACACACAAACAATTTTTTTTTTTTTAAAAACGATTATTTTTCACAATTTATATCTTATAAAGCAAAAGAGAAAAAGAAAAAGAAGGCTGCAAACTACTTCTAGTTTTAATTAAAAAACGAGAATGCACAAAACTTGGCCCCAACCTCACCCATGCAAATGAATAAAACATTTTCTCACTGGTGGCAATGTAGTTAACCATTTCTAAAAAGAACATTTCTGACACATTGCGGTTTCTTGCCTGTGTGCTCGTCAGTCGGTAGAGAAGACTGTCTTCTAGTTCCTTCATCTTTCTCTTGTTAGATGTCACATCTTCCAAGAGGTCTGTCCTCTCCTTCTCCAATTCCTGGTGTCATAAAAGCAAAGAAAACACAACCACATGAGCAGATATAGCTGCAGGATGGTGCTAGAGAAAGCCTGTCATTAAAATCAAAGGTCTTTGATTCTGCATTGCTCTGATGAGTTGATTCTGTCTGTGGCTTTAGACTCTTCTCCGGTGCCTGTCTATCATGGTGGCCTCTGGTAGCTGTCTATATTATTCTTACTAATATCTGCAGCCGCGTGAAGGTCAAGAAGCTGAGATTTTGGCAAAAAAAATTAATAAATACCTTATCTAAATGAATAGATGAGCAGAATCCTTATGAAGAATAAAAACGCCCCTAGAGGAGAGATAGCCTTAGGGTGATGATAAGACCTGTAAAGCTATGTTGTCGCCCTTTTCTCCGTAGTCCTAAGTAAGCCCCAGCAAATGACTCCAGCTTACCTCTTCTAAGTGTCCAAAAGTGTTATTTCTGCACTGGGGAAAGCAGGTCTTATCAAAATTTACACCACAGTCTTGCCTGCTGGGAGCATAAATTTGACCAGCATGCTAAATCCCTTTTAGAGTATGAGAGACAATAATTGTGATATTTTGTTTTGAGAGTGCGAGAGATTAAACTAAAACAAAATTTGTCTTGTTATCTAAGTCAAATTTAATGGTGGCTCATAAGTAGGCCGACTATCCACATCCCATTAAACTGACTGCCTTTAAGCGGGTATAAAAAAAACAGTCACCACTTCTAAGTGGCAGGTGTGTTTTAAATCAATTAGATTGCTATTTTGATTGTAGATTACAAGCATATTTTCCTAAGAACTGCTGTGTTGGACACTATCACAGCAGGTTGTTATCAATGATAAATGCTCTTTACATATAATGTAATATAATATAATATAATATGAATACACAAATATTTATGAAAATGCTTTTTTTTTTACATTTCCTATAATTTTACTTTTACTATGAGAATTATTATGGTCAAGACAGCAGGCTGGTTTGAAACCAGTGGGTCTGAGAGGACAGAATTAGTATTCATACCCTTTCTATTACTGCATATGAATGATTTCAATAGCTTACAAAGACAGATGTAAGTCATACTGGAGCTGAAAGCTGTGCGTAGAATTGAAGTTTGACTGAAAGTAAAAAGAAACGATTCAACAGTGATGTTGGGTTTGTGAAAACTGCACAAATTGTAAAGACAAGAAGCAGGGCTTATAGCTGAGGTAGTAGTTTTAGCTCTTATTTGATTAAATCCAAATTTAGTACACAGATACAGTAACAAGCCTCTTCCCATCTGGAATAAATCTTTCATTTCATGACCAGCTATCAGCAGAGGGAAAATTGCTTTTCTGTAACAGGACCAGCCTTTTCAGAGTGACAATCAATGAGTCCTGCATTTGGTGCATTTATAATTCACTAATCTATTCCCCAGTGAGACTGACGTCACTTGTCTGTGTCTTTGTGCGTATGCTTGGTACCGATACACGTGAGCACTATTTCTGGGTTACTTTTATTCCCCACTCACACTGTGTTTGACCAAAGCAGGGCGGTTGCAATTGTTTGTATTCAAATGGCGTTCTGATGTCACAGTACAGAGAAAATGAGATTGGGAAAGATGTAGAGAGTCTGCATTTAAATGTTGTTCAAGATTTATTTCAGGTTCTACAAGGATGCACATAAGCAGTATTAATGCAGGGGTACAGTCTAATAGTACATTATGCTAACCTAATTTAAATATGTTCCTTAATTATGTATCGTCTGGCTTTAGTGGCTACCATTTTGAGTACTTGTATACCTGCTTTTCAGTGAGGATGACTCTGCCCAGCAGCTGGTCCTCCAGTCCTCTCATGGTGACAGTGAAGTCAATGATGGAGGTGCGAGCACTTATTTCAGGAGTGTAAGCCGGGTTAGGCAGCTTGGTGGTCATATACAACCTGAAGCCCTTCATCACATCCACTTCTTTGTCACCAAGCTTCACCTGCAAGAGGGTGTATGTGTGTTATTGTTTAGAATATTAAGTCTTACAAATAACATAATAAAGAGCTCAGAGTTGGAATTACTGGTTGGAGTTCTGGTTTTCCATTGGAAATTAATGTGGGTGTATTTGGATGCTAAAAGTTCATATTTTTAGCATCCAAAAGTGCAGAATTAATTTAGAGTGTTCTCATTTGTGTTTTCAGGAAATTGGAATTGTTCAAATCTTTATTAGCAACACAGAAAATACATTTGCGCACAATATAAATGTTTTTTCTCCAAAAGCGCAAACCATTTTTTCCATTAAAAAAATATGAATGTCCTGTTGTACCCAGAGTCTACTTCCAAAGCTTAATTTGGGGTCGTCATTTAGGCTAATGAAACCAAAACCACTCAAACTGTGATCTGCAATTTTCCCAACTACAATTATCTTCAACATTACATAAAACTGAAGCTGCAATAGAGTCAAAATCGGTGCATTTCGCATCTCAGGAACAGGAAGCACTCTGCAAAAGTATGCTGCAATTTCAGCCTTCATCCTGTAAAATCATTTGATTTTTTTATTTTTGTTTTTTTACTAACATGCCCCCAAACACCCACAACTCACGCAACAGCATCAGGTAGCTCCAGTTTGTTTATTTCGCCCCCCAAAAAATAATATTCATTCAAATCAACCAACATCCCATCTGCACTGGCTCAATGCTCCACAGCCTGAACTCCTTTGCATTAGAATGTGAGCTAATACAGGATACCGAATGCACTTTGTGTACTGTATTTAATTTGATGTTACTTTAACAACTGATTGAGTTCGATTTATGTGGTGAATTTAACTTGTTTGGCATCAACAAAAATGATGGAAATAAAAAAGAAAAGGAAGTTTCATTATGCAACAGAAGTCTGTTAAAGTATCGACACTTGCCCTTGTTCTAAGTGGTGACATATTGAATGTTTGTTTCCCTGAGTATGTCTTAAAATTTTATATTTTATTGTATTTTTTGTTAATGTAGCTTTCAAAACTGTCTGAACACCCAAAGCAGAGTCAAGAGAACCAACTGTGCCTTTTTGACAAGATCTAATGATGCCGACCTTCTATAAAAAACAGCAAAATAAAGGAGGAAATAGTACAATGTACACTGCACAGTGTAAACCCTTTTCCCAGACTTACCAAGTACATTTTAATCTGTCTCAAAAGAATTAATATGATCTAGGAAATGTGGTCTGGCTGCCAATGATACTCATACTTAAAACTCTCTTCTAGTCGACACTACCTGTGCAGTGTCAGCGAGAGAGCTTGTTTTTCTCTGTCTGAGCTAATCAAGCTCTATCAGTCCAGGTGTGACAGCTGGCGTGCCAAGGAGAAGCTGGCAAAGTCTCATCATACTGACCACTAGTCTTTGAACATGCCTGCCAATTTCATACCCTTCTAACTAAAAGTAAAATCTAACACATGGATCTAAGTAGGATTATTTCGTTCTGTGTTGTTACCTTGTAAGTGGAGCCGGTTTTGATGAAGTTTTTCTCAAGTATGTTGTCAAGCGCAGGGTCCAACTCCTCCCCCACATCCTCAATCAAAAGGGGTCGACCAAGAGACAAACTGTCCTCTAGGTGGTTCTTGAAGTACTTGTGATTCAGTGAGGTGATCTGAGATCAGACAAGAAAACACATTTTAAAATAGTAATTGTCTGATTTCAATGTGCAGTTTGGATGACCACCACCACAGAGCCTGATATTGTCCTGAGGATATGAAATAAATGGGCTAAATGTGAGAAGATTTTACAAAACAGACAAAAATACTGATTTTACTGTACGATACAATAACCTTCCTATGTGACCACAGCAGCAATAATATTTGTCTCCAACAGGAGTAGGAGACACATGTGTGGTTTCCTCACTTTTCCTTCAAAGCTACAAAGGTCAGCCTCTATGTGCGGATTCTGACTGTTCAAGCTAACAAAGAATTGCTTTTCAAGTGAGCCATTTTTAGAAAAAAATAAATAAACTTTTTCTAATGATGTGACCTGAAGAAAGGGTTGAAACCTACCGCTGGAGGAAATGTGTCTCCAGGATGCTCATAATGGGATTTCAGAATGCATTCACTCGGCTTAGAGATTGCCCCTAACAGGGTCAGCGACTTTTGCTTAGCTTATTATGTCTGCAGAATTGGTGGTAGTTTTTTTGTGGGGGGTTTTGACATTGTGCTCTGTATACTGGATAGCAGGAAGGACCAAGGGCATTAAAGAATTTAGGACCACAGTTACTAACAAGCAATGATGATCCACAAGGCCAGTAACATTGTGGGGATGGAGCTGCACTCTCTAAATGTGGTGTCAGAGAGAAGGATGTTTTCCAAGATAAGGACAATGCTGGACAATACCTCCCACCCAGTCACAGGAGCACGTTCAGTGAGAGACTGAGATTACCCAAATGCACCACTGAATGACACAGGAAATAATTCCTGCCGGTGGCTCTCTCTCTGTAAAATTCATGAATCTAAACCACCAGTACACACTGCAGTAGTTGCACACACTTATGATCTGCACATCCTATACAGGAATATAAGGGCACTGCAATTTCAGCTTTGTCTATATTCAGTGTTGTCTAATATATTGGGATATTTATAATTGGAGCTATTTTCGTTTATTAGAGCTGTTTTGTTCTATTTTTAAATTAGTATTATTTCATTGGTACTTTAACTTGGTAGTAACTGTTCTTACTTGGAACTGTGAACACACAATTTCCTCTAGGATTCTGATTCTGATATTAGAGGCCACTAAAAATCAAAATGGGCACAGGACATTTGGACTGGTGAAGAAGACTAGGTATAATGCAAAAGGCTGCATGACGGATGGATGAATGGATGCATTCATTTAACTTTTATATGCTTCAGACATTGAAACGAAATTGTAGAAGATAGTTTTGCAAACCTGTAGCTCATTCTTGGCTTCTTTGTTCTTGATCCAGCTTTTTCCCTGTGTCTGTGGGTCAATAAGGAGGGGGAAGCGGGCAGCTTTGGTTACAATAATGCCATTGTGAATGGACAGGTCATCATTTGGCAAACCCTGTAAGACACAACATGAATAAATGGTGAGGGTCAATCTTGATGCTTAACAGTATCTCCACCAATGATAAATGGTCCAGCAATCAATGTTTCCTGGGATCCTCGTTTAAAGATAAATAAAAGATATTAGCAGCTACCAGTGCTACCCATCAGCGTTTTAGTAGCACCTATGGTATCAGTTTAAAAATCCTAAATTGTCTGGTTTTCAAGTTATCTGATTTACAAACTGGGCGTCCACACCACCCGGTTGGCGACCCAGCAGACTGACAACAACACCATATCAGCTTTTTACTGCTGAGGGGTAAAAAAAAAATATGACTGTTAACATAAACTAACATTTACACAAACGTTAAAACAACTTAAGCTAACAAAAATGTTAGCAATTCTAGTTAGATTCCCATATATTCACAAAACTTCTTTCAACTACTAACTACTACATTACTGTTACTACAACCAACAATAATAATAATGACGCTATCAGTTAATTTTTAATTAACCTAATTACCTTATTTTCCGCAGGATTTTAAGGTGCACATAAAATCCTTTAATTTTCTCAAAAATCGACAGTGAGCCTTATGTATGAATTCTGGTTGTGCCGATTTTATGTGGTACACAGCACTCAAAAATCTGTCAAAACATGTTTTAGTACAACTATGTTTTGGTAAGCTACGAAGAATTGATTGTCAGAGCGTTATGACAACCGTAGTCAAGAGCCTTGCGGAACAATCTGGGTCCAAAACTCCGTCAGTTTCAGGACAGGTCCCAAAGTCGAACAAACAGTGCGACATCACAGAGAGTTAACTGTCTAAATTCTTTCACATTTAATAAAATGATCAGCGTTGCTGATTTACCAGGTGTAACGATTACGTTTAACATACAGGCATCCATGAAAACAGAATTTATAAGATTATAGTTATAGGTTAGATTAGAGTTATAGGTTAGCAGGAAGTTAGCTCGCTAGTTTCCGTCTAAACATGATATACCATGTTATGACTGAGAGATTTCTGAAAAAAATTAAAACATACAGCTCTGCTATGGCTTCCAGCATAAATGAAGACAGAAAACTAAACAGCAGTGATGCTTGTAGGGTTACTGGGTTGGGCTAGCTGGTATATTGGGTTGGGCTAGCTGGTATATAATGCTGTGCTACATTACATGTGGCATTAATATGTAAAAACATCTTTAATTAGCAAAATAGATCACTGACCTGAAGGTTCCATTCACTAACTGTGGGCGCATCAATGAGCAGTTCAGTCAGATTGAGGTTGTTACCAAACGGGATGTAACGTTGCTTCAGCTCTCGCTGCCAGTCGTTCAGCAGAAGGTTACGAAACTCCTGATTGAAAGGTCCTGAGTAAGAAAGAAAGGCTGTGGCCAGAAGAACATCACCTGGAACAGGAACAAGCGTTGTTACGTGTACATACTTATCAGTACACATCAGTGTATCAGTTACATATTAATCAGATGTGGCACTGCCTATGCACTGAAATGAGAACATGCCTAAATATTAGTGGGGTAATTTTAAAAGTGCAAGAAATTCCATGTCAAACAGTAGCATCACGACCATCCCGCTGATAAATTAAAAACATTAGCATACAATAACGACATGACAGATTAAGGTTATAACTCCAAGTATAACTGCATCATCAGACAGAGATTTTTCACTTCACTGCACATTATTTATCCACAGAACATTTCCCATATCACACAAAGAACTTCATATTATTATGATAGATATTTGTTATTATGTTGCAGAGGCTAACTCTATGTTTTTGAAACCTGCTGTGAAACCCACCCACGAGCCGTTTGGTTTGGACAGCAAACTCTTTGCTCTGTTCCGTCCATCTCTCCTTCTCGCCAGCGAGACCGCTGATGAGACTGGACGCTGTCTGCATCTTGTGTCTGCAGCGCTCAGCATCCTCCAGCAGCGTCTGATGGGAAAGGGGCCCGCAAACAGGTCAGTAGGTTGATGTGTCTATTTAGCCTTGTGTGTCTGTCCAAGTGTGTCTGCCTCTATCCAAGTCTTATTCCACCATCTGCACATTCGTGGATTAAACCCCTAAAAGCTCATCTCTGTTCATCAGAATTACATACCCATCATCATTATCTAACTTAGTACGCATGAATCTAAGAATATTTGCCTCTTCCCTCAGCTGCTCACCAGCGAACTGCCCCTCACTGCATGCGCAAGCCACACTTTAGGTTTTTTTGCTTGACAGAGAGGGACACAGTGCCCTTCCACACTGCTGAAGTGTGTGCTTTGTTAAGCAGGAGAGAAAAACCGAGGGCTTCTTCTGTAAATCAAGAGGACTATAAAGGAGAGGTGGTGCTGTTCCAACAGGTCACAGGAGAGAAGAAGTAGTGTGATGTGTCAGGAACACAGTGACTTGGGCAAAATAAAGAAAATGCTGGGTGTTAAATCTGTGATTACAAACAAAGCATACAAATGCAGACAGATTAACACGTCCTGGGAAGCTTGTATTGCCCCAAGCTATTGTTGTTAATGTTATCTTCACTTTATCTGTCTTCTTTTGCTTTCCAGGACTCATTTTTAAAAAAATATATTTTACCACTTTATAAAGGGGAAATATTGAAAAAGGCATGTGGCCTGTGCTATGAAGCAGAATTTCATCTTATCCTGGTACTTTCAGGGCTAACCCTGAGTTTTTTGTATTATGAAGGTGGTTTACTTCTTACCGAGTTATATCACCATGGTAAATTATGCTGCAAATCTAACTTGCCTTTTAAACATAATTGAATTAAACACTTGATTACAGTCCATCAGATTCTGTTTAGATCATCAGTATCTTAATGACTGAGCTATGATATTTTTAAGCATGTCTGTTTCCTTCCCATGAGCCTAGTGTTCCCAGTCTTCATCCAGAGAGCCATCTAGATTTCCAGTTCTTTTTCTGTTTTTTGCCTTTTATTGTTTAGTTATGGACTTCGACTGCATTCCTAATAAAGCTTGCTTTCTGTTTTACATCGAGACTTTGGTCTTCACTTGGAGCCACTCCTGTCCATCATCAACACCAAATGCCTTTGCAACGAGCCTTTCAGTCTCACTTTTAGCCCTGGAAGATGAACAGTCTCTGCATCTTAATCATGACATTATAACCTGTTCCCGTCCTGGTCTCTTAATCAGGGAGTCTTGATTCACTTGCTGTTCCATTAAGATGTTACATTTCACATCACAAAGTGTACTGAACATGGGAAAACACAGACCAGATGCTCTCACAGACCTCCACAGAGGATTAACCGGTGTTACTCAGTCACTTCAGTAACTAAGGTTCAGTCCTTTTTTTCCTTTTAGCCAGGCTGTCACAGATCTTATGGTACATTTGTCATACTGTACATACTGCAGTTTATAATAATATTGTTATTACATCAGTGGCACATTGATATTCTCAAAAAACATTTTGCTTTCTTGAAGAACGTGGGAAAAAATATCATGTAACAAATAATAAACACAGTTGATCCCCTATAGTAATTGTTGCACTTTCAAATAAAAGATAAAAGGTATTAAATTCCTATATCAGGAGCAACACACAGGTTTTGTGTACTGAACTAAATTACAGTTGTGTTTTGATGAAGTTGCTGACCTGTTTCTCCATCATTGCTTTCTCATATTCCCCCTGTACCACATCAAGCTCTGCCTGCTTGGCGTCTAGCTCAGCCTGAGCTTTCTGAAGGTCCGCATTAGCTATGGTCAGACGATTCTCCTGCACGGCCAAGTTAGCCTAGAAAAAACAGAGAAAAACAATGAAAGAGTGTGGAGGGGAGAGCTGTGATGGTTTGTTTGTTTGCTTTGTTTTTTGCACATTAAAAGCTTCAGGTAAAAAACAGAGAAAAAGTCATTAAATAGTTAAATGGTTAGTGGGATGCCAGTTTATCTCACAGCATGCGCAACCCACAAAGATTAAATGCAGCAGCCAGCGTTCAACTCTAACCCATGGCCTCAGTTACCAGTGTGCTATCTAATAGAGGCAGAAATGTCTGAAAATGGTTAGTAAGATATTTTAGAAGAATGGACATAAACACTGAAAGAAAGAGTTTGAAGATGACAGAAGTAAGCAAAAAGATAGTTTGTGTATAGAGCTAGGGTTGTAGAGAAAACACTGAAGCTCAAAAGCTTTGGAGAAAACTTGAGAGTGTGCTTGGTGTGGGATAAGGAAAAAACATAGCTATTTAATATTAATTGACATCTGAGGGGAACATCCCGTCTCATCTTTCTGCATGTCTGTCCATTCGACTGTATCTCTGTATCCAGCTTAAAGGGAAAACACCACTGGGCTCGAAACCAGAAAATCTGTTTTGTAGGCTGTGCTCCACAAAAGGTCAAAATAAAACAACAGTGCCGAGGGATGTGTATATATGTAGCTGTGTGTGAGTGTGTTTGGAGGGGGATTAGGGAAACAAAGTGGAAAGGAGGAAAAAGAAATTGGTGGCTAGAGCAAAAAGAATAGAATGCAGTTAAGAAAAGAGAGAGGTGTTGAATGAGAACTAACAAGGGTGACAGCAACAGATGTCATCATCAGGCAACATTTCCAAAAGCATAAATGTACACTGTAAATGCCTTTAAATGACTATGACCCATCAGACATTCACAGCAGCTTGTATTTACTTGTAGTTAACCGAGTGGGTGATTCTTCAGAAGAATTTTGCCTTTTGTGTTGGTGAAAGCACATGTTACAGCCATGGGTCACTTTGCTCCTTCATCTGGCGTGATTACCCATATGGAAAAGATATATATAAATCTTATAAAGTTTGTATCTGTCTTGTGTGAAACTTGTATGAAAAGCATATAAGTGTGAAAACAGATATAAGATCCCTTGAAAAATTATATAATGAAACTTGTATGTTTTGGATACTTACTAAAACAATGTATGAAAGTAATGCGAAAGTGGCCACTTTCATGAGTAAATCATGTAAGCCTTATATGATTTACTCATGAAAGTGGCCACTTTCATGAGTAAATCATGTAAGCCTTATATGATTTACTCATGAAAGTGGCCACTTTCATGAGTAATCACATATAAGTTTTTACTATTTCTTTTCCGTATGGGTAGCCCTGTCTGTTTTGTATGCTTATTAGCATGTGCAAGCCCCTGTTAATGATTGGTGCCTGGACTTGTCTCTCATCCTGCCTCCTGGCCTGCTCTGCGTTCTCTCACGAATGACTGGACAGTTGCCCCGGTGCAGTGGTTCAACTGGAATACAGCACTAATCACAGCAGCCGCTTTAAAAGAGCTGCCACTTTGCTATTCAGGACAGTGTGAACAACGTGCCATGCTGTGTTTCCTGATTGCATGAACTAAAGGTTGCTTGTTAGCTAGTTTTGTATTGTTTGTAGCTAACAAGCTTCTGCAAGCAACTCTGTGTAGTGCTTCTCATGATTCTGTAACCTCTTCCGTTGACCAAGCTTGGCACACTCATCCAACTAGAGACACTCAGTTTAGAGGGTGACTAGTTAAGTAAGTTTGTCCCTTTAAAAAATGATAAGTAAAAGAGAAATTAGTTGAAGTAAAGTTCAGTTGCTTCTGGTTAGAAAGCGGTCATTGGCACTGTCTGGCATCTTTATATCCACTTTTCCGTCGTGCTTAGACTACATTATCTCTAAACATATTTTCTAAATTTCTATATTTTTTTGACCAAATAATTTTCTGTTTTGGAAGAATTAACTGCTGAATAAGGTAAGGCTGAATATTAACACTTTAGAAACGTTCTAACATTGAAAATGTTAGCTCTATATTTTCTACTAAGTCCTTTTTCCCCAAAAACAGCCACAGATCAAGAAAATGTTTGATTTAAAGGTCAATCATGGATGCAATACACCGTTTTTCTTTTTGTTAAACACTTTACTTTGCCTTTAGTGGCTGAATTTGCTGATCCATTTAGTTGTCAAAAATGGCACACACAAAAAATGACAAAAATAAAGATTTAGTATGTTTGTGTTTTATCTCTGGGGTAAGCATGGAGGTGAGAGAAGGCTCAGCTGGTAAGCTTTTAGCTTACACAACTTGTGATGCTGTGCAGTAATAATCAAGACTTTGCACATATTTTCTGCAGATATCAGATCTGGGTGTGTGGATTTAATAATTCATTATTAATAATTGAATAATTCACAGGGATTCCAGTGACATAAAGCGAATAAATAGTGCAGCCTGCTGCATAAATAAGCAGTCTTTGAGCACAAGGAGTCTGAGGAAATCCATTTTCAGGCTTGTATCACAAGATTAAAAACGTAAGCCTTGAAAATCTGAGATGCACCCAATGTTTATAATCAGTGGATAAATACTTCTGAATTTTGCTGCACTTCAAACTTCTACCATCAGCAAATTATTGCTGCTGCAGTGTGGAAATGTGCCTTTTTGTGCTTTTGTGGCTTGTGGTTTTTCTACAGAATGAAATGTTTCATATTCATCAGATTGGGAGAATAGTCCAAAAAGTGTGTGTGTGTCCCTAATGTTACACATTTTAGGAGGTGTTTCATAATACATATTTGTAAGGGTGAGTTTAACTTACAGATGCCAATTGGTAGTCAGTGGAATAGTAGATTATTCAGTTCACTTTCTGCTTTTCTGAGGAAGCACTCTACTAGATCTGCAATAATGTTTGTTACCTTCAAGGGCAAGACCTCCTTGTTGATGGAAAAGAAGGAAGCCATGGCTTTGGTCCAGGATGCTATGCCAGCTACATTGCCACACACCCTCTTGGCTGTTTCGATGTTGTAGTCAGGCATTTCGAAATAAGGCTGCAGGAGCTCCACAGTTTCCCTATTAATGCTGTCCTTGGGGAATTGCTTCAGGAGGGGAAAAGAGGCAGAAAAAACAGAATGAGTATGCGGCGGTTTAATCTGGGACTTATTTCAGCCTTTGCATTTAGACAAATGCTGAAAATGCAAAGCTATACAAAACCAGAGAAAATGAAAAAATACATACTGAAAGGGACAAAGACAGAAAATAGAGCATGTACTCAATTGAGACCAAAATTGCATCAGGATGAAAAAAAAAACTATTTAAATCAGGGCATCAATGGGTTATGTTTAAAATAAAAGGTGTTTACAAATAAATATTTTAATAAGACATGAACCACTTTTATGGAAGTGCAGAGACTAAACTCTTAGAGTCTAAGTTTAGCCCTTTCTATTATGTAGAATGTAGCTTTCATTCATGTTAAACATGGCAAATAACACAAAGCATAAATCCTGAATCATGTGTTGAGATAATATGAGCACTTCAGTCTTAACTATATACAAATTAAATAAATGTTACTGCACCTGCAGACTGCCCAGGAAGTTTCCAGCAGTCATGAGTTTTAATGACTCCTGCCATGAAGGAGTGTTGCAGTTCTTCTCTGGGTCAACTTTCACAGGGTTGACCTTCCTCTGGAAGAGCAGCAGCACGCAGTCCATGATCCGCATGATGAGGTGAGGGGGGCGACCGAGTGTCCGTACTGTGGCAATATCCGACGGTTTAATTGTCTATGTGGGCAAAGAGGACAAACGGAGAGCGGGAGAATTTAGAACAGTCATTTACTGTATGGCATGACCCCGATGGGAGAGCTGGAAACATGTGACAAGTAAGTCGAGTAAGGATTTGACGCCAGCAAACTGGACAAACGCAGAGCATGTTAGGAGACGATTAGAGCAGCGCGTTACTATGACGAGAACAAAGGATAAATCATTTGTTTCTCATTACCGTGTTCAAAGAAGAGACAGATACATTAATGAGGATTATACCTAATTCTCCAGTTTCAGAATATAAAAGCAGAGGAGGTGTGCAGAGGGAAACAACACGACGACTGTAAGTATAAACTGTGGCAGAATGAGAGGAGTTCAGGAGAGGGTGACACAGGATTTCCTCCAGGGACTGATTAAAACAAGAGACAGCAGACCAGTAAAGAAAATGTTCCTGTGAGAACTGTTCGGCTGCTTTACTCTCTTCTTATCTTTTCTTGTTTTGCACTTCCCATTTCTGTTCTCTCCTCCTTGCTCCATTTCCACTCAGTGCAAGCCTGAATTTCCCACTAGAGTGTCAGCCACCAGACAGTCTGGGTTATCATGTACTTCTACTTTCACTAGCCTATATCCTCTATTCTCCTACAGCTTCTTATGAAAATCTCTCACTAAGCCCATTGTTACAAAATAAAATCATCACTCCAGTTCAGCAAGAACTACAAAAACTAAACCATTTTATGCTTTACTGTCATCATTAATCCACTGTAACTATTAGCAAATCAGCTCCTTTTGTATGACAAGGAAATGTTATAGAATGGTACCGTTACCTTGAGTTTGCACACACACAAACTCGGTCCTTTTAAAGGCTGGGTGAATATCCAAATTAATCAGGAAACAGAACCAGTCGGTGAATATTTTAATGTGACAGTGTGGTATGAAAAGCCTGAAGAAAGGAAACATGAATTCCTTCAACTCCTCTGCCACTAAAACTGATGTTCTTGAATAAGTTAGAAAATATCTTTTACTTTAATCTCGCTATACTGCAGAACACCAGCAACATTAGGAAGTGTCTTGGGTTGTCTGTTTAGAAATCCGAGGTTTCTATATGCAGTTGCACGATAACATTTTTTTAATGAGGGAATTGCCACAGGAGCTCTGCATGCAACCATCTACCCAGGAGGACAGCTTTAATTACAATGCAGCTAGAGGCACCAGACGACCATACTAAGTTTAGACACACCAGGACAGTAAAGCTGCAGGCAGAAACATTCATACAGCTTCACACATTAAGTCACAGAGGGCTTTAAGTGGCACCCTGAAGCAATACATAGTAAAAGAGCAGGAGAAATCTAAATTGGGTAAATGTAAGTCACACATTAAAGCACAAAAAAACTGCCCTCACTTTTTTAAATATTCAAGTTATATTGTAGGGTTAGATCATGAAGGCAAAGGCAAATATGCTTTGCTTTACTGGATCAAACATGCTTACATTCACCCCCCTAAAGCTGTGACACAGGAAAAACTCTGCTTATGAGTGAAATAATCTAATAGCTACAAGACTCGTGGTGTCTACAAGATGAACTTTGATGACTCTGGTGATCTCCCGCCTTTTTTCACTGGCACTAACATTAGGGTGACATTTGGCTCATGAAAGCCAGTTCAGACAACGATGTCACGTTGCTGTTGAATGATTAATTGCAATCATTTTTCCAGCACATTTTGTAATCTTCAGATCATTTTAATTTGTCTCGTTAAGTGATTTATGATCAACTACCTGCAAAACTAATTATCCTATAATACACCCCCCGGTCCAACACACACACGCACACACACACACTCACACTCACCGCCAATGTGGTACTCAAAAAAAAACAAACTCAGGTTTAACATTTAAACTGAAATGGTTCGTATAGCATGTTGTGAATCTCTAGCATGGCTATAGGCTCTGAGTGATTTAAAAGAAAACAAACAAACAAACAAACAAACAAAAAAGACGTCTGAACGTAGATATGTCTACCTGAGAAATTTAAGTCTGGAGGGAAGCCTTGGAGGCATGTATTCAACATTGCTGTTTCAACATCCCATACCTGCAGCGCAGCCTCTGCCTCCTCGAGAGCTGGCCGGGCAGCTTCGAGTTTCTCCTCAGCGATGGCCTTGTCAGCTGAAATGCTGTCCACAATGGCCTGCGCCTTGTCCTTCACCTTTTGTACCTCTACCTTCACTCGCTCTGCTGCCTGGGCTTTTACTGTCACCTCCTTCAACACCTGCACAAGAAAACAAACACACATTATAAGTGACAGAGAAATGATTTGAAGCTGGGAGACTTTCTCAGCTGAGAAAAGATCGTAAGTGTGGTTAAGTAGAAAACAGAATGCTCAATCCAATGGGAGATGGCAGATCTGAGCATTTGTAACACTGAAGAGGCTCTACCTGATATAGAGGTCTCTGTATAACAAGAGTGAGTGTTCACGAATGGAGGGAAAAAAAGAGACGGCTTAAACTGCTTCACTTATGCTGAAGCATGACTGTAAAAAATACACATTCGTCCCATTAAACATCTATTTGTCTTATTTCTCTCACTGCAAGAGGGTAATTTTACACAACAATACAATATTCCCCAAACAATCACTGGAAAGCCTGATTCCCAGCAACGGACACAATAAACACTTCATCTCTTCATTCTGTGTTCACTTTCTTATTAATGCATGAAACTTTATATTAGTGTCTAATACAAACTAGCATGTATCCATTCAATTCTGTTGATTAGTTCATAGACCGTGTTGCTGTTTTAATAAAAATGCAACTAAAAAGCCAGCTGAAGCATTCTGTATGCTTGTTGAACCTTAAACCCACACACATACAAATAAAAATCCCCTCCCTGCCTACAAACGTACCATATCAGCCTTGTCATTGGCAATCTGTAGCTCCTTCTCTTTCACCTCCAGTTCTTTGCTGAGAGCTGCCACTGACACCGATGCCTCCTTCAGCTTTTGGAGACCAGTATTCATCCTGAAGAGGAGAAATTTTGAATACAGTTGATCAAGTCAAATATGATTACAGCAAACTTGTTGCTTCTGTGTACTGTCTGTCTACTATCTGGGTTTCTGTTTGCTTAAATGGCAACACAACTTGCATATGTTATCATTTGCACAACATTGTTGAACTCATTTTGAACAATTTACCTGTTGGCCAAAGTCTGAACTTCAGACCTCTTTTCTTTATAGATGGTTTTGTAGCCTTGAATGAAGGATAAATAAGACTTGGGTGTGACATGGGTGGAGCGTCGGTATCTAAATTCAAACAAATTGGGTTACATTAATACTGCAACATGCTAAATATTATGACAATCATCATGCGTTGCAGACACACATAAAACAATCTTCACATATATGCATATAATCTTCAAACACACATATATATATATACATATATATTAGGGGTGCAACGATATTCGTATCGATATTGAACCGTTCGATACAGTGCTTTCGGTTCGGTACGCATATGTATCGAACAATACAACATTTGTAATTTATTTTATCAACTTTCCTTCTGACGATGCTGTCTGTGTGGAGCGCTCAGTGAATCTGCGTTCGACTACTCCGCCTAGGCTGCACTGTCGAGCGCAGATCCACTGAGCGCTCCACACAGACAGCATTGTCAGAAGGAAGAGCGCAGGGCAAGCTAGCGAGACAGAAGTTAAGCTCTCCTTGCAACAGGCAAATTGAACCTCCCCCACCCTCATTCAGATCTGGCGTTTGGAATTATTTTGGTTTTCATGTGACGTATGACCCTGAAGGTAAGCGCGTCATGGACTAAAGTAAAACAGTATGTTGGATGTGCCATGCAATGCTCAATTACATGGGTGGGAGCTAGTGTGTTAGCGCAGTTAGTTCGTTAACGTGTTGGCCGTCTAGCCCCATGCACGGGGCTATCAGGGGTAGCTCGTTAACGGAGATTTGCCGTGTTGTGGCGTTAAGGTCATTTTAACGAGATTAACCTGAAAGCACTAGTGGGAACACAACGAATATGACTGCACATTTACGCCGACATCATCCTAGTGCAAAGACAAAAACAACAAGCATGCTACTAACTTTAGCCGAGTCATTTAGACAGCTGTTAGCACATGATTCTCCTTATGCTGCTGAGAATATAGCCCAGAAGAAGCGGATAATATAGCTTTTATTTTGGAAAGAGCCATTTCTCTGTAATAAACTCTCTTTTCCAAAGATGAGTGATTCCTCAATCAGATACAGGGCTCGCAAAATCGCTAGCCCGACGTCCTGGGGCTAGCGATTTTTTTCAGACGGGCTACCCTGCCCGTCGGGCTATTGTAGGAAGGAAAAATATATGTCAATGCTTTTGCATTCTTTCAGAAATGTAGCTGGGTAATTATGTCATTGGCATCGGTGAGCCACTGTCAATATGTGACATATTGAAATCGCGTTTGAATTTGCGCTTGTTTTTTTGCTTTCACTTTGCAATCTTGCGAACTGTGTATAGAGAGCGACAGCACTGATCTGTGAGTGATGATAATTTGTGCACCAATTCCTCTGACATCGTCTTATTAATCGTTAGCTTACTATGCAAACATGACAAGTGAAATCTCCCGCAGCTTAAACATGTGAGAGGTTGATCGCGCAGAGAATCGCTGAGCGTTATGTGAGTGTGTGTGTAAAAGCAGCAGGATTTATATTTCAGTTCTGCTGAGCCAAATAAGACAGGTCAGGGTGAAGAAGTGACAGCCAAAGAAAAGCTTACCACAAAACGGAGAAGTTATGACAAATCAGACTATAAGGCAAAAAGAAAGTGCAGCTTTATGGTTTCATGGACAAAAGAATTTCTGTGGCTGCAATATGACGAGCTAATTAACCAGGGCTGCACATAAGTGGTCCGCAGGTGCGCATTCGCTGTCAAAATAAAAAACACGCACAAGGGTTAGGGTTAAATTTAAAAACTGTACTTTTGAGTTAAAATATATATTTATATTTTTAATAAATGACAAATTAAAAAGGCATGAACATTTTTTTTGTATCGAAAAAACATCGAACCGTGACACCAAAGTATCGAACCGAACCGTGAATTTTGTGTATCGTTGCACCCCTAATATGTACTGTACCTCTGGAAGTAGTCCACACATTTCTCCGCTACACCATCCTGGAAGGAGCCCATGCACTGAACTACCTCACATTTAACCTGGGCTGAGCAGTCTATGTCATAAACAGACAGGAAGTGCTCTGAAACTGAAGGACAGGAAGAAACGAGACAGGACATTATTAACTGAAGAAAAACCTCAGAGAGCGCAAAGAAAGTCGATATCTTGTATTCATATAACAGCATCCACTTTGAAATAAACAGAGTATAACATGTACCGCATACATTTTTGAAAAGAAATGCGAGCACCAGACAGGTCACATTTGTGAAAATAAAACTGTGTGTTAAAAATACCTGCAACCAGTGCATCTTTGGGCCAGCGGCTGAACCAGTCCATGGTGCAACCAGAGATCAGCGCCGGAAACTTCAACGCTCGGTTCCGGAACTTCTCCCCAACAGGGGAAAAGCACAGAATGACGTGGAGATTATGTCGAACTCGTGACATGAAGTAATCGTACAGGTTTCCGTTGGTTGGAGGTCGCCGGGGAAACTCTCGCTTCATGACAGGGATGAGATCATTGAGGATATCATCTATTTCGTCACGGGCAAACAAGTTGGACACCTGAAGGCAGAAACATGCAGTTGTGTCTCTGATATCACAATACTGACGGACCTAACCATAGTTCGCTCGTTTAACACTTTTCTTAATTTCGGCTGTCGTCTCTTACAACTCATGGCCGCAGCGTTTTTTAGCTGCGTCCAACAACTGCCAGGTCCCGGCATACTTTTTTTAACAGGGGGGTGTGATGAGCTGATGGAGCTCCGATGTGTCTCATCCTCCCCTGCAGCCATTCCCAAGCCACACCCCGCCACAATCCATGTACCTGTACTGCTGTGTATTTTAAAGCTCAAACATTTCTACTCCGATAATAGTGCCAACCAAATCTTTTACAGAGTAATTTTTCAATCTGATCTGATCAAAGATTTCCCATACAGAGATCTAGCAGTTGCAGCTTTTAAATGCAGTGATTAGCACTGTCACCTCACAGGAAGGCTGTGGGTGCAAACCTTGGACGTTCTCTTCAAATACAATGGCTTCCTCCCACAGTCCAAAGACATAAATGTTAGAAACATTCATGTATTTCCCTACACAATACTGTGTTTTATTGACCATTTTTTAACATTATTTTAATTGGATCTTCTTCTTCCTCACACTTCACAATAGTTGTCACTTCTTCTTACCTCAACCTCTTTCCTTAGCAATTTCAGTAGAAGTGTATATTGGTTGGCTGATGAACTAAATGTATGTGACTGCTGGCAAAAAATCTTGAAATGGTGAGTTTTAAAACAGCTTGCTGGGTGGGTATAAGTTTAACCAAGTGGATGAAGGTACGAGATTCACTGTTTAAATGTTTTAAGCTGAGTCATTTCTCCAAATCCCCAGTTTCCATTAGAGAGAACATGTAACTCAGATTTAAGAAAGTGAAACAGTGTCATGGGGGACTATGTGGTGTTGTGGTAAGTGTCCCTAACCATCTGTTACTCTCACACAAAAAAACAATATCACGATAACAGCTTGCTTTTCCTTTTTGTTTCTCATCTCTGTCACTTTCTCTCACACACAAACATCCTAATACTACTGCAACACAAACTCCCTCCTACAACCAAACACAAACATAACCTACAAACCTCTCACCTACACACAAACAATAAAAAAACAACAACAATATCGTTCTACCCAGGTCACCACTTAAATTTACCCCACCTGGTAATGCAGCTGCTGCTTAAACTGTTATCAAGCCATGGAGGCAGAAGAAAAGGTGACATGGGAGCAGGGGGGAAAGGCCAAAGATGAGGAGGAAAGGAAACAATAATACTATTATCAGGCAGACAGCGAAATAGAACATGCAGACACGTTTACATACACGAGATTAGAAAAGAGGAAGTGCCGGTTGAAAATGTAAAGAAAAGAAGACAAAAAGATGGGAAAATAAATAATTGAAAGAAGGGAAAACAAGTGGGAAACTAACAGGGAAAAAGCGCCTGCATGGCTCTTATCATGGTGTTCCCATAGTGTTAAATGTCAAATCCAATGATATCCACTGACTTCGAACAGTGTAAGAGCTTCAGCTTGGTGAGTGCTGGTAAACCTCACTGGAAGCTTAATACTTGTCACATGAATTGATCTGACTTCTGACCTCTTTTATTAAGTGACTTCCCGAATAACAAAATGTAAATATACGGAGTTCAAAATAAGGGCTTTGAAAGTTGTCTAAATATCCCGTGGTGGCAAAAATTCATACAACCCCTCCCAACTGTGTAAACAAACATGGAGAGGAGGAGAAAAGATGAGGAAAGGGAAGAGAAAATATAACCATCGAGTAGAGAGAAGACAGTAAGAAATGTGCATAAGAACTAGCGGGGAAAAAATCAAAGGGCAGGACAAAGATGAAAACAAAATTCTGGGAGTGGAGAAAGAGTCTTTCAGCAGATGTAATGAAGAATGCTGTAGTACACAGAGGTGTACTTGTATGTGATTGTCCATTATAGTTTCATTTCATTACAAATATCAAAGAGAAAATAACTGCAACTCGGTCATAATGGTGAGGAAAATACACTTTTAAAATTGCACTGAACTGATACGACTCGTGCTCTCTTAAGATTGCATTCATGAAATGTTTACTGCACTCAAAGCGGAATGCAGTGCTAAAACAAAATGTTGTCTTCTAACATGCTTCTTTATCCTGCTCTTTTCCTTATCTTCTCACACAGGCCTCAAAGGTTTTTCATGTTAAAATAGAGTACTTTCTCCCAAATGTCACCAAGTAATTGCTTGTTGAGGACTATTGGGATTCTCTTTAATATTTTAAGGGTTTGACCTCACAATTTGAAGCACTTTGAGTAGACTTGTGTTGTAAACTGATGATTTTTAAACAAAACTAAATTAAGCTGACTTGAAGTGAATATACACAGCTATCTGAGCGAGTACAACAGTTTGTAGGTTTTCCAAAACTATGTGTGACTGTTAAATAGCTGGTGCCAGTGCTTTCATAAAAAGATAATATGTGAATCAGACAATTATAGTTGTGCCAAAGAATTCATAAATTGTACAGTTTTCTAATAAACACCACCTCTAAGTCCACCTCTCCAGTAACTATAAAGCAATTCAAAGGCAAATTACAAAAATATAAATATAAAATGCATGCAATATAAAACATTAAGTTTGTAAAGCATGCAAAGAAAAGCTGCAGAACAAAGACACCAATGGATTGAAAACTTGCTTAAGGAAGCACCAAGTAGCTTTCTGTACTGTAGTGCCTTACAGACCAATTACAGTAACATTATCTAATATAAAATATCAGTATGAGTCATTCAGATGGACTATCAGACAATGAGACTCCTTCCTCTTACTTAAACTTGGAACCATATATTTTTCAACACCAACACTAACTGAGCTCTGTAAACAGTTTTATAAACAGTTAAAGTTTTATGGCAGGCTTACATTTCAGACTTTATGATATAATTTTAGGGGATGAACACAAAACTTGCATTAAGTGTTGAGGAATTTTAGCCATTTAGCAGAAAAGTCAATGAAAAGTCAGTCAGTCTTTGTCCAAACCCATCTAGAAAAGCAAGAGTAGCTTTGGAAAAAAACATTTTAGAGAATATATAACTATGGTAAACCTGTATAATAAAGACAGGAAATAAAAGGTATGGATAACATTTTGAATGCCTTATGAACAGAGACTGAAGTGGCCCAGAATAATCTAAAAGGCCATTTCAGCACCTTCAGCTAATGAGCAATAAAATTTAACAGAATGCGCATTGGTGTCGCTTCCAGTGACGGCATGATACGGCTCAGTACATAATAAGAATAATTACATTTTCTGCTTAAGCTCTCAGCACATTCCATATTTCATTCTTGACCCTGTGATGGCTTTATGGTGCTGATATTATTAAAGTTACTAGCGCTAGCTAGAGGCTGTACTTTAGCCTGTTGTGCTACAGAACAGGAGTTTGAATAAATAGAGTAACTCGTTTTGTTTTGTCTTTTTTTTTTTTTTAAATAAAGGTGGGTAATTTCGAGTAACTTTTCACATAATTCAACAAATATCAGAAAACACACAAACTATGTCTGCGCATTTTGCCCCAAAATTCATTTTAGAGTTTTTAAATCAGACATGATGAGTTGCTGACTTGTGTTTTTGGTGAAACATCGTGCAAAACAAACTGAAGTATTCTCCTTTATATTATTCAAAAGTTCCATATAAATACTGCACTAGGCAGTTTGGTACAGTTTAGTGCAGGCTATGCCAGTTACTTTCAAACACTGTGTTGAAGTTAATAGTGACACACTAAGTTGGACTGGTACGGAGCAAGCTGTAGTGTTCATGGTCAATATTAGGCTGCGTCAAGTGTAGCATACATGAATTTCTATTTAAGAAGATGATGAAGATTAGATTCATCTCCCCAAATTCCATCTTTTATACTACCTTTAAAATATCTTGGGGTTAGAAATCGGCCATATAGCTTGTGAAACATGTGCTTATATCTTGTTGACTTCACTTAGCTAAATCCACAAAGAGAAATGGATATCATGGTAGCAACATCACATGGCAGCTTATCAAATAAGACTCTACTAGTGGCTCAAAACAAGTTAGAATGCAACTTATATCTAAGTAACTGTTTCCCCAAGCTATAACTCCTGATTACAAACCATAGGATATACTGTAATATCACCTGAAAAACAACAACAGAGCCAATGCAGTCCATGCACATGCACAGCACTGGATCACTACTGTCTATTAATGATATAAAAGAAGTAGAAACAACCAGATGCCTTTTTAAAGATACCTTAACCTCTCATTGATTATTTAATTTAAAACTATACAACTTTCAAACACTGCACACTGCATATTCTCTTGTTGTTCTGGTCTCACAGCCTTAACTGTGACCCACATTAAGTAGAGGATTACATTACTATGAATACGGATTATTTGGAATCTTTTCTCCTTGTGTGTGCTGCTGACCTCTCCAGATGACAGCACATTATTCATGTACTCCAAGAAGGACTCGTCTTTTATTTCGTTGTCAGTAAAGATGAAGCTGATGCCTTTTCCATGCTGGCCAGCTGTTCTGTACAAACTCTTCAGGTCATCCATCAGGTTGGATGTATTGTATGAGCTGGAAAAGAAAAGCATAAAATAAATATGCACACCCTTTCTTCACTAATAACTAATTTTACAGCTTCTAAAAATCATCCATACGTAGTTAAATGCAATCAAAAAGTGCAGCAGCAGAAAACTAGATCGCACAAAAACTTTAATTCATCTATTTATGTGCCAATTTGCATGAAATTTCTCATGAGATTGAAGCTCAAACTACATTTATTGGTGAGAGCGGTTTAAAAAAAAAAGTGTCGGCGCCCCAGTTTGAGGCTTGGACGATGAAAGTGAAGCACATCTTAGCTTGAAAGTTCACCTGCTTTAGTGTGTGAATGTCAAATTTATTGAATTATAAAGAGGCAGATGAAAAATAAGTTAGAGGGAAAATGGAAGAAGCTGCAAATTGGAGATATTAACTGCATAAACAACATGAGAGAGAAACCACAGATTACTTTCATCTGGTTCTTTAATGATTATCAGTGAGATGAGATACTCCATCCTGTAGTTAATAAGAAATTATAACAACAGCCCTAAGTGGCTGGGAGTTACGCTGTGACTGCCAGACTAGATACGCATTGCTGGTTATTAAAAATAAACACACCTGTTCCCAACTCAACCCAGCAAAAGTGATGAGTTGACCAGTTTGTAAAAGAAGAAATAATATTTGAGGACAAAATAATGGCAGTTTGAGAACAATGAAGCTAGTTAAGCAAGATACAGGTAAAGAGTAACCTCTCCACTCAAGGGAGAAAAGCTGCTTAAGTGAAAAGTAACATTGTGTCAGCCATAAGGATAAAGAGCCCGGACACAGACAGCATGACTACTAGCCACTCAGGGCTGCTGTGATGATAGAAATGCTTCTTTATATGCAGTCTAGTGTGCTTCTAAGAATCCACTGCAGCATATATACCAAAATAAATGCTTTTAAAAAATCTCTAGTAGGAATAATAGTGTTAGGATAACAAAGTTTAAAAGAAATTGTGTACATTAAAGCAACAAGAAAGTCTAAGTTACTGTACAGACAGAGGGAGAGAAAGAGAGTAAATTGGGTTTGCATGAAATAAGAGAACTATCTGTACTGGATGTGCATCTGAAAATCAGTTTTATGTGTGTATCAGAGAGAGCAGATGAAAAAGAAGGAAGGGGACACACAATAGAGGTATCCGTTTTCACCAGGGATAGCTGTGAAGCTAAGAGGACAAACATGTGGTTCATTAATATTAATAGGAAACATTAAAATCTGTTTGGCGAACAAACCGGTGGAAAGTGTGACAATAAATGAATGTAGGGACTGAAGGAGGAAACTACTTGACAGGTTTGGAAGCACGAGTTAGTGATGGTGAGTTAGTATGTTAGTGAAGCCAGAGCTTCTGAGATATCATATAATTAGTATGATATCTGTACCTCTAATGAGAATATACTAGCTGCTGGGCCTGAGAGCTGATAATGCAGAATGTTTCTCATCAGTGACAAAGGTTCTGAGTTTAATGGTTTGATTATAGATGATTATATGATTAATGATTAGATTATAACTAAATCTAACGATTATAAAACAACTTTAGTTTGACATGTTTTGTGAAGGAATTACTCAGAAAAGGAAATCTGACAATGAAAGGTGTTACTACCACTCCACAATCCAATCCTTAGGAGGTTTACAACTTACACCACCCTACCTACATCATTAATAATATTAATATTAATTTTTGCCAGCACACTACCGTGTGAGCGTGATCTGGAAGATCTTGTATCCAGCTATGAACGAGGCCAATCTGGTCAGGCTCTGTTTGCCAGAACCCCCAACCCCCACCAGCAGGGCATTACCTCCCGGTGTTCGGATTATCCTCGACACCTACAAATACACACAGAGCTAGAGTCAAATAAGCATGTTTAGATTTGCAGTAAGTTGTAGGCAACAAAAGAAAATAGCAAGCAAAGTAGGAATACATTAAAAAGATAAAGTAGGAATCTGTGTCTGAGTGCAAATGTCTGGGAGTGAGCAACTGTTTGTGAACGCTCCACAATTTATACTCCTTGAAGTAAAACTGTTAGGATATTCCTTGGGCTTTAAGGTGGTGTGAAAACATTAATGGAGGACTTTGAAATGTAAAAACCCTGACTGATGAAAACGTTAGGAAGTGTAGATTATTTTGGTTGGCACAAACACGACAAAAAACTCTTTAGAGTACCTTGACCAAATGTATCATAGCATCCTGAAAGAAGACCATATCCATGCCAGTACCCCTAATACTTTCATTGTAATGGCTTAGGAACATGTTCAGACGGTCCTTTAAAGCCTCAAATGATTCAATAGGCTCGTACACTTTGGGCAAATCAAAGTCTGAGTCTTCTGGTTCTTCCCCTGTGAGGAAAAAAATGAAAGCAGGTCACAAAACTGAGAAAATCTCTTAAATATATATATATTTCAATATAGTCAGACTCAGTAGTACCTGTGGCCTCAGGGGCATCTCGCAAGAAGTCAACAAAATATCTTTCTGCTACATAGTCCACCATATTCTTGTGCTCTTCACCAAGATGTTCTTCCACCAGCTTTGCCAGAGCCTGGTCAAACCACTCCACATCATCAGGCATCGTGAATCGATCCGCTATCACACGCTTGCACTCATGTTTCCAAAGTGCCATCAACGTCTGGAAAATATATGTTACGTTATTTTTCTGTTAGACAGAAGGTAATTAGCTACATGGAATAAAGTAATAATAATAAGTAATAACAAAGTAATGACTGGTAATAGGTAAAAGCACTGGGGTAGCTTAGTTACTGCAAAACTGTATTACTAGTGTATTATTTGACTTAGGATTTTTAATGTGAAGTCAGACTGTCAGCCGATATTTTTAACCTAGTTATTTTTGACCTCAGCAAGCCTCCTGTGACAGCTCTTGCCACTCAGTTTCATACTGCTGCCACTTCCCCTGTTTGTCACTTACTCAGTCATGCATATTTGTCCTTGGAAAAATCCTGCATGTGTGACCAAAAAAAATGTTTCTCCAGTGGAAATCTCAACATGTTCTCAAGTTTTTCTTAACTACTTGTCATGTTAGAAATGAGGTAATTAAGCATGCAAAATACATCTCACCTGGACAGAGGTGACAACTTCAGCATTGGTGCTGAGCATGCCTTGCCAGATCCTGGAGAGATCCCTCAGGTTAAAGATGTAGTGGAACTTTGCAGGAGTCGGAAGCATCTTGACCTTAGTCAGCTGCCAGAGACGACGCGTGAGGGAAACCAAACGAGGTACAGTGCTCTGGACCTCCTCGCTAAAACCACGTCCTGTGTAAAAGTGGCCCTCACCGATCACGCCTGTGTCATAAAGTCGATGTTTAGAAAAGTTATATATTTTTTTCCAAAGTAAAGGATACAGTGTGTTTCGTGAAATCACTGTATGGTGGCATTTATTAGTACTTAGTTCATCCCTCTAACTTGCTGTGATATATATATGATTGGCAACTATATTACAAGCACACAACACCTACACAACTGTCTGGAAATGGTAAAATAAGAACAAATAAAATAATGTATGTCTCTCAGGACATACATTATACATTATGCCTTAGACCTTGTCATGTATGAACATGTAATGCGAAGTAATCCCCAAAATATAAATGACTGCAGAAAAATGACTTCTTGCAGTGTTTTACCCACCAAATATCTTGTCTATCGAAGCATTGGAGGGCAGCGTGCAGTTAAAGATTGAGAACTGCCTTTTCAGTCTCTGTGGTATGTCATTACGGCCCCCTCCAGGATGAATCATTGCTGCCAGGAACTGAACATCCACAATATTTGTGAACTCTCCAGGTTTTTCCAGATTGAAGAAACCATTCTGTTCCATCAGCTGCCTGACAATCTCATTAGTCACCTGTGATTGAAAGCAAGAAGCTTAAATCAAGAAAAGTTTTGTTTTTCATTTATTTATCATTAACCAGTATTATGAATGAAAAAACACCAGTAGAAATGTTATAATGACCTGGTCTCCCCACTCATTGATGACAGGCATGTTGATGTCATCTATAAAAATTGACATTTTCTTCCCAGCAGGCGGTCCATAAGTGGTCCCCATCCTCTTATCAACATAGCTCTCAACTGACCTCTAAAAAAAAGGAAAAAAGGGAGGGATGAGGCAAGAAAAAGTACAGCGAGATAAAGAAAGAGATCTTTTAATTTCAACTGAAATGTAATTCATCACAGATCATCAATATCACACATGTTCATATTCTTTAATGGCAAATGAACACAGTCATGGTGTTGGTTTTCATTATAGACCTGCTCTGTGCATAAGGCATTGCCAGGTTGGCAATGCCTTATACAACTGCCCCCTGCCTTGCATTGAAACGATTACTTTCTTCCTGTCTTTGGCTGTGTGACTGCTGTCTACTCTTACTACTTCAGCTGTATCTCATCACTCGATCGGTCCCTGAGTGTGCGCAGTAAGGAGCCTATAATATGCCTTGTTACTCAGCTGTATTCCGCCCTCTTTCCTAGTTTGTGTCTATTTTGGTTTCACTGTACTTTGCATCCATCCTTCATATCTTTTGTTTTTGGTTTTACTACTATTTGTATAAGCCTTCAGCTAATTCCTGTGTTTGATCTCTTGGTGTTACGTTCTGTTGCATCAGCTTTCATTTTTAAAGTTTGCTCTTTATTCTTGTTTACCTGCCTGTGGTGTTCTCCCCTCTTTAACTGAACGCTCCTTTTAAGTTAAAAATTCACAGAGTGACACACTTCTGTTTCTTCTAAATTAAGAGAAACGTAGGCAGGTGACCTGCTGCTTTACCTGGAACATTAGTGGTGTAGTAGCAGAAGAGAAGTTGAGACTCTTGCCTATGTGGGTCTCAGGGTCATACTTTGACATGTAGCTCTTGATGATAACAGTCTTGGCTGTTCCTTGCTCTCCAATTAGCAAAACAGCCTATAACAAACATATTTAGATTTGCCATCAGTCCAAATTATCCCAACTAACTTCCACGTTATAGGATAACATGAGAAGGACGACAGTAGAACAAGACCGCGAACAGTTAACTGTGTCCTCCAATGCAAGAGAGGCACGTCTACGGCATATTCTATGAGGAAAGATCAAAGGGAAAGTAAGAGCATATCCTCTGCGTCTGCTGAGCATAAACACATGATGCTGGTTTTGTAGTTACATTTAAATGTTTATCCAAAGTTTACTTCAGGTTGTCTCTCTGGAGAAAGTACATGACTCATTGTCAAAGTCTAAAAACAGATGAGACCTTCATAAATGTAAATATAACACATCAGAGCTGCTTTTCCACCATCCCTGGACTCGCACCAGTTTGCATACAGGGAGAACCGGTCAACCGAGGATGCGATCGCCACAGTGCTGCACACATTACTGAAGCACTTGGAACACAGGAACACCTATGCACGGCTCCTCTTTGTAGACTACAGCTCGGCTTTTAATACCATCCGGCCATACAAACTCTGTCCCAAACTCCACCAACTGGGACTTAACTCCTCTCTGTGCAACTGGATTGTGGACTTCCTCACTAACCGTAGACAGAGTGTCAGAGTGGGTAAGAACACCTCTTCCACCCTTGTGGTCAACACCGGTGCCCCTCAGGGGTGTGTTCTGAGCCCTCTGCTATACACTCTCTTCACCCATGACTGTATTTCCTCCTGCGCGTCCAATCTCATTGTTAAGTTTGCAGATGACACTACAGTGCTCGGACTTATATCCAACAATGATGAGACAAACTATAGGACAGAGGTGCAACAACTAGAGTCATGGTGCCACGACAATAACTTGGTCTTAAACACCAAAAAGACCAAGGAGATCATTGTAGATTTCCGGAAGAGGGATCATAACAACCATCTGCCTCTCTTCATTGGCAGTGAGGCGGTGGAGAGGGTGAGCAGTTTTAAATTCTTGGGGGTAACTGTGACCGAGGACCTGTCCTGGGGCAACCATATCACCTCAGTTGTACGGAAGGCCCAACAGCGCCTCTACTACCTGAGGAGACTGCGGAGCGCACACATTCCCAGATCTCTGATGTTGAACTTCTACAACTGTGCCATCAGCAGCGTTCTGACGTATGGATTTCTAGTGTGGTTCCCCAGCTGCACCAAGGCCGATCAGCAAGCACTCCAGCGGGTGGTGAAAGAAGCTGGCAGAATTATTGGAACAAGTCTGCCAGAGATCAGTAATATCTTCCCCACTCGCTGTCTGAGGAGGGTGCACAGTATCCTGCGGGACCAACATCACCCTGCGCGCCACCTTTTCCATCTGCTGCCCTCAGGGAGAAGGTACAGGTCTATACAGGCCAGAACATCCAGACTGGCCAACAGCCTGTATCCACAGGCTGTGAGGCTCCTGAACTCTCTGCCCCCCTCTCACGGACAATAACCATATCCAACTTCTTAATAGCAATGAACTGGTCTGCATTGGTGCATCATATCTTTATTCTCTTCCCCCTCCTGCCCCCCCCCCCCCCCCTCTTTCTTAAACAGATAACTATCATATCTGATATCATATCTCACAGTACAATAATATTGAATGGGTTGCATTGTTGTATTTTGTCATGTTTCTCAGGTCTTTGTCTGAATTTCTACGAACATTATTGCTAAGGATTGTCTTATTGCATTGGAGTCACACTGGGTTAAATATGTACACTTGGGTTTTAAGGGGTATTTATTATTTTCTTCTTTTTTTTGGGTTGTATGGAAGCCCCAAACGCAATTTCATTGTTCTTGACAATGACAATAAATAAATACTATAGAGGATTTAGAAAAGACACAAAACACTCAAGAACAGGAAGGTCAGATTAGACTTTGAAAACAGAAAACAGCTAAAAAGAGCCTTGCACAATTATCCAAAAACTAAAACTAAGATTGCTTGTGCCAGAATGATGGGAAAAGAAAAGTATGTGGAACATCATCACATTGTCTATCAAACATGGAGAAGGCAGTTTAACACTACGCGTTAAAGCATGCGCGTGTAGGCTGTCACTGGAAGCGGGTCACTAGTGTTTGCTGATGATGGAAATTACTCTAACTGGTAACCATACCTTGCCTTGCTTTGCAATAGTCTGGGTTAGGAAGTCTGTTCTAACGTTGTCCACATTGGGGACCAAAATTGAGCTGTACTCTGGTGTGAATTCAGATGGATAAATGTATTCCTCCACTCTGGTGTTCCAATGGACCCAATGACCTGGAAAAATATTTAATTTAATTTTAATAAGATAAAGCTTGTTGTAGAGATCAACACAAAATATGAAAAAAAAAAAAATTCAAAATAATATTAATCCAAGGATATTAATTTAGTTTATCACTAAAAATAATTTTATATACACATATGTACTTTCCATAAGTACAACATGAGACATAATGTCTCTGCCTACCCAGTAACTAAACGCCATCTGACTGAAAGTTAATGAAGCCATGCTTACCATCTGCTGTGACATAGTAGTCAAACATGGTGTCCTCACTGTCAGGAGGAATGTCTGGCAAGTTTAGATGAATACTCTTGTTTCCTCTAAGCCAGATTTCCATCTTCCTCCGATCATCCAGTTCAAGTACGGCCCCAGCGCTCCACATTAGTGCAAAGACATAAAGCCGCTCCAAGAACTCTCTGGATAAATCGCCACACTGCTCCTGTAAATTGATATCCATTTTAAGATGAGGAAATTCAGGGATCATTAAAAGAACCCAAAAAGGAGATGAGCACTTCATAAGTTAGGCCAAGTCTATGAAACTGAACATACAAAATATATGGACAAAACTATGAGTCCCAGTCTGTATAATGGGTATAAATGTGCTTAAAAAGGTTTTGAAAACATAAATACAAGTTGGTCTCACTATAAATTTCCACTTCTACTTCAAGAGTCACTTATCAATGAAATATTCATTAGCTGCTGTTCGTGTGCATGTCCAGTGGATGGGAATACCTCACCTTAGGTGGTATGAGTCCCTGTAGCATGTTTATGCATTGCATGATTACAAAGGCCTCTAGCATGTCCATTTTGAACTCTAGTGACTGCACGCAGAAGCGGTAGAGCTCGGAGAAAGACGAAGAGAAGAGCTTTCTCAGTATCTCTGCCTCATGTGGGGACCGTTTCTTCAACCAGCCCTAGAAGCAGCAACAGCATGACTCTATTTAGTCAAAACTACATGCAGTGCACAGGTTTTAAATTATATGATTCACAAGTAAATATTGCCTTAATATACCTTGATTTCAAACTTTTACGAAATGAAACAAAAATAATTACAACCGGTTTTTCACCTCTAGTATGGGGATCCAGGTGAGCACAGAGGAGCTCATGAACACCATGCCATTGCGTGAGACGGTGGCTGGAGAGGCATTGTCGATGTTATGCGGCTCAAATACCACCTTGCAGTTGGGAGCCATTGGTATTCGGTCTCCATTTGCGAGTGTAAGAGTTCTGTTGTCATCCAAAACTGAATTTAGGTTTTCAATCCAGATGGCGTCAACTGGCCCATCCAGCACTATCCAGATGTGCTCTCCTGTGAGGGAAACAAAGTGTTTGTTTACATGATTACGAAAATGAGGTGGTATGAAGACCTTGTGCTGTCACCCTCAAGCAAAAATGAGCTACATTTCTGAATATGAATTTAGTGCAGACAAAAGAGTTCAAAATGTTTTCTTGGCTAACCAGCAATCATGAGCTATCAGTTTGCAAGAAAAACAACAACTGAGTCATTTATTTTGTGGAATTTTAAATATGAACAAAGAAATCCGTTTCTCCTCGCTCTCCTCCCAGTTGGAAAACATCCAAAAACAGAAACACAAAAGACAAATTGCGTCTGAAACAAGCAAAAGGCTGACGTTGTCTGACGTTCAGGCAATATCGCACGATAAAGCTGCTGTTTGAATGTGGTTTACACTCTAAATGCTGAGAAATCAGTTCCTTTGAATATGACTACTACATGAGCACGTGTTTTACACAGAAGTTACCAGATGATACACACAAGGCTGTTTCTGCATCAGTTAAAACACAATGAGCGTGGACAGCACACAGCTGTTTTCACAAAGTACTTCTTTTCTTTGAGGAATATCTACTTGACCCAGGAGCTGCTGCCCTGTCACATTGCCACATCTACTTTTCTACACTGGAATTCACTCTGTCCAAAGTAGCAAGCTCTGCAAATGAACAGGAAGTAGCAGCAGGAAAATAATGCAAATACGCAGAGAACACCCCACTCATAGAGATGCAAAACACCATCAGAACAAGTAATTAATAGATGAGATGTGTACTTAGACGCATAAAAGCAAACATGGAATGCATACGCAATTGCCCGCAGACATTTTTAATTATCCGTGTAAGCTTAGAACTAAATAGGAAGATTAAACAGAGCTTTGTTTCCTTTGAACCTTCCAACGTTGTCCCAACGTATTAATACTTAATTGCAATAACCTACTTGAACTGGTTTGTCAAAGTTCTCATGGAAAACAATGTTTACCAATGATTTTTTGCTTTATTAATACCCAAGTGTGACATATGTGCACAATAAGAAACTTTTTGGACCTTTCTTTGCTCTCAGTGTTTTCCTCCACAGTGTAGAGAAGATGCCATCAGTCCAGTCATTTGTGGCCACATCTAGTCTGCCAAACATCTGAGGTGCAGTAATGGCTTTGGGGTTCATGCGCATCTCTCTGTGAGAATGACCACATTCTGGAAGAAAATTAGATATTAGCAGAAACATGTTCTGTTTTCCTAAAGTTAATATAATGGATAATATAATACTTTAATGGAGCAATAATTATATTAAACACATGACAAGGTCACAAAAGTAACAATATTACCCTAAAAATATGTAGATTTAATAAGATACCCCATAAATTAAATAGATATCTCGTCCCAGTATGAGTATATTTCTTCGGTTATTCTGTTCACATATTCGTGTCTACAGTACAATAGATTCAAAACAAGCTTACCACAAGTTGGTGTCTTTTTCTTTAAGCTCACATGCGACAAAATACACTAAATCCTACCTGTCATAGCTTTCATAAGCGTGTGTATACAAGTTGTCTTTCCAGCCCCACTGGGCCCCAGGGCCATCATGCCATGTCGGACTCTTTGAGTCTCGTACAGCTGGATGACCTTTAGCTTCCAAGGAGGATGGTTGATTAGGCCTGCATCCTCCACCTGAAGAAACAAAGTAGTTACAATTCCAGCTATTTTTGTAACAATAATGCTTTTACTGTATTTACAAGTATAATAACTTAGTATACAGTCGTGGTAAAAAGAAAGCACACCTTCAGTCAATTTTAAGGTTTCACACATCAAAACATCTTTTTTTTTTAAATTAAAAAAATGAAGCCAAAATGCAGAAGCAATATATGAAAAACTAAACTAATACTATCAAATGCACTTGCTTAACTGATCAGCAACAAAACAGCATAAAATCTAAAAGTTCCAACTTTTAATTGCATCTCTCCCTTCCTGCACTGTTTTTCACAAGTCCTCGGGTTAGGTCCTTTACAAATAATAAATGCCACTATTTGTATCCTTCTCGATGTCCTGTCCTGAGGTCTGACATGACAAATACGGCGGCCTCACTCTCCATTAGGCTTTTGGACCGTCTTACTCAGCCTTCGCATTTCTCTTTCTGCCTCTTTCCATTGTTTCCCCTTCCTGTTCCCCCCATCTTGCAAACTTGGTGTTACTGTGGATTTTCACTCTCCTCGTCAATAACAGATAAATCCATTCTCCAAACTCTCCTACCTGTTTGTCAATGGCAGCTTCTAGTTCAGGGTAGCCCGCTTTGTCAAGTTGGATGCCCGGGAAGAGGTCTTCAATCAAGCTCAGAAAAAGTGGCTCATCCTCATCGATCTAAACACATGTGCACACAAATTTGCAAAACCCAGTGAAAACATGAAATATCAGCATGGTTATCTTTTTGATGCCCTATTGTGTACATTGTAGACTTACCAGTTTTGAAAGGTTCATGTCCCTTAGAACCCTCATGACAATGGTAGACTCTGTATCACTGGGGTTGGCTCGCTTGGCTGCTCCCAGAGTTCGCAGAACTGACAGAATGTTGCGCAGGCCAAAATCATAGTGAACCTGAACATTCATAAATATCATTTTAGTTTCATTTACATTAATGGAAACCCGTGCAACCTTGTTGTTAAGTCATGTGACAATGATACCTCCTCCAAACTAACTCCTTTTCTGACCCCATTCCTACAAGCATCACACTCTATTTTCAGCAGCCTGTGTGTCAGTAAGACTTTTTATGCATTTTTAGCTGCAGCTTGTTTATGCTCCCACACTCAGTGCAAGTTCTACCACTTTCCACTTGTTACTGCAAGGTTAAAAGGAAGATCTTCAATTTTTATACCTGCTTGGACAGTTGCTCCTCGCACAGCTTGTAAAGCGTGAAGAATTTGCGTGCAAGCTCCATGTTGTCGATAAACCCACAACTGGCCAGTTTTACCCTAATAATGATTTGACGGTCTGGAACCATCATGGCCACGGAGCGGAAGTTGATCTTCAGGTTTTCAGGAAGCTCCTGACGACCTGCATAACCTGGATTCTGATTACATGGAGAATAACCAAAAAAAAGATATTAATGGAGTAAAACAGAAATAAAACATTTAATGATAATTAGGAGTAAATGCTACATTGCCCATTCTACTGCATTAGAAATTTAGATCAGTGGTCCCCAACCCCCGGGCCTCGGACCGGTACCGGTCCATGAGTCGTTTGGTACCGGGCCGCGAGAGTTGAGGCTCAGGTGTGAAATGTATGGTTTTCAGGGTTTTTATCGGTTTTCTGTGTTATTTTGTCATCGTTTTTATCGTTAACTCAGTTTTCCTGGGTCTTTTCACGTGTGTTATGAATAACTCTTCTATTTTTCAGTAGCGGTACTAGTTTTATTTTGTTGTATTTTTCCGCGACACCTTAAAGGCCGGTCCGTGAAAATATTGTTGGGCATAAACCGGTCCGTGGCGCAAAAAAGGTTGGAGACCGCTGATTTAGATGACAGACTAGAATGCAACAACAATGAAACTAAATGGATGAAGTTTATACTGGAATGTAGTTCATCTTCATCACAAACGCTATCCTTCAACTTCAGCAGACACAGCCTACAGACACAGCCTGTTTCACAAAGCTTGTCTATACTAATGTACACACACACACACACACACACACACACACACACACACACACACACACACACACACACACACACACACACACAGAATAAAAAAGAGGAAAATGATCTCTGACCCCTCTCGCCACAGGGAGGAATTATTCCACTGTTATGTTTAATGACTTGCCTCAGGACAGCAAATGAGGCAAGGAGATAAAGCGATTTAACTATTACTCTAAGAAATAAATCACATGAAATAGCAGGCAGAGCCCAAAGTTTAATTCAAAAACTGACTTATAAAATATTACATGTTAGAGTTCAATTTAGTGTTATTTGTGATTCATTTCAGTTTTCAAGATTAAAAATTTTGCTTTAAAAAAAAAGGAATCATTATGCGATAAATCTAACAGCCAAGAGTAAATATTGATGTCCATGCATGCACAGCATGTCCAGGCACCATCTGAAACAGATACAGTTCATACACTTCAATATTCATTCTGTTAACTAAGGTGTCATTTACTGATGTTAAGAACTGCCTCCTTTAGATATTTCCTCTTACCAGTCAAATAGATATTAGCAGTCTTGTTCTACTTCCATCACTAACCATGGTAAGGAAGATGCCAAACTCTGGGTTCATGTCCACATTGTCTCCATCTGTGAAGACAAAATTTTTGCGACGTTCCTTCTTGCAGGTGAGAACTATCGCGATCTGCTGGGCTGCCACAGAAAGAACTGGGAGGTCGATGCGGTTGAACTCGTCAAAACAGCCCCACGAACCAGACTGAGCCAGACCTGGTAAATCACATAAACACAGAGCTATGGTCCGTCCGCTGCAAACAAATAAGATATCTGACATTACATATTGTGTGATTGTTGTTTTTTTTTATCTGTATTGTTATGATTTATTAGCAAAAAAAAAAACCCCCACAGGTCTATAACCTGATAACTCAAACCCTTAAACTTCTTTCTGGGTATATATTTATTGTCACGGTCCTGGGTCGGTGACCCAGTGTTTTGAGTTTTGTTGTGTTTTTGATCTTTGAGTTCATCATGGTTATCACTGTTAGTGTTTTGGTTTCTGTCTCAGTATTTCTAGCTCTCTAGTTTGTTGCTCTGTGATTTCTAGTTCTTGTTCCCGTGTCCCTATGTTCAGTGTCAAGTCTGTGTCTCTGTGCCTGTTGTGCTTCCAGTGTGTCTGGTTTTGCTTCACCTTGTCTCGTTAGCTCTGATTTCTCCCCGAGCTGTGTTTCCCTCCTGTCTCCCGTTCCCTGATTGCTCCAGTCCTGTGTTTTCCTTGCTCTGTGTCATGTCGTACCCTCACCATGCTGTCTGTTTTTTCCCCTCCGAATTCCTGAGGAAATTCTAGTTCCCAGTCCTGGTTTGTTTTCCTAGTTTGTGCTTCTTAGTTTTTAGACTCAAGTGTCCAGTTTAGTTTCGAGTTTTCTAGTTTGGGGTTTTGGTTTGTTTTTTGTGAAGTTTAATCTTTATGTAAAGCCTCCCAGCAATAAACGCTGCCTCTTTAAGTTGATTCTGTCTCATGAGTTCTGCAATTGGTACGTACTTCCTGCTTGCCACACAGTCTATCATGACACTTATAGCATGACTTTACTTAGTGATTCTCACCTTTAAATATTCTCCCCAAGCCTCTGAAGTCCATCTGGTCAGAGCAGTTGAAGACCACAACGTACTTTCCCAAACAGCGACCCATGTCTTTTATGGTCTCGGTCTTTCCTGATAACAAAAGGCAACATTTTCACAGCCTAAACTGAAATGCAACCATTTGTATGCTGATAGAAAACCTGACAACAAATGATCTCATAATAGAAACTATCAAAGCTAACTCTGTAATGAAGCCGTTCCCGACTGAGATAGCTGTGTTGTTTGATTCTTCATTTAAATGACCTGAGTTGTATAGAGTCTAGAAGGGTAAATTATCTATATTTAAAATGGTTAAATTCAATTACTTTAACACTTGGCAAACCTTGGAACAGCTTTTTAACATGTCTGTCCCATTCCGAAATCATAAGTTTTGAATACCAGTTCTAGGTTTTCATTCCTATAAAATGTTGCATTTTCTTTTTGATTCAATGTAATTTCCAAAAAATAGATAGATACTGTGTGACTAATTTTCATACCTGTTCCAGCTGGACCAGCAGGTGCTCCACCCATACTCATACCAAGAGCTTGGGCTAAAGTGATGTAACACCTGTCCAATTGTAGACACACAAACATAATAACAATCTAATTTCATAAATCATGAATCATTTCATAAATTCATAAGCTAATAATATCCATACTCAAAATGACCACAAATGAACGTGATCTCATTCTCCACAAGGTTCAAGGATTAAGCTTTAGAACCCTGCCCCTGAAGCTGATGGGGATTCAGCGATTTGCTCAAGGACACATCAGCAATCAGGATGACTGACAACAGGACCTAGCCCTCTGGTCACTGGTCTCCATCTTCATTACAATGACTGACCTCGGGGTAAAAATCATGGTAAAGCTGGGATACTGACATATTTTCTCTCCTTCAGCAGATACAGATTAATTCTGACCACTCCGTAACCAGATTTACTTTTTTCATCCCAGCATCTTTTTTGCCACAATTTAGGACCACTTGCACCTTTCCCTTTTTTAACGTGATGTGGTGGCAGCGAGGAGGTAGGACAATGATAGCAAGCAAAACAAAGAAGAAAGACAGCATGAGAAAATGATGGAAAAGCAGAGCTGTCTTGGCGCCTCTAGCCATAAGGCCAGCATGCCACTTTTTTGGAGAGCTGCTGTCTGATGTTAGATGGTAACTCCCTCCCTAGTGCTGTCCTCTCACATCTCCTCCTTGTCTCTCCTCATCTTTTTTTCCCTCCTTGTCTCTTCTCATATTTTACCCTCTGTGTCTGTTACTAAGACACTTCTTGTTGTTGGACTGCTGTCTCCCTCACTCTGTCTGATCCTCTTTCCTTTTCTTTCTGTCATTCATATCGCCTGTTAGTTACAGATGTGATGATCGCTGTGTAAGACTGCTTCATCCTGCTTCATCCTGCTTTCTAATTTCTCATCCTCACAGTCCCCGAGTTGTCTTTTTTTCTTTGCTTTACAAATCCAGTCATTAGTCAACCACAGAAAGTTTAATCCATTTCATGAAACTTGACATTACAATGAACAATCACGGTCAAGTTTTCAGCATAAATCTAGAGTGGGTTCCTAAAATAACTGATGCATGATGCAGCATGCATTTCTGACTTAGTTACAAAGGCAGGGTCACGTTTTCTGTACAGTCACTCCAAGGTTACACTGTCTTTGTTTAAACTGCAAAAAAGAAAAGTTATACTGCTGTTTTTTTCCTTTATTTTCTTATTAGTGTGTGTGCATATGACTTTTGCCATTATGATACATTTTACTGACGTATGTCTGCTTTACCTGTCCGTCAAAGGTGTAATGACAAGCCTTTCGGTACACCCCAAGAATTCATTCTGGTAGACAAAGCCCACATCTGTAATGTTGATGATCATCTTGTCTGAGTCCTCATTGAAGTAGAAACGGCACTGCTTCAGCCATTCAAAGTCACTGGAGCTTTTGACATGCAACCGGCACTAGGTGGAGAAAGGGTAGCGATAAGAGACAGGGAAAGAGGGAAAGAGAGGGCAGAAGGAGACAAGGGGATGGAAACAGAAGTGAAGGGAGAAGGGAGATGGCATGTGAAGAATAAGAAATTGAAGGGCACCACTCAGAAGATTATTTGAAAAGAGAGATGAAAGCCAGATAAAAGAGGGGAAGAAAGGTGGAAGGGCGGGATGTGTGAGGAGGGATTTCGGTGACAGGAGGGTAACATTAAAAGGGTGGAAAGAGAAGAGAAGCAAGAAAGTGGAGGATGAACGAAGAGGTCATGAAGTGAAATGGGAAGAAAGGAAGGTAAAGGATAGGGGAGAGTGAAAAGGAGGGAAGAGAAAAGTCCAGCAAGTTAAAATGATGCAAATGGGAAAAAGTACAAAATGAATTAGAATAGTAATGAATAGAAGAGATAAAAAGCAGAATATGTGTGAGAAAAAATACAGTGGGGGTAGAAAAGTAGCAGTGTGATATATTATTGGAGAGGAAATAAGGTGAGGCAAAAATGTGTTTAGAAACAAACAGGACAAAGGAACATGAGCAGGACAAATTAATGGTATGAGCTAAATAAATACAAATGATTTTAGAAAGAACTGAAAAAACACATCCAAATAAAGTTTCTTCAAACTGCTTCTATTAACCTTGGGGTTCAGCAACATGCTTATTCTGCCTTAAGTGGAGATTCAAACACAGTCGTGACTTTAAATATTACTTGACTGCCATTAAAACCCCTCTGACTACTTTCGACAGAATTTACTCGCTGCAGTAAACAACATTTTGTATTCTGACATGGCAGCCCTTGGGAGTCTGAATATCAAACACAGTTTACAGAGTGGTTGCTATTTTGAGCCGGAGATTCTAATCTTGAACAGAAATTGCAAAGCGTTCATGTGCACAGTTCAGCGTCAGTCTAACTGATCCCAGCTCGGATGTCTCTGGCCTCTTTTCACCGAATGATCAACATACTCACCAGTTCATCAAATATGTCCCTCTGGTGGACATGAATAGTGATGAGGGTCTCATACTTGGTCCTCTCCACAGCCTCCAAGTCTCTTGTGGTCATGTCAATCAGGGTGTTAAGGAGATCCAGGAAGAACTGGTTGGTTTTGGACATGATGCGACGATCGTATCGGGCATTGGTCAGAGCTTCTTCTGAGTCCCTTGTCCAAATCATCTGAATACCCAGTAACCCCACCTACATTAATGTGCAAAAAACAAAACACATCAAAATGGTCAAATGTACCGATGACCTTAGAAATCTAACTATTGTTTTGATGAAGGAATACTATAGCAGTTTAGTACCACACCCCAAGATTTACAGAGAAAATAACAGCCCCAATTCCCAAAAGTTGGGATGCTGAGTACAATATAAATAAAAACAGAACGCAATGATTTGCAAATCTCAATAACCCATATTTTAGTCACAACAGAACATAGAAACAATAACAAATACTTATAGAAAACACACCCTTTTAAGAAAAAAAATACTTGTTCACTTTTAACAACAGTCAGTAAACATCTGGGAACTGGGGAGACCAGCAACTGTACGTGGGTAAGGAATATTGCCCAGTTCTATTCTGACACAGGATGTTTCCAGGTGGTGAACAGTCTGGACTGATGAAAGGCAGTTAAAAACCCAGAGTATCCTTCTACAAAGTATGCGATTTAGCTGAAATATGCAGGTTGTTCCCTGAAAAAGACAGGGACATGACTGGATTGGAGCATATTTTGCTCTAAAACATTTAGATACTTTTCAGCAATGGTGGTATCTATCCAGATGTGGAAGCTGCCAGTTTCATAGGCACTAATGCACCCCCATACCATGAGAGAGAGCAGAAAAAGACAGATTGCGTGAGGATGTGGTCTCCATGTTGTATAAAAAGTTTTCCACATTGGCTCAGTCAGTGTTAAATGACCTCTGGTCCAGAGAATATAACGGTGATTCTGGATCATGTTCACACATGGCTTTTTCTTTGCAGCATAGAGCTTTAGCCTGTACAGCAAACTGTGCTCCCACACATTGATTTTCTGGAGGTGTTCCTGAGCCCATGCAGTGATTTCCATGACAGAATCAGGTCTGTTTGTAATGCAGTGCTGCCTGAGGGTCTGAAGCTCGCAGGCATCCAATATTGATTTTCAGCCTTGCACACAGAGATTTCTCCAGATACTTGAAATCTTTTGATATCACGTAACGTAGATGACGGGAAATTCATATTTGCAATTTTACACTAAAGAACATCATTCTGTAATTGTTCTACAATTTTAGTTTTTTGCAGATTAGTGAAACTCAGCCCAATTCTTTCATCTAACATGCTCTATTTATATCCACTCATATTACTGAGCTGTTGCCAGATATCCTAATTAGTTGCAAAATGTTCCAGCTGTTTTTTTTACTACCACTAATTTATCCAGACTCTTGTTGGCTGTCGTTGTAGTCATTAAATTCAAAATGAGCCAATATTTTATCTCAAAATAGTTTTCTCAGTTTTAAACATTTGCTAGATTTCTTATATGGGTTTATAAGACTTGCGAATCATTGCATCCTATTTTAACTTACATTTTGGAGCATCCCAACTTTCTTTAGAATTTATTTTGGAGTTTATTACAATGTTCATAGTAGATTGCCTCTTTAGGCTACACAGGTTTCTGTTTTTGAGCAGCGCCGTCCTTGCTCCACAAGGATAGCCAGTTGTGGTCGAATCAATGTTTTAAAACGTTTGCGGATTAGTTCCTGGATTTGGACAATGACTTACTTGAGATGGGAAGGAGTTGAGGAAGTCAATTAGCTGGAAGCCAGAGTCCTGGATAGCCAGAGCAGCTTGTCTGATCACAAGGTGCAAAGACCTCTGGGATTCTTTCAGCAGAGCATTGAGCCACACCTCCACGTTCCCTTCAGCTGTGACGGGACGATCCAGCTCCACAGTCTCTCCCTCGCGTGATGACACGGCCAGAATGCGGTCATATATCTGTGAAAGGCAACACTGATTAGATCGATTATTATAACTACAATGATGAAGTTATTTTTCTTATAAAAAGTATATTTTTCAAATTCTACATTACTCTGATTAGTTCATTCAATTTGACATTAAAGCAGCTATTATATTTTATTACTTTCATGTTACAATCACATATTTTTCAGAAGGTTAAGTGTTTAAGATAAACAACAAAAAAAGAACATAATCCACCTTTTCATGAAACTGGACACACTTGATATTGTCAAAGACATTGAGAAGGTGGGCCTGGATGGTGTGGGAGTCAGAGGCCTGGCCCAGGATCTCCAGCAGGGCAGGATCAGAGACAAAGAAGAAACGAGGAAACAGCAGACGCTTCTTCTCCAGATAACTGTTTGACCACATAATTTAAAAAAAATCAATACAAAGTATCATCTGACAGACAATACAATAAACCAGATAGTTAACTGTACAGCATAAAAAAGGAAATCAGTCACTTCACTTACCCTCACTACTGATTATCGTTTAAAATCTTCTACCTTTCTTTTGGTGGTTAAGTTCATTAGAACCTAAAAATAAGGGCCATGGTGGTGTTTTAAGTTTTTTCTACTCACCCTGTTAGAGACTTCTGACAGATCTCCAGCTGTTCGAGGAGATGTGGAAGCAGCTGTCCCATGGTCTCATCCCCCACGCATGACTGTACCACATTGGGCATTTCATGGGCTCGCATCATGATCTTCACCCATGACTTATCAATGTTAGAGAAACGCTTTGCTTCCTAAAAAGATTGAGTTAGTCAATTATCTCATGATCACTGTTTGACTGTTTTATTATTTTATTTTGTATTTAGTTGTTTCTTTTAAATGCTTGGACGCTGTTTGGCGCCGATTTTAGAAGTAAGCTCGTAAAACAATCTTACAAAGGCAACATTTCACTATTATTTCTCCTTCTTTTAAATGTCAAAACACTGTGGCCTGAAAACATTGCCTGGACCAGTGATTTATTTTGCTCAAGAGACTGTGAAATATAATTTTTGAAAATGAAAATAAAAGAAACTCAACGCCTGGCACATTAATGCACTACTGCACCTAAACACCCAGAATATTGTCCAGAAATCTGATAATGATGTAAAGATAGAATTTTTTTTTGTAAATTGTGTAACTGCAAATGAGTAATTTCAGTTCAGTTCACTTGTTTGCCTTTTAAACTGAAATTGCCTTTTAAACTGCATTTGGAGTCCATGTTTAAGCCTGATAACCAATATGAATCACATCCTGAAATGTTGTTCACCTTAGGCAACTGTTTGGCGATATCTCCACCCACAAACACAGCCTCCAGATAGATCCACAGGTTCTGGACAGTCATCCAGTGCTCGATAATATCAGTGGTGTTGGAGAGATTCTGAACCCACTTCTGAATCTGGGCTTTAAATGGGGTGTTGTACCTGAAAAAGAAGGTAAATCTTCACGTTCGCCTTACTTAGGGACGCACACCTGTGTGTGGCTCGTCTAATGTCTAGATTTCCCACAGCTGTGGAAGAAGATCATCACTACCGACACTAATGATAATGACACTCAACACTGCCGTACCGGTTGCTCATAAGGGATCCCAAGATCATTAGGCTATCCTCCATGCTGGCAATGATCTCTGATGTGCTGTCTCCTCTCAGCAGCAACTCCCCACGGGTCTTAAAACTGGCAAATGTAAAAGTCTTGTTGTCCCACTCAGCGATCACTTGCTTCAGCTTTTGTTCAATATCACGCTCTTTCACAGCACTGATGCAGATATCCTGCACAAGAATCCCGCCCCCCAAATGTTTTTAAATGTTAGCAATAAAAATGCTGATGGCAAACAGATGCATATGCACTGAAAAAACAGGATTGGTGTTTGCACTGAACAGGACCACCTATCAGTTAATTCAATATATTACTCTTTAAACTTTTTAAATGTTTTCATTTCCTCCAAACAATTTTCCAAACTTGTATTTTATTTGGAATTTATTATATCAAATAAAAAAGAAAACACCTTGAATTAGCAGCTAATGATTCGTTTGTACCTCAATCTCTTCTTTATACTTGAGTAGAGGAGCCTCCATTATGTTACGCAGCTTGAATGTATCAGTTTCCACCTCAAAGGTATGGCCAGTCACCTGGATACAAAACAGGACAAATTACAGCTATTATCATTATCATTAGGTTCTGGTGATGACTTGATTTCAGTCAATAACATTGAGTTGCAGTGCTACACCAGTGGCCATGTTTCACTAACCTCCGTTATCCTCTTCCAGTGCCGGGCCATCATTGCTTTGTTAGTCATGAGTTCCAGCAGGGGGCAGCACTCACTGAATTCATCAATCGTTTTCTTCAGATCCTGAAAGGCCTGCCACTCTTTCAGAGCACGAGGCAGTTTTCGACACCTGGTAGTTCACAGGACGTGACAGTCAAACTCATATTTATTGTCTTCTTTCTAAACTACACTTTAGCTCTGCTGAAGTCAAGTAAAGTTGACATGAACTAGATTAGATGTATAGTTGACATTTTGTTTGTTAAAGGAAAAGTATTACAACACACTTCAAGTTTGGTATTAACGCTACAAGAGTCATTGGATTGGACAACTTGTTGAGTATCCTTCCTTACTAGCACAGAGCAAAAGTTCATGCATCAGTGTCTGTTCATAGCTTCACTCAACCAAATCAACACCTCCACAACAGATAGCTGACATTTCTGCCAGAGGAAACAAATATCCTCTCTTCTTCAGCTCTGACTATAGCTCTATATTTTCCTTCTGACTGCTTCTAATGTTTATCTAGATTTTCATTGTCAAGTAATCCCTTCCAGCTATATTAAAACTTGTTCTTAATTTCTTTAGGTAAAATAAACTAGCCTGTAGCCTATTAGCCTCTTTCCCCTTCAGTGTCCATTTGACACATGCTGGACAAATGTGACCACATAAAGGGCAAAGATTAGCTTTGCATTGTGAGACTGAAATATTAATGCAGTGTTGATGAAGAACAGGAAGCTTTGTTTCTGCCACTGGAAAAAAAAAAACTTTTTTTGTTGTTATGTAAAACTTTTGGGTTAGTATTTCGAAATTATAACATCTCGAAACAAGTTTCCATATTGTAGCAAGTGAGAGGAAGCAGTTTCTTTAATGCCTGAAAATAAGAGTGATGTTTATGGATGGACTAATGAAAATCATTTAATTTAATTCTGCTTTTTTTTTTCTCTTTGTGATGTCACCAATTCCTGCAGTAATGAGAGGGCTTGATTACACAGTATGAGAAGGTTATTTTCTCACATAGTCAGTTTTGTTTGTTTCCAGTTCAGCTTCTTTCCTGAAAACGTCTCCTTCTTCATTAACATATTTTAAGCTCATGTTACTACATCTACAGTTAAAAGAGTTCAACAGTTGCTTGAATAAAAAACAAACAAATAAATTGCCAAACCTCGTCTGAAAGTCGAGCAGCTCATTATTAATCTTCTCGATGCAGATGTCAGCCCAGAGGATATCATAGTAGCCATTAACTGTATCGATGACATTGTTGTAAAGGCCGTACAACTTCTGCAGCAGAGCCAGTTGCTTCCTAATCTCCAATAGCTGAGGATGCTGGGTAACAGGAAGTCCAAAGAGCTCTTCGCCTCCCGTGTAAGTGATGTACTTCCTGAACAGGTTGTCAAATCGATTCTGAAGAGGAGAAGAGCTACGATTAGGTACAGCTTACGCTCTGATGGACTTTAAAACATTACACATTTGAGGTAAAACATTTGCAATTATCTGAGTATAATTTATACAGAATAAAAAATCTGTCTTTTGCTAACCATGAAATAGAAACTGTAATAGTATAATAATAGTAATAATAATAATAAAAATATAATAGCTCTTTTAACATCAGTTTCAAGTAACTACTTTTCTGAGGCATCAGGTCAATGCAGGATCTAAATATTTACTAACTGACAGAGAGACAAAATAATTAATCACTAACCAACCTGGAACATGATCAGCCGGTCACTGGCATCTTGGGGTGCAAGTCCCACAACCATGGGACCATCCTTAAACAGAGAGGGAAAAGTGTCATTTTAGTAGCTATTATTAAAACTAACCTTAACTGTAATTAACTGAGCATTTATTTGTTGAATTAAAATAAAAAGTTTAATTGAAACAGAGCAAACAGCCATAGATACTTTACCTTTTCATAATCTTGATAAAAGTGTTGGCAGTCTTCCAGAAAGGTCTCCACATTGCTGACCAGTTCTTCTCTGAAGTTTGGCTGCAAGGCGACCAGCTCGTTCTGCACCTCTGTGCTCCGGGACAAGAGCTTTTCCCAAGTGTAGCGCAGAGTATCCACTTTTTCAGCCTCCTCTTTAGCCACTGACAGTTCATACTTATGGAGCATGGCATAGGACTCCTGTGAGGAAAAATAAGATACTAAGTCTTCCACCTGACAAAAACTAGAATGTGCAAATGTGTAATTATTTCTTTCTGAGCTTCTTGTACAGACTCATAAAGTCAAACAGCTAAAAATGTCTCTTTCCCACTGTGTGTATTTGTGTGTATAAAAAGAGCTTCGATAAATATGTGATGCTGTGGTTTACCTCTATGGGCCCAACTTGAAAATCAATAGATATCTGGTGCTCTCTGATCTCCTTCAGTGCGGCCATGGCAATACGAATATCATCCAGGTCTTTGATCTGTCGATTCAGTTTCTTTCCTGCTTCATCTACAAAAGCAAAAATGTGCTCCATCTCTGAGCGACATTTCCTGTTACAGTAAAGTCCGTAGTCCACCATCCAATTCTTGATTTCAGCAGAGAGGGACATCTTTAAGGGTGCTGGCAGGAAGTAATATGAGCATGCAGAGAGCATCATTTAACTTGCTGAAAATCTCAAAAATCTCATTCATGCCGGTTTTAAATTTGTAACTTAATAAGACCTGTGAATAGCGCCAAGGCTCCTACAGCAATATACTCTGGTTCAGAGTTTACTTCCAGCTCTAGATCTCGATAGAAAAGAATCTGGCTCTCAAACTCCGATAACAAGGGACTCCCCTCGATAAATCTGTTCAAAACACAAACAAAAATAGCACTAGTGCGATGTCAGATAAGCAGATTTATATAGAAACCATACATTTCAACGTACTTCCTCATGGTCTCTTCACGGTCTTTCCTCCAGATGTGATGGTAACGGCTAAAGTGATGTAGAGCGGTCACCACTTCCTGCACATTAATATCAACAGGAGAATATGAAATGAAGTGCACTTATAGAAAAATAAAAGACATTTATATTCATTAAATATACAGAAATATAGATGAAAATATCTGTTGTAAATGTGGGATAAAGAAATATAAAAAGTGTATGGCATGATTTAATAAAAGACAGCTAAGTTTGGATTAGTTTCATATAAAAAAATAGCTTAATTAAGTGCCATGTACCTTTTTACTGGAGGTGATAGAGGTGCTAAGTACAGAGATTAGCTTGGCTATTTCCTTGTTCTCAGACACACTCTTGTAGTAATTTCTGGCTTGGAACGGGATGGCCTGGATCACAGAAGCTGACATGTCTGAGGTACTGCCATCTGAAAATGACAGAATTTCACAGAAAACACATTGAGCAGAAATGATGGACATTATTCTTCCAAATATTAACTTCTGGGCTTTTAAAATAATTATATGTTACAGGTCTTTTTACAAGAGAACATGTTAATAATGGAATTACTTCCATTTAGTTTTTCTCTCTCTGTATATATAATTTCTAAAAGTAAAATGTGCTTTTCATAGTGGAAATTGATTATCCCTGCCGCTTTCTAATTAAATATGTATTTAATTTGCATTAAATATGAAATTCTTGAATATTTTCCTCCCCAAGCAATATTATGTGTTTCTGCCCCTGGTCAGATATTTGCTTGCTCTGCTGAGCTGTAAAATCGAGTTGTAATTGTATGCTGAAAACAGCAAATCTTAAAATTTTAAAAATGAGTGAGCTGACACAGTTGGGAGCTGTTGAAGGTCTGAGGTTAAGCTATGAAAGTGATAATGTTCTCTATTACCAGCCAAGCTTCTGTATGTTGTTGCTCCGTCCTCTGTTTCGCTCTCAGAGCTGTCTTGTTTCAGTGCTGCCATTCGCCTTTCATTCATTTGTCTCTGGAAAGGGGAATGTAAAACCTCCGGGTTTATTTAGTACACTGCTGGACCACGACAATATTAGTTTAAAAAGAGCAGTTCTAACAGTTTATTACAGTTATCAAGCTAAATGTCACAAATTGATTTTTCCTTTATTCACCTTAGATATCCTTTCTTTGCTCCACTGGCTGACTCCTTTGCTGACACTGACTACACACTCTACAGCGCGGTTTAGAGCCTGTTGAACCTCCTCCAAAGCTGGAACCATGACAATGTTAGGGATGGAAAGGGTCATGTTTACTCTGAAGATTGCATGGTGATCGGTGCTTTTGCCATGGCTGGTTGGGTCACTTGCAGCTTCAGAGGGAGAGAAGGGTAACACACATAAAGTATTGGAATAGACATTTTATGAGCTTATTTTAAATATTTTAGGCCTTTACAGAAATATAGCAAACAATTAAACAAGACGCACCAGAGAAGTGTATGAGCGAGGACGTATGTATGCGCTTGCGCAACATCTCAAGGGTGTTGCGTGTCACTTTGAGCAAGGCATCCACATTACGGTGGTTGAAGTAGGACAGCAGCTCCTGGGCTTCCTGCTCCATCACTTCCATCAAGTCCCTCTTCTTCTTCCTCCTCACCAACGGAGAAGAAGGACCAACACTAGCAGAACGTAGCAGCGTGTTTCTGGAGAAGAGACGCTCGTCATCACCTAAGAAGGTGACACGTTTACAGTCAATACGAACACCTTCAGCAACACTTCACCTTGAATAAATCAGCATTATAATAAAAGTAAAAACAACAAGGTCCTAAAAAAGGTAATCCCCTTTCCTTTAAAAACCTTTGAACTGCCTTTTTTAACTTGTCTCTTACAGCATTGAATCATAATTATCACACCGTATTGTGTTTGATCGTGAAAGGAAACTGTCAGCATACCTTCACTGTCATTGTGGTCTATGGTCTTGCTCTCTGTGCAGCTTTCTTCCTCAAACTTCTCCACCTCCTCTCTCTGATTGTGGTCAAACTCTAGCAGCATGTTGATCAGTTCATTAGCTGCCTCCTCCACCAGTGAGCTCTTCATGTTCACTTTCTGGGCTTGTCTTATGCAAAGGTCCTAGACACATGCAGATATACAGTTCAGTTCAATGTAATTAATCTTTAGAATAAGAAATAATGTTTAAATACAGAAAAAAGTATTTTAAATGTGTGAGAATTACCAAAACCACTTAATAAATATTGATAGCATCTTTCAGATGTCTGCATAGTTACACAGACTTAGTAGAGCAACAATAACCCAGCGGATACTTTTATTTTATTTGTCTTCGTTTACCCTGGTGGTTTGAACAAACTCCTCACAGGTCACAGGCTCATCCTCTGGCAGGACACACAGGTTGGATATGCTCATCTCCTGCAGTACTGCTTCTATTCTAAACTCCACCAGGTCATTCACTCTGTCCATCAGCAACTCAAGATCAGCTAAACAGACAAAAAAAACCACACAAAAGAGAAAGGGAGGGACACAAACCCACCAAAAATAAGGGAAAGAGGGAAAAATCAAGGGGAACTTGTTATGCGTTTGAACAAAGGAGAGAACAGTGATAAACAGACAATTCAGTATAAAAAAAGACAATGTGTAGAGAGAGAAAGAATCTATTGAATATATGAGTGTTACTTGTGAGAAAGCCACCTATGCAATAAATCCATTAATCACACGCAGCCAGTGCTGAGTTGCAGGAATGTCTCGTGTCAGCGTGTACAGGATCGATCTCGTTACATTTTTTGCTTACCCAACACTTTGTCGATGCGGTCGAGATACTTGTCAATATTCAGAGATGTCCAGTTGAGGGAGGTCAAACCCGGTTGTATAGCCTCATCCACCTGTCAAGTAAGTCATGTATGGTATGATGATGGTGGTGCACTTTGTAAGCAACCTGCTGTGACAGTCAGTCTCATACCTGTCACCAGTTTAATGCTTAGAAAAGATTCATGACGAAACCAAGCAACAATAAAAAAGAATCTAACATTTTTTTGTGTGTTCTTCTGACTTACTAGAGACAACTGAAAATAAAAACATAAAATCAAATGAAATCAAATAAAATGAGTCCTATTTTGAACTTTTATGTAATCACATGACGCTCGATCATGGGATGCTGGGTTGGACTGAAATGCAGGACTTTGCAGAGAAATATAAAATCAAAACAAAGCTTTATTAGCTAGCACTGGCAAACATAATTTAGCTAACTGGAGCGTGCACAACATGAAGGATTTGACATCGACATGATAAAGAACAGAGGGAAACCATCCATCCTTAGACTACGATGACTGAGAACCTTCACAGACACATCCATCCATCCATTTTCTTACCCTTATCCGGGGCTGGGTCTTGGGGCAGCAGCCTAAGTAGAGAAGCTGAGACCTCCCTCTCCCCAGTCACCTCCTCCACTACCCAAAGCTCATGACCACAGGTGAGGGTAGGGACAAAAACTAACTTTGAGTCAAGCTCAGTTGCTTTGATCTCTTGCCCAAGATGTTGATTTTTTTTATTTTTACCAAAGTTCATTTTTTGGGTTAAATAAAAAACACTTTTTTGGACTTTAACCTGTGCCTGACTGTCCTTTACTGTTCGGTCAATCACTCTAGGATTCCCAATCCCAGCCGGCCACCTCGCACCAAGGGCGCGTCTCCAGGAGACTAGTTCCAGAGCCCAAGCCATTCACATCCACCATATCTAGCCGCTACCTCTCAACACTCACACACTAACTCAGGCTCCTTCTCCATGAGAGAGGTGACATTCCATGTCCCAATTGCTAGTTTTGGTAGCCGAGGGTCGGTCCACTTACCTTAGCTACATGTGGCATGGCCAGCTGTTCAAAGACACTCTGAATCTTGGCACGCACTCTAGTGTTCTCGCTCAACATCAGCTGAAATGAGATAGATGCATGTTGGAGCATTTTTGCAATCACACAAAAGGGATGAACTGAATTTTTCAGTTGACAATAAAATGGGTTTTTGTCGATTTTAGTCATTTTTAAAAATCTGTGTGGAATTTAAACACAATTCCAGGATGTTTTATACTCCTACAGGGAGTGCAGAATTATTAGGCAAGTTGTATTTTTGAGGAATAATTTTATTATTGAACAACAACCATGTTCTCAATGAACCCAAAAAACTCATTAATATCAAAGCTGAATGTTTTTGGAAGTAGTTTTTAGTTTGTTTTTAGTTTTAGCTATTTTAGGGGGATATCTGTGTGTGCAGGTGACTATTACTGTGCATAATTATTAGGCAACTTAACAAAAAACAAATATATACCCATTTCAATTATTTATATTTACCAGTGAAACCAATATAACATCTCCACATTCACAAATATACATTTCTGACATTCAAAAACAAAACAAAAACAAATCAGCGACCAATATAGCCACCTTTCTTTGCAAGGACACTCAAAAGCCTGCCATCCATGGATTCTGTCAGTGTTTTGATCTGTTCACCATCAACATTGCGTGCAGCAGCAACCACAGCCTCCCAGACACTGTTCAGAGAGGTGTACTGTTTTCCCTCCTTGTAAATCTCACATTTGATGATGGACCACAGGTTCTCAATGGGGTTCAGATCAGGTGAACAAGGAGGCCATGTCATTAGTTTTTCTTCTTTTATACCCTTTCTTGCCAGCCACGCTGTGGAGTACTTGGACGCGTGTGATGGAGCATTGTCCTGCATGAAAATCATGTTTTTCTTGAAGGATGCAGACTTCTTCCTGTACCACTGCTTGAAGAAGGTGTCTTCCAGAGACTGGCAGTAGGACTGGGAGTTGAGCTTGACTCCATCCTCAACCCGAAAAGGCCCCACAAGCTCATCTTTGATGATACCAGCCCAAACCAGTACTCCACCTCCACCTTGCTGGCGTCTGAGTCGGACTGGAGCTCTCTGCCCTTTACCAATCCAACCACGGGCCCATCCATCTGGCACATCAAGACTCACTCTCATTTCATCAGTCCATAAAACCTTAGAAAAATCAGTCTTGAGATATTTCTTGGCCCAGTCTTGACGTTTCAGCTTGTGTGTCTTGTTCAGTGGTGGTCGTCTTTCAGCCTATCTTACCTTGGCCATGTCTCTGAGTATTGCACACCTTGTGCTTTTGGGCACTCCAGTGATGTTGCAGCTCTGAAATATGGCCAAACTGGTGGCAAGTGGCATCTTGGCAGCTGCACGCTTGACTTTTCTCAGTTCATGGGCAGTTATTTTGCGCCTTGGTTTTTCCACACGTTTCTTGCGACCCTGTTGACTATTTTGAATGAAACGCTCGATTGTTCGATGATCACGCTTCAGAAGCTTTGCAATTTTGAGACTGCTGCATCCCTCTGCAAGATATCTCACTATTTTTGACTTTTCTGAGCCTGTCAAGTCCTTCTTTTGACCCATTTTGCCAAAGGAAAGGACGTTGCCTAATAATTATGCACACCTGATATAGGGCGTTGATGTCATTAGACCACACCCCTTCTCATTACAGGGATGCACATCACCTAATATGCTTAATTGGTAGTAGGCTTTCGAGCCTATACAGCTTGGAGTAAGACAACATGCATGAAGAGGATGATGTGGACAAAATACTAATTTGCCTAATAATTCTGCACTCCCTGTAGTTACATGCAGCTTTGATCATTTGGTTGTTCACTGTATGCATTTTTGAAATTTTAGCTACAACTGTGTGCTATGCTCACCTGTATTCTATTGTAGTGTTTCTTAAAGACGTCCTGTTTTTGCAGCAGTAGAAGAGCAAAGGGAGGGATTGCCAAATTCATCTTTGTCATGCAGTTCACCTCTCTGATCTGCGTCAGAATCTCTGGGTCAAAGTTCACAAATAACTCGCCAGTTTCTGGAGATCTGACCAGAAGAGAGGCTTGCAGGCCAACTTTGGCATCCTCCATCTGCGTTGAGGTGTTTAGTGAGGTTTATGTGAAGAGATGCAGGGAAAATGTGTGAATAAGAGGGGAGAAAAGATGTTCATTCAGTTTGTGTTTCAGATCCTCAAACTAATTTTAATATTAGACAAAGATAACCCAAGTATGGACAAAATGTAGTTTTTTCCAGCAAGAACTGCAATGATTCTTTTATCTCGCTGTAGAAGAACTTTGCCTCTTTCTTGTTTACAGAATTGTTTTAATTCAGCCACACTAGAAGGTTTTCAAGGACAAGTCATGGCAAAACACCTCAATCTGATTTAACTCCAGACTTTGACCGGGCCACTCCAAACCCTTCATTTTGTTTATTTATTTATTTGTCATTTCCACTTTATTTGTCAGTGACCAAGCAAAAACAGAACCTCTGTAGAGAAAGGATGCATTGTACCAGATTTAGCTGCTAGCTTGTTTTCATCTGCAGCTCCTGAGACGTTGAGACATTCATAGGTGGACTTCCTGGTGTTTTTCACATCTGTTGTCCTGCTACATAACCCAATTACACTTCAGTTTGTGCCGCTTCAAGGCACAAACTGATGGCCAGACATTGTCCTTCAGGAGCTGGTGTGATATTGCTTTTATGAAATGCTGCATTAGTTTTGTGCTGGATGTCACTCTCATCAGTCCACAAAATATATCGGGGAGCATTAAGATGTTTTTTGGCAGATCTGAGAGGAGCCTTGGTGTCCTTTTTAGTCATCCATCATTTTCACCAAATTACTTGTTTACACAGTGCCAGATATAATTAGATAGCTTTCTCCTTTTTAAATTGATCAACTTTGTCTAGTATTAAAATGTGTTTGATGATCTCAAACATGTAAGTGTTAACATATATGCAGCAAACGAAATCACAACACTATATAAAGGAATTAACGATACATATTGTATATAAATGCTCCTCTGTCAGATTTCTTGTTTGTATTATACATTTTACAGTTCGTTAACCTTTTTCATCCAGCTGTGATGGTAGATCATCTCAAACTCCAACAACGCTCTTGCTACACGGTTAAAGTTCTTGATGATCCTTTTTGCCTCTGATGTGGAAAGAACTCCTGGATGCTAATTAGAGTAATAAACAAAACAAACAAACATGATGCATTACATGGATGGGAAATGCCAAACAATTTTATCATTAATCTGCTAGAACCAGCCAAACCTAAACTGAAAGTCAGGCAATATCACCTGCTGAAAGAGATCCATGGGTCCCTGTATACGGCTGTACAGCTGCCGAGCCCACATGATCCGACCGGCCACTGGGGGCAAGTCCCTGCCAATGGGGGGGTCAAGTTTCTGCTTCATGTAGATGCGGAAAACCATTTCAATGTCCCGGCCATAATTTTGTAAAATTTGCTGATACTTCTCATCAATCCCAAGATCTGGGATGCCCAGTCTGTTTTTGGGAAAACCAAAGATACAAGTGGTTCAGCAGAACTCAAACCCAGCAGCAATAAAAATATTTAAATACAGCAATAAACACATAGCAGTACCAGCACCAGTAATGACAAGGACTCTATTTTGTTTGGATGTGCTGGTAAATGTTTTGAGCTAAAATGTGCAAAGGACCCTGTAACTAGCAAACCTACTTGTACATTAAAGCACACTTGTTATTGTCATGAAACGGCTGTGGCAGGCAGGAGGAAGGACCCAAACGCAGAACTCAAAACAAGGGAATGAACTAAAGGAGACTGCTTTATTGCAGTGGCACAACTTCCACAAAAGACACTTAAAAAACCAAAGCAAAACCTAGAAACGGGAGACTAATAACAAAACACTAGGGACGGCAATTTCAGGGGACACAACAAGAGAAACACCTAAACACTTGAAGAAAAATAACAAAAAACAGAAAACTCGAAAAAATTAATAAACACAAAACATAAAGCGACTCTGGACCATGACAGTTATAGTTTACCTCGGTGTTTATTTCAATGAAATAGCTACTCTGAGTTTTTTTTTTATTTTTGATTGCAGAATAGTTTAAAAGTTCAGAGATTAAATGAAGCAGTATGTCACATGAAGCGGCATTGGCAAGATTAGGGAAATTGCGGTAAATATTTCAGAATGATGCTAATTAGTTACCAATGAAATACCTTTGAAAGGTCTTCAGCACATTTAGAGCCCTTTCTGTATTTTCAATTTTTTCAAAGGTGCTATCCATGAAACTCTTCAGTTGATTCTGGAAAGGAAAACACAGACAACAATAATATTCACAACAACGACAGCGCAATGAAATTAATTTTAAATGAAACTCCACCTAATGAATCCTTAATCACCAGCAAATGAACTTGGCTAACCCGCATTACAAAACAGATGTCTAGTCAGTTTGCATTAACTTTATTTGCACAAAACAGGGCAAATGCACTGTCTAATTAACTTACGTGGAGTTCAGAAGTGCTTTTGCAGAATTCCTCATAGTCAACATCAAAGTCACTTCTCCTCTGGTCTAGAAAACTGTAATGTTTTTTCTTCATGTTTAACACAATAGCCTAAGAAAAAAATATCCAGACATCCACAAACACACATTTTAGAAAACATCTTTAGCTCTAAATAAAATGCTCTGTTTTCTTCTGAAGGTATTATTATTAAATGCATAATTAAATGCATACGTTTTGGAACTTGTAGTGTATTAGTCTAGTAGAAATGTAACAGTGCAACTGTGTCTTACTGCAAGCTATGGATGTTCTGCAAAGCTAACTATCAAGTTATACCAAAACAAAGTTTGCAATCTCATCTTCTAGCTCAGTTTGGTTACTTCGAGCATGCATGTAAAACATTTTGTTAAGTTTTTATTCATTCAGGAAGTTTCACAAACTTTAGATAAATATTTTACAAGTGAAACATGAGAATGAATTGCCTGTACACTAAAATGAACACCATTGCACACACTTTTCTTGTGTGAAAAAGTATTAATCTAAACAGAAAACTCAGAAGCTCCCCATGAACTGGCGAAAGGTTTGGGATACAAGTTTATAGTATTAACAAATGGTCATCGCAGGGCTGAGTTTAGAAAGTATTACTATGGCTCTAATAATGAAAAAAAAAAAGAGAGAAAGTAAGGAGTTGGTTTTAATCTCCATGCAATTAGTAGCTATTTTGTTATTAAGGCATATGTATGGCAAAACATTGCACAACAATATTCCACCACTGCATGCTGTCTGCAAGAAAAATGCTAGAAGTTGAAAACTGCAGTGAGACGTTACCTCCCATTTTCCCTGCATTTCTGCAGTCTGTGTAGCCCAAGAAGCAAGAACACAAACACATGGTTCACATCAACAGACTCTCAAAGTATTATGTACTAAAACCTTAAGCATCACAGTTTGATGATGTAAAAAAATGAATTGTTTGCGCAACAGGAAACCACAGAAAAAAATCAGCAGCCTGCCACTGGCATTGTAAGTGTGCAGCCTGAAATTCTGTTCGACAATACAGAGAAACTTTCCATTTACCATAATGACAACACACTCAACATCTGAAGATGCCAGGAGAAATACAGACACGGCTGCCTGACAGTGACATTTAATCAGTTAATGCAATGCCTCCCTGCACATGTCTTATTAACAGGATTTGACAACAGTCTGATATCACAGTATACTCACTTGAAACCTGGTGGCCATCGTCTCCAGCCCTTCTATCTTCGAGTCCTTTAGAACGGAGTAGGTGGAAATGGTGGCGAACATTTCGAGGATCTTGTTCAGTCTTCGCTGGAATGTGTCAAACTTTCCAAAGATGTACATCTCGCTGAAGTCAAACTGTCTTTCTGAAGGAGTCTGCTCCAGCTTCTCCTTGGTTCTGTGGAAACATCGCTGGTATTCCTGGGAAACACATTATGATACAGAACCACATTTTGACTGATAAAAAACTGACAGAGGTGCATTTTGCTACAAAACACATTTTGTTTTCCTTTAAAAATGATCCATTACCTGGTTTAGGCGAATGGCAGCTTTGATTTTCTCAATAATGACTTGCTGAGGTTGGTCCCATATTGAGTTTGTGCCATTATCAGTGATATAGGCCTTACAAGCTGTGATCATCTGGTTTGTCACCTGGAGATGAGGATAAAAAAATGGAAACTATAAATCATATAAATCATCATATAAATTTGTACTTTTTTGTTGTCTTAATGTAAAAGTGTCCTAAAAATGCTTCAGTATCAATCATTTATAAAAAAAATGTAGGATCCCATTGTTCATCATAACAAAAGTCTGTTGATCTGCACAATACCTTTACAAAAAGTGATGTAATCTTTTCAGATGTGTTGTAGTAGCGGGAAATACTGTGAATCATCCTGATGGCATTGATCAGACCTGGGATTGCATCCACCATTGATACCTTGGAGGAAACAGAAATTATAGCTTGTATTTCTTTGTACATCCAAATATAACACACATCCAGCACATTTGTACTGTCTTCACCATGAACGCAGTTGATTTGGTTTATTTTTTAAAATGCACCAGAGTGTGATAAAATATTCTTTTCTCACAGGGTCACTGTTGTAGAGCGGGTCGCAAAACTTCTCCAAGCTGTAGAGATACTTGACGTTGTCTTTGGCCTCATTAACTCCATCTGTGATCCTTGCATCCAGTTCCCGCCATGACTAGACCATTACAGACCGTTACTTAATTAAGGTGTGCACCGTTTTCAAAAAAACCAAACATAATCTCACAATAAACCACTGAAATAAAAGAGAGAGAAGCAATATCCAAGAAAGAGAGCATGTGGTACAGCCACTTAAAATCAGCAGTATATGACAGTCACATCTGACCTTTATGAGCTTAGATTTAGCCAGCAAGACCACACCCAGAGCAACTTTGACATCAGGGCTCTTCAGCTGGTCCAGAAGGTAGTTGAAGCGAGTCATCCGTTTCTTCCAGTGCTCCAGCTCGGCCCGAGGGCCAAGATCATCAGCCTCCTTTCTAAGCTGGTCACTCTCAGCTAAAACCTGCAGAATAGAGGCATTCGATATCACTGCTGAAACTTCAGGCCTGCAGTTTATCCTTCATCTGATACAAGCACATTCAAATAAAATGGCAGAAACCTTGGAATAAATGAATGAGAATACTTTTTCTGTATCAAGTTTGAGGAGAAACACGATGAGAGTCTCTTCTCACCTGTTCTATTTGTTTGATCCAGACTTTCATGCAGGCCTCTATCTTCTCTATGGTCTCTGTGCTGCTGGCAGCTGCCACGTAGTCCGACGGGCCCTTCAGTACCTTCAAGTCAAAGGTGTCGCACTCTTTCAAGGTAACCTGAAAGCAAAGTTGTGCTGTGTTGCTTTATTTGCTACTATAATGCAAGTGTATGTAATGTTTAAACTGTGTTTATTTATCTATGTTAATCTAACCTACTATGTATTTAATTTAGTTTTTGGTAATATGGTGCTTTTATTAGTGACATTGTCTGTCCCCTACCTTTTCCTGAAGGCTCTCCTGTGCTCCAACCAACACAGACACAAAGCTTTCCAATGAAGATATGAAGTCCTGTTTGACGACCAGGGTCTGAGGACTTGTCCCGTCTCCCCAGCCGTGGTTCATCTTCCTCAGTGTGGGAATGAAGATCTCAGAAAGCAGCTGCTCCACACTTTTTAAAAGACCACCTTCCGTTGTATCCAACATATTGAAATTCACATCCTAGAAAATAGTAAAAAAAAGATAATAAAAATCTTAGCATTCATATATTAAACATGCCTCAAAAGAGACCGTCCTAGCTTACTAGCTGGCAAAGAAAACCTTTTGGCTTTTGGCAGAAGTCTCCTTGGGTTACTGTAGTGTAGACACTATAATGGACCAACTATGCATGTGTCCTTCAAGTGAGTCTGGGAAGCTATTAAAAATCTGCTGTAATACTTTGAAAAAGCATTAAAAAAGTTACTATACTGCTAGCAAAAAGGACATAATGTTTTCCAATCATAGTTATAATATTACATTTGTTAGATTAGATTTCATTAGTTTGTGTGGTTGTACTGTATCACATCTGATAAGAGAGAACCAGCACATATGTGACTAAATTAAAAATATACGACTCCCTTTTAAATGATTGTCAGATGTTATTGTGGTTTTCTAAGGGTTTAATCACGGAACCATCCATGGGTCCCAAAGGCCTACTTATAATTTTTTGAACCAAGTGTTGTAAACTTCATGATATAAATTCCAATAATATTTATAAATCGGCTATAACTTTAACATAACCGTTTGGGTCATGCTGACGGACTGGTTTTCAAATGAATTAAAAAATATGATTATTAAACATTGTTAATAATAATCATTAATCATTTATTACTGTACTATACTACTTTAACCCTTCAAAGGTGTGGCACAGTCATCTAGAGAATACAATGTATCCACTAACCCCGTGGCTGCTAGTTAACTGACTTGATTTTAATTAACTAGCAACTCACCAGTCCTCATGAACAATTTGCCAGCAACACATAATTGTGAATCTTTGGTGAACAGCTTCTCTCAGCCATGAGCTGGACACCTCCCTTTTAATAATAACTCCTCTAACTTCATCCACCCAAATGTCAAGTAACACCCGAACACCTGATGTGCCCTTGAATTTTTTTGAAGCGACTAATTAGGAAATTTAGCAAGAGAAGTGCACACAAGTGCTTTCTCTCATTCTCATTACATGAATACACAGACACACACATACACACAGAATCCTGTTTTCCTCTGTCTCCAGCCGAGGGTGTTTTGTAGCAAACAGGACCTGTTATCAGTGGTGGTGATTAACTTTGCTGCAGATAGCAGGTGTTCAGTAGGAATCAATAGCCAGAACCAGCTGTGCTATCACAGCGCCATTACTGAGCTCCCCCAGTGCCTCACTACCTCTGGGTGTAAGAAGCTTTTTTTAGTTAATTGGATATCATGCATGATAAGAACAAGTAAAATAAAAAAAAATCGGAACATTTGTCTCGTGACACTCAGTGCCTATCATTAATTACGTTTCACAAATTGATAAAAGTTGACTTCCCGTAGTGCTCACAACCACAACACAGTCATGGTTAAATTTGTGTTTCTCCACTTGCATGGTTTTAATTGACTTTAAATCCTTTAAATCCCTCCTCTTTCGCAAAGAAATGAATAACTTAGAAATCCCAAAACAATACAAACTGACTCACTCTGTGTATGTTCTCAGAGGTGACTGCCTTTGAAGTATTGGCTCTGGTGAAGAAGACACACACTCCGGTCAGTGCCACATCCCTCCCATCTGTTACAAACACTTTGGACTTCTTGCTGTGACCAGGCTGCTGGGCAACAGGCTGGGCGGGCATAGAGGCTGTAGCTGCTGGTGCTGGTGCTGCTCGCATAAAGGATTGGAAACAACAAAAGGTGTCATGGTAACCAACTTTGACTTCCTATTCTGATTTTAATATTGTGGCATTTACTTGAGAATGGATTACTTTTATGATCTCTATTAGTGACAGAGACAGTTTCATATGAGATAGACGTAGAGCTTCTGTACTGCAAAGTTACACAATATAACTTACACACACTTTTTTAAAAGACTCTAGAGTTTCATGGTACCTGCTACAGTTGGTTCAGTGTCCTGATAGTAGAACATTAGGTGTGGAAGACCGTCAGCCATGAAAAATTGCTCCATGCGGTCAATCTGACAAAGATGAAAACAAAACCTCAGCACTGTTCAGTCCCATTGTAGATGCACCACATTTTTTTGCTTGCTTGTTTCTGTCTTTTAAGGCCTGTAAAGTTGTTTGAACATTTATGTGCAAAGTACCTGATTCCCCTCCAATATGGCATCTTCCACATCTGCTTTCTCCAGCCCCAAGCATGAAGCCACAATACTGAGGATATAGTCATGTCTTCCATCCAGCTGAGCCCGCTTGGCTTCACGCTCCTCTTTCAACTTTTGCTTAAAAAAGTTCCAAAATTTTCAATTACTAAATACCAAGTTCAATTCAATAAAAAAATGTAACCTGTGTAATTTTTCAAAGATTTTGAATGGACAGTTCAGTCATCACATGACCATCTTTCAACTGACTGAAGCTTAGGCATTGTTTACAGGACCCAAAGAACACAACAATTTTTAAAGAAAGTTGGATACATTTCAGTTAACTGTGAATAATGCTGTTCTGCAGCATCCTAATCTGATGTTACTAAACACTTGAGCTTCATATATAAAAGATTCACTGCCACCCTTTTACTTGAGACTCTGCTGCTTGCGTGCAGTGGCTTGTGTTTAGGTCTGGGGAGCAAAATCAGCCACAATGGGTTGCCAGGTCGTGCTGCTTAGTAACACAGGAACAAGGTCAGCCAACAAACAGATTACATGAAACCTGGTGCTGTATGAAGCCGTTGCAGTAGGGTGTATCTAAAATCACTCATTTGCCTTTCATCTGTATAGAAACTGTTTTTTAACCAAACAGGAGATAATAGGAATATTTGTTCCTGGCTTGAAATATTTTTACATTGAAAAGCCCACTTCTAGCATCCTATTGTGAACAGCTATACCAAAATTACTCTTGAGAGCTTCTGCTTTTATACAGCAGTCTGTTTAGACAATGTGAAACAGTTGGATTAAACTTTAACACTGAGTATCGCATAATAAGTGATGTATTTTCTTTGTCTCGCCTCTCTTTTCCTTGTGTGCACATTCATGTGGTTGCCTTGTAGTAAACAGTGATTTTTAACTATATGCTGTCTTATTCTCAAATAACAGTTTCAAGAATACTGTAAATGTCTGCAGTGCTCAATGGTGTAAAGAAACCAATTGGCAACCCCGATGAGACTTTAGAGGTTGAGAACTGAGACTTAAATTAAAACAATGTGGAAAAAAATCAAATCCAAAAGACTGAATTGATATCAAGCAACAGCATTGAAAACAGGGATGAGGAATGTGGCTCTCAACGGTAGAGCTAAAGAAGGGATTAAAATGATTGAATACCAAAAAGGTGAAAGGGAAGAATATAAATTATATGATAGAGGAGTAAAGGAAAGAGAAGAAAAAATGGGATGAGGTGAAAAAAAGTTTTAGAGAAAAGAAATAGATTGAGGAAAGAATTTGTGTGTAACGGAGGACATAAATGCTTGGACATAAACAAAGGACAACTCTATATATACCAAAAATCATAGTGGTCAAGCTATGTTGTCTGTTAGGGCTAAGGGGAGTTGGACATATGAAGCCCAAGACTGTAGTGTAAAAAGAAAAAAAAGACTAAAAGAACTAAAATGCTGTCTAACTACAGCAGCTGCAAAATCTGCATAATTATTCACTTCACAGAAATCCTGGTAGAAATGTTAACAATTAGGATTTTCTTCCAAATCTTTCACTGGCACATTGCTTGCATTTCCTTGCTTAAAAGGTCACTTCAAAAGATAACAGTGTTTTTAGAAAGCACAACAAAACTCTGCACAGTTCAGATGGTTAACCCATGAGCACTTTTTGAATTATAGTATACAAGGCAAAAAACTGAGTTTGGGCAATTATAATGGGTTTTATAGTCAATATCTGCAGTGACCAGCACAATTACGTGAATTTTATTAACATATCAAAGTTTTTTTTAAGACTACCACTCGTTTTTTGTCCTCCACTTGTTCATTTTACTTATATTTTCTAAGGGCACAAAATAGCCAAAGTGAATGTGAAGTTATGTGAAGACACAACAGTGGCAAATCCCTTGAGTTAGGTATCTTTTTGGATGTTTTGATTATTCATAGGTCAGTGTTAAGTGGCTTTACATTCAAACACAATTAGCATTTCTTTGAAAATGGACGGGTACAAAGACTGCACTGAATGTAAATGAAAAAAACCTCAATCCAAAGAAAAACCTTTAAAGACCTTCAGAAAGCCTGGAGAACTACTAAACTCTAGATCCTTGAAAATCCTTGAAAAATGCAAGAATGTCTTGCTCCTTGGAAGCAAACTGGGTGGCTTAAGACAGTATGGACACTTATTATTAATGCAGTGTATGGCTATCCTGTCGTAAAGAATATATCACAAGCAAAAGAACGAGCTATCGATCAGTGTTAATCAAGCGCACTCAGTCTTGATTCAAAAATATTAATTATATTTTCAATATGATCTTTTCTTGCTAGAAAAAATAAATGTAACACCCATCTGTTTAAAGCATTACAGAAACTCTCTGGACACACACACACACACACATAAACACACACTAACATCATGGACTGACTGTAAAAAAAAAAAGGATACCAAGCCAACCGTTGCCAGGCGACCAGCCATTTCACACACCTTCTCTCTGCCCTTATTTCAAATTGGATGAACAGCCAAGTTTCAGTCTTCAGGGTAGACACAAACAATACAGGCACATTGCAGTGTGGCGCAGGTTATTCAAACAAGCAGACTAAGTCACCAGTGAATGCAATACGCAAACACAAAAAATACACTAGTCAACAAAAGCCGGCAAAACACAAAAACACAAATCCACATTTAGTTATTCCCATGACACAGACACAGAAGCCAGCGCTGAAAGACCCAAATAATAACAGATACAATGCTAATAGCTTTCAGAAGCAAACAAAGCCCCATCCTGAGATAAGCTATGGCGAGACAGAGAATCCCTATAATAAACAAACTGTGGCTTTTGGAATTAAAGAGAAAACACAAATGTGCACGGGGACAGTTTGGCATCTGATAAATTTCATCAATTTTAATCCAAATCAGCCAGGGAATAGAAAACAGCAGACACACGCTGTCAAAGTCAACTCAGTCCCTGTAGATAAAGCTTTGCCATTAGTTTTGCTCATTTCAAAGTCTAAAACGTTAGAGCCAATGGCTCGTGAAAATTATGTGAGAGCGAAAACCCTACAATAAAAACTATTCTCTTACCTGAATGACTTTGGAAACAATTTGTCTCCAGAGCTGTTTTCTATACACCTGCGACATGACAACTCCTCGTCTCTTCAAGCCAACCCGTGTATACCTTCTCTAAAACCTGCTATCACGTTCTCATCAGTATGTACACAGGGGAGACATATACTCTCACCCTCGAAGGCTTAGCACTATCAAGTTGTCAGTGGTGAGCGCTCAGCTAGCAGAGTTTGGGCTATACTTTCGTTGTGTACATGTATAATGGCCACTGCCATCAGAAGTGTATGACTTTCCACAGCTAGGTGATGTCAGGGTAGACATGATCCCTTAAGAACAGTAAAACGCCTGCTTTATTCTGACATTCTAGTTCAAGCAATATGTCAAAAATGTTAAGAGGCACTCGACTTAAAAGCACAGGCAATTTGAGAGCTTTATGAGATGGGGCTTCATACCCTCGCTTTTAGGCTGAAATCCCCATAGACGGAGTGATGCTCAGAAAGGAAAAACTCACAGCTCTGTCTGCACATGTGTAGTGTACGCTAATGAACTACCATAAAGGAATGCAAACACAGATGCACAAGTGTCAAACACTGAGGTAATCGCTGGCTCACAGGATTAGCAGCACACCAGAACAAAGCTGTCAGCATTCACTATAATGTAACAGTGCAAATAAGTGCTTGGCAGTGAATTCTGTGTTAAGCTCATGGACATTCTCACCAAATCGCATAGATGAAGCGGTAATTAAAGATTCTAAGCTCCAGATGAAATTTTGACAAAAAGTAGCAGTATAGATTACAGGGACAACTAATTCAGTGGATTTTAAAAGGTAAGTTTTTTTTTTTTTTACAGCAACAGTCACAAAAAGTCTTCAGTTTCCGTCCAGTTTGCCGCAGCAAACCTTTCTGCTTGCTTGGATGCAATTTTTGTACTAATTTCAAAAACAGATCAGCTTTGTTTGTCCAAATTTTATATATGTTTTATTTGTATAATCAGCTACCTAACACCCAATCATGTTAAAAGTTAAAAATAAATAAATAAAAATATGTGATGTGGCATTATGATTTTGATCATTTCCACTTAGTGAACGCATTTTTTTTTTGTCTGTATATCTGCAGTGTCGTGTTAACGGCTTCTTTGGATGCTAACACGGGTGTTAAAATTGGGATTTATCATTGCAACATCATGACATTTTAAATAAATGTAATCTTGTGTCCAGCAGTTTGTGTTGTGTTTTTTCTGACACAGAATTACTTCTACACTTGTTTTATCATTTTATGACACATTTGCCAAACTTATTTTAGGCTTTCTGCCATATAAAACCAGGCCTTCCTGAACAGAAACCCACTAAAATGCCTTTAAAATTGCTTTCACAACTGCATGGTTTTGTGTCACTTAAGCTTTCCACCACATACACGCTCCAAACACATCAGCTGTTTACTAAATGCCGACACATTAATGATGAATTGCATTTGGCCAAAGTTGATAGTCAAGAAGCTCAAGTCATCTGTAACTTCAGAACTCTTGGGTCACCTTACCTTGTTTTGATAGTCTGGCTTGAAATGCAGCATAGTTGCTGTCGGCCTTTCACGCTGACACTTCTTTTCAAGTCATTCCACCCTCTTACTTGTCTGCTTTTTTCATGACATCAGAGAGTTAAAGCTTCCAACAAAGAAGACAAGACAGCGAACAAGTGGCTGCGCTACACTATGTGAGCAATCAGCCTTCCTGTTTGTCATGTGAGAAAGGTTGCTGCCCTGAAATTATCAGACTGTTTCTCCTAAAAGGGTACTGCTAACTAGATAATGCGGTGTTGGATGACCTCCTGTCAGCAGGGTAATTATCAAGGTCCAACTCTCACCTTACAAGTCTGTTACAACAATAGGATGAAAAATGGAGGGTGGTGGGTGGGGGGTGGAATGAAAAGGTCGCATAATACATCATTAGAGGGAGATAGTATCAGCTACAACCTTTTAAAAAAAATACAGAAACAAAAGTGAGTAAAAAATAAATGTTGCATCATTGTAGTACAAATGGCTCTATTAGAGAATGTGTTACGCTCCTCTTAAAGGAAAAAATGTGGCGAGTCATTCGATATAGCCAGTAGTGTAATTTAACAGGCAATGGCACCTTGCTTTGAAAGCAAGTGCTACAAAACACTAGAAATTAAATTAACATGGAAATTCAGTTTAAGCAAGAGTAAAACTTGATGCTTATAGGAAAGGAAGCCGATGCAAGGTCATCACCTGGATCAGCACTTTAACAGTATAGGATTGAACTCAATACCATGTCCGCTGTGTGAAGCAGTAAGCGTAACATGATTATCATTAAGTTGCCTAACAGATTTATTGGTTGACTCATTGTGCCTGATATGTGGCAGTGTGATGCTTAAAAAAATCTGCTATTCAATCAGTTGTTATGTTAGCAGATCCCTTGAACTCCATTGTCTAAGTCTGCTTGGAGCGGCACTGATCAGACAGTTATGAGGTGAGCAGGAATCCCCATGCTAGAGAGATTTCTTTTTAAAACATTTTCTTGTTCTTGCTTCTGAAATGTGAGATTGTGCTGCTTCTTTCCATGTCACTGCAAACTTAAATAGCTTTTGTGACATTTTACAATTCACTGAATAATCAGGAAAAACAATAGATTAGAACCTAATGAGATTAAGCATGCACTACCCCTGGGGTAATCCTAATTATTTACCTAGAGAGCACATATGCATGTGCACAAGTGCATACACAACCCCACCGTCGCCACCAATTAATATTCAGTATCGTTGCTTTTTACAGTCGCATCTTGCCGATGACAGGCACATCCCTCTCCATGAGGATTTGAATGTGAGTCAGATAGTGAAGAAATGGTTGCAAAGCTTTGCATTACAGAGTCGGTCGGTCATCAATTTTTCACTATTCCATGGCTGATTTTCTGTGTGGAACTGCCTGGTTGTGAGTGGCTATGAAACATGAGAGTGACTGTAAATTATAAATGAGGAGGTGGTGAGATCTGAAGACACAGACAGACAAGAGTTCACAGTTTTTCACAGCGACTGCTCACACTGACAGAAGCACAGACAGCTTAAGCAAATGTTTAAGAAAGATGTGGCTCGTAAATGTCATGCCTAATATACTTTATTCTCCTTTCGTGGACCATGGTGTCTTCTTGCATTTGGTTCGCTGGGTCCAATGCCGAAAACTGACTCTAATGAACTGACATTGCTGCATCTGGCCTGTGTTTTCGCACAATGCAGGAATGCCTCAGCCAATTCTATTTCATTACGGTCAGTATCGTAGAAAAATAAGCAAGAAACTGGAGTATTTTGCATGAAGGCAGTGGGTCTGACACACAGACAGAGTGCAGGGGGCTTTAGTCTTATTGCTCATGTCTATTGCATACTAATTAAACATGTACTTGGTTTAAAGTGCCATATTTAGTGCTGCACTGCTATTGGGAGGCAAAGAAGCATAGCTATTTAACATTTCTAAAATGTGTGAAAGGCTGTGCTTTGACTAAAGGCAGAGAACCAATTAACATGGAAAGGGGTTGTGTAGATTAAAGTTTAAAAGTTTATAAAACTAACTAATAAAATGAACTATTATAACTTCCATCCTGGCCTAATCTGACTTTCTTAGCACCTACAAGCAAAAGGAGATTTTTAAAAGTAATGTGTCACAGACCCCACAAAGACCAGTCACTGTAATAATGACAGAGTTCCACATGAATGACAGAAGCTGGATACTCACTGCTCATTTCAAGTTTACTGTTCAGCTGTCTTTGGGCAACATCATCCAGCCTCCTGCAGCAAAGCCAATAAGACAGCAACACCCCACCATCTGGTGGGCTGGGGCTGACAATACAATCAACCACACATTACAGTAGGTTGTGCCACAGCTATCTTTGCCTGCTGTTAGGCCAGAGAATCTAATAGTGTAGTGAGTCTCCGAGCAATTTTCCGAAGGGCTTAGAGAGCTCCTGAGGTGAAAATGAAGTGCAAATTAATCCCATCATTGTCTTTTTTTCTCCCCTCTCTCACAAGAGAACGACATTTCTGGTGTTACACTCTTGCAGCTCATTATCTTGCTGGGTTAGCTACATCTTCCTGTGCTCAATTACTGCAGTATTATATCAACGCTCACTTTTCAATTAATTACAGAATAAAATTGAAAAATAATCATATATTGAAAATATGGTAATGAAATCCCATTAGATAATCTCTTGCACTGACAGATTTCCCTTTAGGGCAAAGTTAAAGTGTTGCTGGGTACGGAAATGAAATTTAAAAATCTCTTTGATTCATGACAATATCGGATATTTTGCAATATATAGCAACTACACAAGATGTAAAATAAATAAAATGCATATCTGCATATGCATAATACAAAACAAAACAGGTTACCAAAAGTGGAAAGGAAAAATTGGTGTCCTGATTCTAGGATACAAGCTGCATGAAGGCAAAATCGTCTTACTTACCGGAGTAAGAATCCAGAGATAGTGAAGACATAATTTACAAAACAAAAAGTCTAAAGAATCAACAACATATATTTTATAGTTTAAAAAAAATAAACTATTGTTTTTGTATAATTTACCTGTTTATAATACAATTAATTGTGCAACACGCAAACCAAAAAATAAACCCACACATATAAATAACAATGGTGGCTTTAAGAAACACAGAACATTAAGGGCAACTAGTAGACTTAGCTCACAGAACTATAAATAAATACAAAAGAAAAAGTGTTGTAGACACTTTTGAGAGCATTTGGGATCAAACCTGCATTTCCTTGAGTGACTCCACAGCCACGGAAGACTGGGTGGGTCTGTTCCTGTAGCTCACTTTAGCGATCCTGGCGCTGAAGGACATGGCTCCAGCATTCCTTCACGGACAGGCCTCCTCAGTAACTGCGTTTTATATCAAAAGCTTCATTTGGACCAAAGCAAAGGCGTTTTACTCCATTATGTTTTGGTGTATCATTTCTAGTGATTTAGTTGACGCTCTCACTTTCCAGGAAGGCCCCTCGTGTTGTTACTGGTTTCCAAGGTAACGAGGTATTTGTAAAAGGGGGCAAAGGGAGAGAGGGCTGGTCTTTAAAAAAATGTGGGCCACTTATTGGCTATTTTGTTGCAGGTGTTTCACATTACAGCCAGCAGTGGATCAAAGGGGCCATGGAATTATCTAGTGGACTTCCTGTCACGGGGTAACCATGCAGATATAAACATGCATTACATGAGCCAAAGTAGAGGGCCACCTACAAACTGATAGGAACTGCCTCCTCTGGTATTAACATAAAACTGTTTGGAAATCTGCAGTTACTGAGTCAGCAGTGTGGGACACTTTTACGCACAAAACATTGAAGATTTAATAGCAGATTTTAAAATGAAAGAGAAAATCTTCTCATGTATAATGCTGTGTTATTGCTGATAAGCAGGTTGATCTGAAGTGCCCCTCTTATAAATTCAGCAGGCTGATTCATGCATTCCAGTGATTGAGAAGCAGTTGTCCAATGCATGGGCTGCTGTGCGTTTGGATCTCAGGTCATTTTTTTTATGTAGCATTACCACCTGCTGTTCAATCCAGTGAACAGCAACGTGAGGTTGAAAACTCTCCCTCTTTCACTAATAAGCATTATGCGTTCACTGGCCTATGTGCTTTTAATTTTTTTAATGACATGATCGAAAATCATTCCCAGTCTGACCATGTAGTCTTCAGACTATGGCAAACCAACACAACAATACAGATGATTTAAGATGCCAGATTTAAATAGTTTCCTCCATTCAACACTATTTACCCAACTGTGCCACTTAACATCGGTATTTAATATGGAATAATTACAAAATGCAACAGCAGAAAATCTGATCAGTTTAAACAAACAATTACTAAATATTTCCATACAGTAGGTTCCTAAGAAAATGTCTGTTTTGATGACTGTTTTTTTTTCCTTCCTTCCAGCGTGTTGCCCCTCTTTTATCCACATTTGCAAATCTCTGAAGAGGAGGGGAGACAGTCCTCTTTCATTTACTGAGATCAACAGCAGGCTTTTTGGAGTTTAAGAGTAAGTTGTTCTACAGTTTCATGGGCTCCTGAAAAATGAAAGTACTGAGCCATAGCACAATCCACTGCTGTGCAATGATATGCTTTAACTTTGCGATGCTCAAAGCCTTTAAAATCAAGTTAAAACTGAAAGTTATCTTCCAATTTACTCACAGCATAAATACTTCAGCGTGGGTTTGAGCTGTCTTTCGAGGAAGCATCATGCCAAAAACAAAAGAAATCAGTTTAGACTTGAGGAAAAGAATTGCTTATGCTCACAAAGCAGGAGTTGGATGTACAAAGTTATCACAGGATTTCCAAATGTCAAGAACTGGAGTGGGAAGTATCATCAAGAAATTTAAAGAGGGCCCCACAGTACAGAACAAGCCTGGCAGAGGCAAGAAGTAAAAGATTTCCAAGACTCCGTGAAGAAAACTAATGAGAAATATGTCTAAGGCGTCTAAATGTCTCTAATGAGAATAACTGCAAAGACACCAGTCAATGACTTAGTCACATCCGGAATTTTAGTCTCAGAGAAGAAAACCACTGCACAGGAATTGACTGTGAGATTGCAGACCAAGAAAATCTCCACTTCTGCAGACATCTTTAAGCCAGACTGGTGTGTGCTAAGGACAAACTGGAGAAAGAGTATGCATACTGGAATTCTGTCCTTTGGTCAGATGAGACCAAACTAGAGCTCTTTGGCTTATGATGCTGCATATGTTTGGTGAAAGAAGGGAGAGAACACCACCCCCACTGTAAAACACAGTGGTGGGAGTATTTACCTTACATATTAAGTGTCCTGAGGTGACTGTTGTTGTGATGTGATCCAGTATAAATAAAACTGAATTGAATTGTGGGGATGCTTCAGTGCACCAGGAACTGGAAATCTCTTCCACTGAAAACATTTCTGATGAGGCTTCTGTGAACAGTAGATGGATCAACTTTGCTGGACACAAGATTGGATCATCCCTTGAGTTAGCTGCCTTGTTATGCTTGAGTAATTTATAGGTCAGTGTTACAGTTTTTCTCAGTCGCTTTGGTGCGTTTCTCAGATCAGAATTGAAATTCTCATAACTATTAGTTCAACCTCCGCAACACTCAGTCATTTGTGCACATCATAGTAGCAATTTCTCCTCTCTCTGAACAAACTGCAAATGATTTTGGACATGAATCAGTTGCTTCCATACATTTCCCTGCTGCTTTCTGACATTTCCATTTGCTTATGTCATGTCAGTCAAAAGTAATCATACCTATGGATGCTGAATAGTCATTCCCAATAAAACTAATAGTCATACATCCATTGCTTGAGTCATCACACACAAAATTGTTGAACTAGTTATCACATGCCAAATATTGGCCATCTGTCAAGCAAATCCTATACCTTTCTGTATCATTGTTCCTGGAAATGTCTCCGAAATTGAACAATTGATCTCGGGTGAATTATAGCTGTCACTCATGAGGAGGCGTGTGAAAGTTTAGTTGTAACCAATGACAAACAACTTGTTCACTGTCAATTATGGATGAATCCTGTGAATCCCCAATTGGCAAGCATATATAAACTGCGCAGGAGCTAGTGTGTACCATTTCTACACTTCTGTGACACAAAATGGAAGGTCAGCACCGTGGAAGAGGGGTGAGGATGCGGGGAGGAAGGGGAAGGGGAAGAGGGAGAAGAGGCAGATATAGGCGGATTCCTAATGAAATAAGGGCTACAATTGTGGACCATGTTGTCAATCACGGCCTCACCATGGAGGAGGCTGGTCGAAGGGTGCAACCCAATATTGGAAGAACTACTGTCAGTTCAATCATTCAAACATTCCTTAGGGAAAACAGGTATGCAAACAGTAATACACTGTACTGTACTGTGCCATCTCAGACACATCACATGTTACTGTACTGTATTTGCAATTTCACAAAAAGTTCACTCTGCACCACATAGGATTGTAAGACAACCTCGTGGAGGCGGAAGAGGGTCCCTTTTTACCCCACAGCAAGAAGAAGCCATTTGTGCAATGGTCATTGCAAACAATGCAATAAAGCTGAGAGAAATACAAAGCGCTGTCATAGAGAATTACACGGTATTTGGCAATATTGAATCTGTTTCAATTTCAACAATTGACAGAGTACTCAAGAAAAATGAAATCCACATGAAGCAATTGTATAAAGTGCCATTTGAACGAAACAGTGACAGGGTGAAGGAGATCCGTCACCAGTATGTGCAGGTAAAGCTGGTCTTCTATGTTCTGCACTGCAAACTGTTTTACAGTACTTCGTAGTTTCATGCAGTACACTTGCAATTCCACAGCACATACTCTACAATGTGTTTTACCAAATGCATGCATTACTGTTCGTTACTGTACACAGGCATATTGTGACATTGCATTTCTGTCTCTCTCTAAAGCGTGTACTGGAGCTGGAAGCCAGGGAAACACTGCACACATTCATATATGTTGATGAGGCAGGTTTCAATCTGGCCAAAGGCAGAAGGCGTGGAAGAAATCGCATTGGACAGAGGGCAACCACTGAAGTCCCTGGTCAGCGCGGAGGGAATATTACCATGTGTGCAGCCATCTCAGACAACGGCGTCCTCACCCATATCCCCCTTCTTGGTCCATACAATACCCAACATCTCCTGACATTTTTAGACACTCTTTACAGGGACCTAGTCCCTGAGAATGAGAGAGGTGGAGGCCAACTCAGCAAGTATGTTGTTGTCTGGGATAATGTCCGTTTTCACCACTCCCATCAGGTCAGAGAGTGGTTTGCAGCACATGACAGAATTCTGGTTGAATATCTCCCTCCATATTCCCCATTCCTTAATCCAATAGAGGAGTTTTTCTCTGCCTGGAGGTTGAAAGTTTATGACCGGCATCCACATGAGCAAATGGCCCTGCTAGCAGCCATGGATGCAGCATGTGACGACATCACAGCAGGGTCCTGCAGAGGATGGATTCGCCACTCCAGGAGATACTTTCCTCGCTGCATTGCGAGGGATAACATCTGTTGTGATGTAGATGAAAATATGTGGCCAGACAGACAGGAACGTCTGGATGTGCCAGAATGATTTACTGTACTGTTACATGTGCTGTTTATTGTTCACATTAGTGCACAGCTCTACCAAATGGGTGATTTTATGTTTACATGTATTCTACAGTGCACAAGTGACTGTAGCATATTTTTCTTTTGCACAATTCTGTAGGATTACAAACACTTCTACACAATGGAAATGTGAAACGTACGTATTCAGTGTCTCAGTTACTCCCAAGACTCCCATAACATCTACAGTGACTTTACTGCACATTTCAGATGGCTGTACAGGTAGGCCATAGTGCTGTCGTCAGCATTTTCAGGTGTCACCAATTGTTTTTGCAATGGGAAACACTGAAATTATAAACTGTCATAGTGGAAACATGACAATGCCATTTGACTATCTTGTTCATAAAGATGGTGTCAAGACTTTTCATTTTGATGGCACTGACAGTTTCATTGACATGGATACTTGCTTTTGAGGTATGGATAATCAATTCTGTGCATGTGACGTGCTTTTGCAGGCTATCCACTAGGTTTTGCAGTTTGCACTAATTGTTTTGGGAAATGCACTAACTGCTGTGCAAATGTTAGTGGTGTTCTGAGAAACGCACCAAAGTGACTGAGAAAAACTGTAAAAATGGCTCCTAATCTTGGTCTTCTTTCTTGAGTTTCTGCTGCCTGAGATATTCACTGAGCGTGTCGTGGCCATCTTCCTGACGTACTCGTGAATGTTCGTTGTCTCATCCAGGACTGTGGTACTGTGTGTTGTACTCATATCCCCATCGAGAACCTGAACCTGGGACGCTTTGGTTTCAGAACTGAAGAAGCCTCTTGGATGAGAGGTGCAATGTCACTTTCTTTCCAAGGTCTTTGACCTGGATGACTGAGAACCTTGACAGACAACATACAGGAACTTGCACCAAGATGTAAGTGATCTGGATGAGTACCAAGACCAGCAAGTCTAGCATAGAAATTAGTGTAATCTTTGCTCCATTTCTGGCCTCCAGAGAAGGACTTACACTTGTAGATCAACTTTTTTATTGTAATGTGTGATATTTTTTAATGTCATTGTCTGTAGGCTCTCCAGTTGTGCACAAAAGGTGGAAGGATGTGCTTGTTGTTCTGCCTTTTCCGGTGTGTACGGTGTGTGCCAAGTAACATACTCCAGGGATTCACTCTCCCACAGATTGACACTGGTCTGCAGTGTAAGCAGAGAGAAGAAATCAATAATATACTCTTGGTATAGGTCAATGTCCTAGACATGACCGCACAGTACAATATTTGCATTCCTTGAGTATAGATAGATAGATAGATAGATAGATAGATAGATAGATAGATAGATAGATAGATAGATAGATAGATAGATTATACAAACTCTGTATCATTTAGTATTGCCATGTATAGTTGCACACGACTCAATAAATTTCTGCACCTATTTTCTATCTTTCGAGGAAAATGTAAAGAAATGAGTGGTGGCTCAACACATTTGCACTGTACTGAATTTAACTATATAGTCTCTTAGCTTTCAGCTACTTGAACCATTTCTTAATTTGTTGACCTTATACTGTTTATTCTCAGCTGTTGTATTCAGTTAAACATTTATCAGTTATGGTTAATTTCACAACTTTCATCTCTCCCACCTTCTCCAACCATTCTCTGGCCTGCTATCACAGATAACTTGCTACATGGGTGGTTCTTCAGCTAATAGGCCACCTTGACCTTGCAGGCTATAAAAGTTACCCCAGATGACCTGCCTGATGTATAAGATTCTTGTTATCGACTTCAAGTCATTTGATGACACACTTACTACTAGTTAATTCACTACTTTGAGCTTCTATTCAATTTTAAATGTTTAGGAAGCCGTTTTTAATGCTATTACCTTCCATACCTTTTTATTTCTACTTAACTAGATTTTCTTTCCTTCCTTTCTTTTTATTTATATGTCCAAGTAGGTGACCTAATTGTTCTACTGAAAGTGTAAAAGCACCCCGTTTAGTTCCTGGACTCCTGGGTGAGAGTCACTGGCTTAGTCAATATGCTTACTTTTACAAACAGCGCCAACTGCTGGAGGTAATAAAGTCAATTTCTATTCGCAAACATCACCGTGCAGCGCTGCTGACCTCCCGAGGCAATATGTGACGACAACCCCTAGATGGCAGCAGCGTCCTGTTCCTCCAGGACTGAGCTGCAGCTGTCCTGTTGAACTGGGTTAGATTTGTGGGGCAAATGACCTCATGCCGTAGCATCCTCTTCATCACAGAGGAGATGAAGAGAGGATGATGATGTCATTCTCTGCCACGGTCGTTTTCACCCTGTTATAACTAAAAGCGTGGGTGGATTGGCATCACTGAGAGAAGACACGCGACACCTCGCAGCAGCTAAAAGCAAACCGGGAACTAAATGATGCAACACCAGAACTCAGTGACCCTCGTGGACATGTGAAATCGTGTTTTCCTTCGTAAGAATTTCGTTAGAAAGGCCTGGACTATATGAGAAAGTAAGATATGTGAATACAACTTCACTGTGCCGACATGGACATCTGTGCCTCTCCATATCACATCTGATGTAATATCTGAGCTTGAAGCAATTAAAGCATAAATTTCTATGGTATGACTCCCACGCAACCCGCATCAGCACCGCATTAAGTGACGCCTGGGACTGCTGATGTGCTGTGGCGCACACTAAATTTGGGTGGCGCACACTGCACCAAAACCCCCCGAAACGGAATCCCAGGATATCCCACCCCTCGAATCGGAATAGCCCTCGTTCCTCAGTCCTCCTATTCCCCTCCTCTTTTACCTCCGCCTTCTCTCATTATCACCCCCTTCCTCCTCCTCCTCCTCCCCGGCTGTCGGCCTCACGTCCCCAACTCGGGAGCGCCGCCGATCGGTCGCCAGGATTTTCCCTTCTCGGCCAAAATGGAGGAGAAGGTCTCTCGCTTAATGAAGAGAGCACCGACTATATGAGCGGATCTGCTTCAATGATCGGCATCAGGACCCGCTTTTGCTGATATAATAGTTCTTGCAGCAACCTAACACTTTGAGGATATCTATCGCTATTTCCGCACAAGCGAGCGCAGCCATGAGCGCAGGAGAGGGGCTAGATGAGGCTGGGAAGGACGCGGCAGACATAGCGGCGTTTTTCAAATCCGGTAAGTCAGAGAAGGGGCGAGTCTCCCTCTAGGAGACCCTGAGCTATCGGCGTGTTCACTGGTGGTCTGCCACATTGTTGCCAAATATGACAAAAAGCAGTGATGGGCGAGATGCAGAGTGCGCGTCGGACGTGCTGGAGAGATGCTCACAGTTTTGTAGTTATTTACCACATTGTAGTCAACCACTCAGCTGTCATGTCGCACCTTTTTTAATGACAACCACCAATCATACCTCCTGAAATATGGGATTTGATTATTATGCAGTGACCCCATTTTGGGTTGGACCAAGCAGCCTAGGCTACAACAAGGTGTGGATGTGATAGAACTAGACCGTGGTCTCCTCGGGCTGAAGGAGTGTTTTGATGCTATACACACACTATCCATCACAAACCCCACCAGATGTGACTCGATCCTTTTGTAAAATGTATTTTCCATGTCTTCAAATAGAGAGAAACACGGGAAGCCAGTAGATGGGGATCTTAGCGAACCTCTCTCATCATCTTATGCACTCATAGGCTAGGCCATAGATGCATGTATGGGCAATAGGTTGCACTCTACAGCGTAGAGCCTCCCTGATATGATGGCATCATCACAACAAACAAGGATTGGCCTGCCAGCCTTATCCCTCACCATGGAAATAATGTAAACACTATTTATAGGTCCTAGAGGGCTTTAAGCCTCCTTGATATCAGCCATGCATTAAGATTTAGGTGTCTGTGGCAAACATTTTTTTTAATCCGTTTTTGATCTGTCATTTCAGATAACTAGAGTGTCCTTACTCCAGTGATAATAATTCCTTATGTGTTCCACTCTATAGGAAGATCTGTTTTAATCTGTATCTTAAACAGACTTAACACTTTCATGATTAAATGTTTTCTTTTTATCCTATTCAGCCTTTATAGCATACCTCTTTAATCGAATCTGACAATCATTAGGCTGACAGTCCAGTATTGGGAGCACCTCTGATACACAACAGCACAAGCAGCTGTCTCTCTCTCTCAGCTGTTTCTCTCTCTGACACCTGGTGCCTTGGGGTCTGCTGTCCACCACATCCACTTGTAGGAACACACACGCTCACACACACTTACACCACTTAAGTGAAAATTATTTGATAAAATGCAGCAGCCTTGCGCTTGCACATGCGCACTTTTTAAACAGCCGATATAAACCCCATACCTTCTCCTGGATATTGCCTTCCCTGCCAGTCAGACAGTAAGGAATGTTGTCAAAATGGATTGTATTCAAATCCGTTGTTACGGTTGGTTGGATGCCTGCCAATGTATTTTCCTATAGCTGTGTTGTATCAGGCTGGAAAGTTGGCTCAGAGTGAAGTTGGGCTGCTTGGTTGTTTATATAGCAGCAAATGCAGTTCATACAGTATTCATGATGGAGACAGAAATAGGTTATGCCCTCAAGAAACTTTTACGAGAGCCTATTATGAAGAGAAAGTATGGAAAAAGAAGGTTCTGGGAAAACAACAAAATGCATTGTGAATACTGTCGGACAGTTCAAAGGTGAAAGTTACGCTTTTCTTTGCTTTTTGAGACTTTGAAAAATATGCCCAAAAGCACAAAATCATGTGCACTCAAATACATTAATAACCTGAAATCAATCTGACATTGAAAGTGATATATTTTTACCATTTAGCAGTTTCCTCCTTTCAACACTCTTATATTAATTTCTATGTACATCTCCTTAAAGCTGATTGATTCATTCATCAATTTCCCTGACCTTTCTTTTTATGTTCTATTTCTATACCTTTTTACTCTCAGCCCAATGCAAACATGTCAATTAATTAATTTGTTCCTGCATGCATAGCTTGAATCCATGCCAGCCCGTTCCATGTTGAAATATTGCCAAACAGCTGCCCATCCTAGTTGATTCTGAATACCTATTTTGGGAATTTGTGTGTGTGAGTGTGTGTCAGTGGGTGCACTGTGGTGCCCTAGTTAGTCAGTGAAGGAAAACAAAAGGTAGCAGATTCTTTTACTGAACCAACACTAAAGTGATCGATGGGCTACCTGAACAGCTTGGTCACTGACTAAGAGTCTGACTTAGAGAAAGACTAACGTCTTTACGATCTGGATAACTATTTAAGCTTGTACATTATGTATAAAGCTGGTGGACTATTTGGATTGAAAGTGATTTGAGTTTCATCAACACATTTACATCCACATCCAGCCCTGGTGTTTAATTCGCCTCACCTGAACGGATAATATTCTCACTGGTCCTCGAAAATACTCAGTGTTCATCTCCGCGTGATTATTTTCAGTGAGCAGATGGTGCTCCATCTCTGAGTCCCACACTGTTGCTGTGGATCACAGCTCAGCCGCTGAGTCACTCTCCGAGGTTTCTTGTGCCATGACTTAGACTCTAATCTCGAAAATGTTGCAACTGGTCAAAGATGAGACATATTCAGCTGCTCAGCTGTTCGAGCATCCGTCAAGATTTTCACCTAACTGCAGAGAAAACCTCATAAGGCATGGCAGTACAATAACACTCCTCATAGTTATATTTAGTTGTTCCCTATCCTTTATATAAATAGCACAATCAGTTGACTATCAGATCAAGAATATGTATTAATACTCCTTTGTTTCCAGTTTGAATTTTGGATTGGACCAATTATTTGAAGTAAGGCATCATGGTGCAACAGCTGATTACTCGAAAACGTAACTGTGAAAATATTAGGTCATTTGTGATCAAGGCAAGTTGCTCATAACTAAAGATTTCCCTAGATATAGAAGTCAGGAACTGTTCCATATCTTTATCTGTCTAAATGAGCATGAAAGTTGTATGGATGAGATCTTAGTTTTGAACATGTAACTAATGTAAATAAAGATAAAAAAGCCCAAGAAACATTAAATAAAAGAAAGCCATCATATTAATGTGAAAAAACCATGTCAGTCAAACTCAATAGACTGAAATCCTATAAAATATCAACCATTTCCTGTTTGAAAATGAGTGGGTGGAGCAAATGCTTATTCATTCCCTATTTAACTCATTATATGTCTGTTCTTGGTTATACAGTCTAATATATACATATACACTATATGTAAATAAATAGAGCTATGTAATACACAGTCCCTCATTGCAATAATATATGTGTAACTGTGCACTGATCTATAATAAGTTACCTACGCCTATCTAAATATATAGTTTTTTGTAATATATCATTATTAGGGCTGGGCCATATCATACCATTCACGGTAATACCGGTATAATGTTGGGCAACGATAAGAAAATGAAATATCGCGATAGAATATGGGTAAAATGCGCATGCGCAGTGCCTTTGTTTACATATGCACATGGCGGAAAAAGCATGGCGGCGATGGAGAATGAGAAGGGCGAAAGCGGATCGTTGAATGAAACGGATGAACCAGAATTGGTTTGTAAAAATGCTGCAACTTCAGTGGTGTGGAACTGGTTTAGCTTTCATCTGTCAGATACACAACAAATCACTATTTTTGCTAGAGCATGCTAGCGGGCCGTCGTTATTACCGTATTTTTTTTTCAAAATACGGCACACTTAAAATTAATCCTTTGATTTTTCTGAAAATCAACAGTGCCCCTTAACGATTTTATGTGGTACACGGCGCTCGAAAATCTGTCAAATGTTTTAGTACGACTTTGCTAAGCTACGAAGCCGCACTGCTTGATGGATTGTCGGAGCATTACGGCTACCGTAGGCAGGAGCCTCGCGAAGTGATACTGTGCTTCAACATAATATTACCGTATTGTGTGTGTATAACCTCTTTTTAACTTGTGGATATTATACATGGTTATGCTGAGGATATGTCGGTCAATTTCCACTGGAAATGCCTTTTGGTTAAACTGTCAGCAAGGAATTTGCTTTTGCACTGTTAAATTTTTATATAACTTTAATGCACATCAAAAACAGCTGCTTGTTTAAGTAAAAATACATTGATGGGGTTTTTTTTGCACTAATAAAGTTGTCGAGTTGTAAAGTATTTTGTCTAGTGTCAATTATATCGTCAGTTATATCGTTATCGCAAATTTTCAAATGCATATTGTGATAAATATTTTGGTCATATCGCCCTGCTCTAATTATTATATACAATTATCCTTATTTAATGTGCAATACAACCATTAGTTTGCAACCTAAAAATCCACTCATTGTCAAAATGAGTAAACTTGAAGTGTAGGTCTGTCAAAGAACAGCACTCTTTGTCATGTATATAGTTATTTTCCTGGGTTTGCTGTTAATAATGTAAGAGTGCGTGAGTAAAGTTGGGATTTTAAACTTCTGTTCATTCATTCATTCAGACAATTATAGAACTGGGGTTGCAGTGCTCTGAGTTTGCAGTTTGCAGTGAGTATTGCATGTTCTACATTACAAGTTGTGCAAAATGCAAATCATTATCCAGTTTGACTTCTACAAATATTGACCAATAAGTGTTATTTCATGCTTAAATGACTCTATTCCATGTAATGTCATACATACAGCATGTCTGTCATTAAGATGTGCAGCCAATTTCTAATTTGGGAGATTGCTGAATAGAGTCTTCTGTATTCCATATGGCCAGTGATGTGACACTTGCATCACTAGCAATATGAGCCAACAAATCAGATTATGTTGCAACCCATCATATCTTCTGATTAACCGCTTTCAAATACATTAAGGCGCTTTGGGGCAAGCCTTACTGGCAAGACAAAAAAATAAAACTGGGATGATGGTATATTATAAAAGGCATTAATTCATATAGTCTTTTGAGTGATGCTAAATGAAGTTACTGGCCCTGCGCAATACTATTATTGTACAGAGCTGCACTGTGAAACTCAATTGGCGTAAAAGCAACCAGATGTATGTTGGAAGAAGGTCCAATAACTGTCAAAACATCTTGCATTAGAGCCATATTCCCAGTCTGCAGTCAACTACATTGGTCATAGGACTGGCATCTTTAGTCATAATATCAATAAACTATAGGGTTTAGTACGGTAGGGCAATATGGCCAAAAATATTTATCATGATATATATTTGAAAATTTGCGATAACGATATAACTGACGATATAATTGATGTGAAACAAAATACTTTACAACTCGACAACTTTATCAGCGCAAAAAACCCCATCAGTTTTATTTCACTTAAACAAGCAGCTGTTTTTTATGTGCATTAAAGCTATATAAAAATTTTACAGTGCAAATGCAAATTCCTTGCATTTGCAAGGAATTTGCATTCCTGGGACAGTGGCGCGGCTGCCCCTCTGTTGGTCTTCCATGGTCTCTTGTGTTCTGGGGGCCTCTGGATGTCTGGAGTTTTGATCTCCTCCATACCCGCTTCACACCCTGGAGGACGGGGCTGTGGCCCCCCCACACTCCCTAGCAGATCATTACATGGAGAAACCTTTGGAATGCAAGCATGCTGATCCACACAGGTATGCACACATGGGTATTCACAGACGCGGACTAAAGCTTTCTTGGCTGCTGCCTCAAAGCACACTGTGCGCTGTCTATCTTGCGTGCTGCACAATATCGTTTATTACTTAGTAAATACTGATATCTATGACTAGCTAGTTTATTGTGATGGTGCTTTGTTTTCTCTATTATTATGTTGCTCTTTGTTGTTTGCTGTCTCCTCTGTTTGTTTTTGTTTGTTTTTTTTTTTTGTTTTTTTTTCCTCCATACAGGTGACCCAGGAGTTTTTTTTTTTTTTCTCTCTCTTCCCCCCCCTTCTCACCGTCTCTTCTCCCCTTTGGTTTTCTTTCTTTCTCTCCCCCTCTCTCTCTCATTCATTCCCCCTGTCCTATTTATTAAAAAAAAAAAAAAAAAAAAATGACAAAGGATGAACTGAAGCTCTGCCATCACGTAATGTCGCATACTGCTGTTTCTGATGTCATTTAGAAAAAGAAAAAAAAAAAAAAAAAAAAAAAAGAAAGGAATTTGCATTCCTTGCAAAGTTTAACCAAAAGGCATTTCCAGTGAAAATGGGCGGAAATATCCTCAGCATAACCATGTATAATATCCACAAAAGTTAAAAAGAGGTGCTTAGCAACATGAAACTGCAGTGTGCCAAATAAATAAGTCAAATACGTATTTTTCTGGCGCATTAAGTGAAACAAAACAGTCAGATTAGTCAAACCATACTCAACTCATTCTTCTTGCTTCCTCCACTTCCATACCATTGATTCATTAATTCTGAATTCTGTCACAGCTGCTCTATTCCCATGTTCTACTGCACGACTGAGTTTAAAATCCGCTTCATACGCATGGCTCTTAACAGGTGCCATTTTGGGATCCTTATACACACACAATACGGTAATATTAGGTTGAAGCACAGTACGTATTACTCCAAGTGGCTCCTGACTATGGTAGACATAATGCAAAGTCGTACTAAAACATTTTTTGACAGATTTTTGAGCGCCATGTACAAAAAAATGTGCTTTGGTGGCTATATGACGGACAAAAACCAAAGCAGTTCCACATCACTGAAGCTGCACCATTTTTACAAACCAATTCTGGTTCATCTGTTTCATTCAATGATCTGCTTTTGCCCTACTCATTCTCCATAGCCACCATGCCTTTTCCGTCATGTGCATATGAAAACAAAGGCACTGCGCATGCGTGTTTTACTCATATTCTATCGCGATATTTCATTTTCTTATCATTGCCCAACATTATAACAGTATTACCGTGATATGGCCCAGCCCTAGGGTTTAGGTTTTTTGCAAAGATCTACTTTTTATGGCATGAACAACTATTTGCAGTTGTTGTGCTTGTACTGTTAAAAACATATAGTAAGCATAATAAATGTTGTCTTTGTTAATACTATATACAAGACATACATATATTATCAAGTTAGGTTTGCTGTCAGCCAAATTTAGGTAACTCATTTTGGTTTGCTAGCTAACCCTTTGGCTAATGCTAACATAATAGTATGGCAACTTCACTGGCCAGTTGCAATGCTGATTCCAGACCACGATTATTATCATGATGTAGGAACAACACCAACATTGGGATATCAGATCTTGGACTATTAGGGACTATTATGACAACCTTGTACTGCATAGACAAGTTTACAGAATCGTACCAGCGACTGACTAACAGTGATACTTACTGAGGCTCCGTCCATGTTGCTTTTAATGGCTTGTCCCTCAGTAATTCTTGCATTAAGACTAGAATCAAAATGCTTCAATCATTATTACCAGAGTCAGTCTGACATTAAAGTGAGACATTTCTCTCCGTGCCCAAAGTGAACCCAGTGACCTCTGCCAGTTGCAGGCTGCAATAGCAGCCAGATCACTAAGCAGTGATTCTTTATTTTCGTTGAGCACACTCGCAATCGATGGAAGCATAACGACCTAGCGTTGCCTTGCAGACTCAAGCGTAAATCTTATATAATCATGTAGATGAGGAAGAGAACTTCAACAGACAGTGCAGTATGCATCTTAAAACATGCAGTGTGTACTGAGAGAAACGGCAGAGTGAAGGCAAAGGGAAACAAATTGAAGAAAGTGAATGTAAATGTGGGATTGAGGGGAACTGGAGTGAGATCCAGAAAGAGAGGACATGACATACTTAGAGGGACAAAAAAACCCTTCAGTCATCAAATTATAGATCTGAGGCTTGGGTGGAGTACACCCTGCAAAATGTAGGCTACTCTGGTCTTGAGGCTGAGACCTTACGGTCGCTTCTCGGAGCAGCTTAATTGGCAGTTGGTCAGAGTTAAAGACTGTAAGCTTAGATTGGCAGTGCCTGTGCTGCTAAATCAGCCGGCACTGCTTAAAGAGTCTGTTAGGTAAACTTCCACAGAAAAACAGGACTAGTTTGAAAAACATAGATATCCCTATGCTTTTTGTAAAATGCTAGTTACAGAAGGACAAAATAACAATCTCTTTCATGGCAGCATTTGTGTGTGCAATCACAAGAAACAGGCTGATAAGTAGCTTTGCCTTCCTTAACGCTGGGATATATGAGTGTATTTAAGTGTTGCACAGAGTAACAACATGAACCAACATTTTTATATGTGAAACGTTACTTTAGAACTAGGGGTTTAGAGTAATTGACTAGTGGTAAACATTGGTAACACTTTTGTCTGCCTTGCAAATGTGATAAAAATAAAGCATCCTCATTCTGTGTCACTGTATACAAATACATTTTTAAAAAAACCTAAATTATAGTGCTGTCAGCATTAATCTTGTTAAAATGACGTTAACGCCATAAACACATTAATGCCACAAATCGAGTTAGCGAGTTAACGCAGAGCTCCCCGTGCGTGGGGCTGCACAGCATCAATGCATTAGCGCGGTTAGCTCGTTAACGCTTTGGCGCGGTTAGCTCGTTAATGCCTTAGCGCCGTGCAGCCCCACGTAAGGGGCGATCCGCATTAACTCGCTAACGGAGATTTGTGGCGTTAATGCGGTTATGGAGTTTACGTCATTTTTACAAGATTAATGCTGACAGCACTACTAAATAATCATTTTTCTTTTATTTTAACTCTTCTTTATTAGCCATCATCAGCTGATTATACCGTCCAATGCCAAATAAGGCAGTGGTCAAGAATTAGTACCTTGGTAATAGTTAAAAATCAGTAAAAGAAGCCAAAATGACAACAACCAATAAACTATTTGTTAAATAAGTGTGACGCAGCAGAGAAAACCAGAGTAAAGTCCAAGATTGACTTGTAGCATGTTTGCAGATCAAAGTTTTAACTCCACTGGCTTTACAAGCAACTGTCGATCAATCATAATCCACATAGTGCCACAGGCTAAAGATGGAGAAGCTGTCAGCAAAACGGGGGGAAATTTTGCTGGTTGAATGACTGGCCAGGTCGCAGCCCAAGGTTTGTGTGGCTGCACTCATCAGGGTGTTTTCCTCCTAGCCGACCTCCTTGTGGGACAAAGATTTGGAGTAAAACTGTGTGTTATTTAGACTTCATGCATCAGAAAACTATTCAGTAAACTGCATTTTTTGGCATAGTTTTAAGACATATTTTCAAAAAGTCTTAAGATAGCAAACATTCGAAATATTGGAAAGTCCAGTTATTCTTCATTGCGTCATTGCTTGGCCGTATCTTTGGCCGACGTGTACATTTTTACTCGTGTGCTCGTCAGAAATGTTAGAACCTTTGCTCTAAAGCCAACAGTTAAGACGCTGTCCACAAAACATGCAGATTATGTATATTAAATGCCAACATCTCGAAGCCAGGAAATGTTTTAGGCTGTTTTCAGAGCGCTTGCTTGAAAACAAAGTGATACAAACTGGACCAAAAGGAGTGCTTATGAACTTGAGTTCTCTCAAATTGGTCATTTAATACTGTATACTTTCGGTTTTTGTACCATAAGTAATAAATATTTGCACATTCATGCTGAGCCTTACAGTAAGTTTTTAACCATTTATGCTTGTTTATCATCTGCTGAATGTCCAAATCTTCCTTCAAAATCCAATTATCTTTCACAGGTGTGCAAGCAACAGCGTATTCCAAAATTAATTCTCCATGTAAGAGAGAGATAACAGACCCATAAATCAGTTGTGCACAGCCAGTAAGCAAAAACTGGCCCACCATAGGGTCCGATCTAACCCACTGAGTAGCTTTACAGTGTGTTTAAGGCATTAATAATTCCTAATTTCAATTTAAAGCATTGGCAGTGTGGTGAGACTTATATAGGAGTCAAACTGTATGGAAAGTATTTAATCCCTGATATTAGCAAATTGAATTTAAACAGATGTACTAATTTTCCCCCTTAAACATATATGTTGCAGTGGAGTGGCATTTATGTTCCATCCCACTTGTGATCAAATTGAGCAAGTATGTGCAATAAACAGACCAGATGCTGGTGCCTGTGTGCCTGAAATACCCTCACAAAGTTGCTGATATGGCTAATAAAGAGTTAATCCTCCACTTACTGTGAATTTATATAAAAAGCCTACTGTACACTGTATTATAAGGGCCAGATATCGGGATCCATTTCTAAGAGTTTTATGGCAAAGACAATCAAGAAGGGTGCACAGTGAGGCAATTACCTGTTTTACAGCCAGACCATGCTGATCGATCTCATCAAAGGCTCTCGACCTTTTTGAGAGTCGTAATACACTCCATCACGCCAAGTTATTGATTGTTGTAAAATGTCACGTACATCTGTGGAGTCGCTTTGAAGACACACCGACATGGCCTGGGCCATTACGTTAACACAGGAAATGTGGAAGTACGTGCCGCGGTTGTTTCAGCTTTAATGAAGCCAATCAAACTTTTCAGTTTGCCATTTATTTTCTTGAGTTAATTTGAGTTAAGGTCTTGAGTGAAACTACGCTGCCTTATTTTGCACCGTGACAGAGATCACGTTCGTTCATTTAAAGTGGTTAACAGGAAAATTATCCAGAAAGATCAGCTGAGTATTTGTGCACATATGTGAATGGCATCGGTTACTAGTGTCAAGTCAATTACCAGGAATTCCAGTACGTTCGTCTTGTGTTCTAACACATGCACATTCATATACATATGACACACACGTGCACATAGGTATAAATCACTACATCCCACCCACGTCGCCCCGGGCTTATGAAGCACAGGGGGGGTTGGGTGGATGAAGGAGGATTGCAGGTCATAAAAATAAGCTGTGGGTTCGTCTCTGTGTCTTCTGCAAATCCCCCATCTGATAAGAGCGAAGCCTATCACTCAACTGCAGTCTCCCACTCGTTCTGTCCTTTTTCATTCCTTTCCTCGCCTCCTCCACTTCTCTCCCACACAGCCTTCCATCATTACTTCAGACCTCGCTTCTGCTCAGGGTTGTAATATATCCAAGTAATGATCTTTTATTGTAATATTCAGATCTTCTGTTTGCAAGTCCCACCACATCTAATTCCATTCTTTTCTTGTACCTTCAGTAACCGAGACACCAATGCAGAGATTATAAAATGCTTTACATCGTCATATGAAGTTCCGTATGTTCATAAACGAAAATATGATTCTTCCTTTCTCAAGCTTTCTGCTTATAGCCTCCCTTATCTCGTCTCTCTTTCAGGCAAAGGTAGTATCTGAATGTGGAGTCTTTTAAGTCAGGAGCATCATGCAATGCTTTGTGTCTCAGTTTTACTTTCACCAAAAGCACTTTGAAAAAAAAAAAACACGAGCAATGACTCATGAGGCCAGTGCTCTGCTTGAGTTCTGGGGCTATTTTTTTAAATACTTTTTGAGAGAAAGGTTGCATGTCAAGTGTCAGGCAGTGTGCTATTTTTTTCCATTCATAAAACCAGTTAGTGAGAGTACCAGTTGCTTTTCCTGCGTAGAGTTAGAAAGAAAAGGAGGCCTCATTCTTGCACTGTGCACTCTAGTTTCTTGCTTTTAAAAAAATTACAGCTCCTAATTCAAGTCTTTCTGTTGAATTTTATATGAGGCTGATGGCAGTAACTTTAAATGATATTCTGTCACACACACAGAAGCACACATGCAAAAGCTGCATTCATGAAACTTCATATACTGTTACCGCGGTGATCACATTGACAAAAAAAACCCTCGGACTTCATTAAAAACACAGAAACCCTCTAGAAGAAGGGTCAAAGCCATCTGTATTCTCAGAGACTACTGAGGTCCTTTGATATATGCCGGATGATGCTCAGGAAGTTTTATGAGTCTGTGGTGGCCAGTGCCATTGTCTGCGCTGTGGTGCAACGGATAGCAACAGACTCAATAAACTGACCTACAAGGTCAGTGATGCTGTGGGTGTGGAGCTCGACTCTCTGACAGCGGTTTCAGAAAGGAGGATGCTGTCCAAGTTACGGACAGTATTTAACAATCTATTACATCTTCTCTGTGAAGGTTCTCAGTCATCCAGGTCATCGTAGTCTAAGGAGCTTGGAAAGAAAAGCGTCTGGACGTCTTTAAGTTGCTTGAAGACGTTTCACCTCTCATCCGAGAAGCTTCTTCAGTTCTAAGGTCAAATGATGGAGAGTCCCAGATTTAAGCCCTGTGGGAGTATCCCCCCCAAGGGGGACAATGGACCCCCTAATGATCCTCTACCTAATCACATGAGCCAAGGTGTGAAAACGGGTGTAGGTCACAATCAGACAGGGTTTCTGGTGAGCTCATTGTGAAACCTTGCCCCCACCCTATCATGTGATTTCCTGAGGTCAGATGGCCCAGGATGTGAGTGGGTGTTAAGGCGTCTGTGAAGGGATCTCAAAACTGGATTATAGATGGCAGACAGTTGGTGTCACCATTTGACCCTAGAACTGAAGAAGCTTCTCGGATGAGAGGTGAAACGTTTTCAAGCAACTTAAAGAAGTCCAGACACTTTTCTTTCCAAGCTTCTTAGTTTACACCCTCTCCATCTTCTGCTGGAAAGCCACAGTAGCACGGTCAGCAAAAGACTCATTCTACCACGATGTACCGCAGAACAGCACAGGAAAGCATTCCTACCTACTGCAATTAAACTTTACATCTCCTCCTTATGACATCTGGACTATTTTTCACTTGTAATATCTTGCTTATATTGTACATAGTGTTGTTAACTTTGGAATATTTAATTTAACACTTTTCCTATTTATGCTTAAGCTGATTCTGATAATATACCCGTTCTCTTTACTGCTCTTCTCTGCATGTTTTACTTTCTTTAGCAGGCAAGTCAAGGACGCTCTTTAGTCAGCATGAAAAGAACAAATCGGACTAAAGTGCATCATGGGCTCAGCTTTGGTAAAATCAAAGCACAGCTTGCAGAGTGTGTTTGCATACATGTGTGAGCTTGTGTGCTGCCCGTGACTGCTTGTCTTCTGCCAACAGCTGTACTTACTCTGTCCAGCAGGAACTGTGTAGTCTCTCTTCCCTTCACAAACAGACTGACTCTGCATCATTCACCCTTGCTTTGAAGGCAGCAGCAGGCTCTGATCTGTGTTGCGTGAACAGTGCCAGCCCAGTGCTCCTCGGACTTAGCCGACAAAGCCTCTCTGCCTTTATATAAAATGGGTTGAGGATCAAACTAACATACCATCCTAATGTATAGGCTTGCAGAAGTACTGGTTCTTGCTTCTGCTGTTGTCGAATTTACACATGCACTCAAATGAATTTGATTGGTCACACTTAGTGGTGCACGATTTCACTTTTTTCCCCTCTCTCTTTTCCTACACAATCACAAAAACAGGCACAGGATTTAGGTTAACATCTTTCTATATCATCGTTGCTCTAAAAGGGTTTTCCTCTGTTTTCCCTTTTGTAAACATGACATTTCTCTTATATTAATTCTCTTACATTAAATAATCTGCATTATTTATTCTCTAGAAGTTCATTTGTGCAGATTTTGGAGAAATCTGGATAGTTCCTACTTACTTTAAAACCTCCTAACAGCTTGACCTTGTCCTCAGGTACAAGTAAAGATTCTTTCAATTATTTTTAACCTAGTGGTTTGTTTATTTCACAGTATTTGGTAGACGGTTACCTTCTGTTTTGTGTTCCCTTTGGCGTCTCCGACTGCCTGTCTGTCTCTCGCAGGCTGCTGTGCATGCATGTATATATAAGCTCTTGAAAATTCTGTTAGTGCTTTTCACTGGACCAAAAACTTTATCTACACTGTACAAAATGAAGCGTACTGTGCGTGAACAGGTGCTTACTGTAATCCTGGCTAGGCGACAGCATATGCCAGGCTGTTCTTTTCATAAAGGAGTCCAGGAAAAGTTAGAGTGAAGGACTAAGCTGCCCCTCTTCTCTCCTCTCTGTTATCTTTTGCCACTATAGTGTACAACTAGTGAGCGACCCAGAAAGAGTTTCTCAGTCTTCTACAGGCTACAAGATGATTTGGTCATTTGGTCCAGCTGTTACCTGCACTGACTTCTGGGAAACTTCTATTACAGTCTGGAGTCATTTCATTCATTTTTATTTATTTTCAAGGGTTTATGTCATCGGCATGGAATGTCTCTCACATCAGTGTTCCCTTTGAAGTAATGTTGCCTTATTTATTTATGTATGAATTTGGCAAAATTAGATTTGTGTGCTGGATGTGTGGACTAGGAGAGGATCCATTATGAATGAGTCATTATTGATTATTTTATCCTGAATTAATTGAGGTGCTCAAACTGACATTATTGATTCCAGCTTAGCAGTTTGGGCAGACCAAATTTGTCTCAACTGTAGTGTTACACGCTTAGCATAGAAATTGCCAAGCACGCAGCTTTGCTTTTTCACATATCTGGTTGAATAATTTTATCTCCTTAAAGATGGTTTCTCAGGTAGTAGATACTATGGTATCAGCTGTACTTGGTATCTTTTAAAAGTTAATTCACTTATCAGTGCTGGGTGTCCTACATGTGTGTGAGAGTATGTCTAAGCGTGTGTTTAAGAGCACAGAAAAACCTATATTCTTGATAAATACAGATAACACATATAGTAGCACATTTATAAATCTATGTAAACGTGCACGCCTGTGTGTGTTTGTTTACATATCTTTGTGGGGAACAAAAACTGGGATGTTACTATACTTGTGGGACCAACAGCCGTTATGGGGACAAAATACCTGTCTGCATGAGTTTGAAGACATTTTTGAGACTCAAAATATTTTTTTTAGTATCAGGGTTACAATTAGGTTATGTTTAGGGTATGTGATTAGGGAAAGCATTATGTCAGGTAGATGTCCCCACTAAGATATGAAAACACAACTCTGTGTGTGTGTGTGTGTGTGTGTGTGTGTGTGTGTGTGTGTGTGTGTGTGTGTGTGTGTGTGTGTAGAACTGCGTACAAAATGTCTGATGGCGTTTAATCTCAGGGTGGGTCTGTCCAGATATGCAGATCAAAGGGCTCCTCTCGAATTGCTCACTCGCTCTCATTTGTAATCCCAAGGCTTTAATGTTTGGACACTAAAACGTGATGAAGGTCATGCTGCTGCTTTAGTGGGTCACTGGGCAGTCCTTTAGCTCTATATTTCCTTTCTTAAAATTTCTCTCTCCCTCTCTCATTTTTATCTCTGTCTCTTTTTAGATTGCTCTCTTCCAAAATGTGAATCCAAACTGGATGGCCCCGGTCAAACTTCAGGTAGGTCACGAGGGATTAATCAGAAATCCCTTTACAGAGGGGAATAGATGCACATGATCCCTTAACGTCCCGTGAATCTCGCAGTTAGCGATCACAAAATAAGTTATACATAATCTCATTTGTCCCACATCAAACAGAATTCCACGAAAGCCTCAGAGGTCTGTAAAATGCACATTTGTGTTTGTTAAGACTTCTATAGCCAAAGAAGGAAGGCTCACACTTAAAATGCTCTCCAGTTTAGCATGGCTGGGACAGCATAGTTTTATAGTATATGTATTTGTGTGGGTAGAAGAGAGGCAGTGTTGAAACCCCCAAAACATGGCTGAAACCATATACTATGTCCACTTTAAATAAAATGTTGTCTTCCATCAAAGCTCTCTGTGTCCAATCCCATTACACTCATATTCCTCTGTGCATCAGATAGCAACCATGACCTTGTTGCTTCTCAGCCCAATACCCCCAGGACACACATACTAAAAATATATCAAGTCACACTTGCCAGGGTGATTTGTTTTGCAGTATAAGCAGGTCAGTTAAATGGCCCATATTAGTGTATGCACTTAGATCATAGATTATACCATATAAATGTGGGCCTGACTCCCTGGCCCCGGTTCATTCCGTTTAATCGGTATTGGACTAAAACACCAAAAGTGTTTGGACTGTTTCCACAGAGAGTCTGATTTAAATTAAAGGGATTGGTGTAATCCGTGCCAGAAAAGCTGACACAGAGTGACAGAAAGTGCATTTGTGTTGTCATGCTAAGAGTGAATTAAAAAAAAGCATATCATGTGGGGTTTTACAGAATTAGAGTGTCATTGTTAGTCGATTGTGAGACACAGTTTTGACCTGATGTTTTCCAACTGGGTCATCCAGGGATGAAAAGAAGACTGCTTTTCAATTGACCGTTTGGGCTATTATTCCCTGTTGCCAGAATCTGAATGGGTGTTAATGTGAAAATGATTGGAACAAACCAGCTAAATCCTGTGAACTTTGAACTTCATTCCTGAAGCTGACACGAAAAAAATTAGAGCTGCTTTGGTGTCTTTGTGTTTCTGTGAAAATCGGGCAGAAATTAAGAAATTGAGCTGCTCACGGCGAATCAAAGGTAATCAGATTGTATTGGCCGCTTATGGCTGATTGTTCATTGTTCATTCTCAATTACTGTGAAGAAAATCATCTTGCTGTTGAATTGAGTGTCAGGTTAGCAAATTTCCTGTAGCAATCTATTACACTGTAACATGAAATTGCAGGTGTCCTTGTGGAAAAGCTTTTGTGCTGATGTGGTGCATTTTAAACATGTATTGTGAATGTTAATGAAGAATACAAGCTTTTACCCTTTACCTGAGTATGTCTGCAGCCCTGTTAGAAAGTGCAAGAGGGTTAAGAATTGTTTAAGCCCGTGTGTGTATATCAGCGTTGGTCAAGTTACTTGAAAACAGTAATTAGTAATTAATTACTGATTACTTTGCCAAAAAAGTAATCCCGTTACGTTACTGATTACTTATTTTCTAAAGTAATTAGTTACTTAGTTACTTTTTAAAAACACGATACACGACCTGAATACGTAATAACACAATAGACCTTTCAGCCCAATTCTATTTTTTATGCATAATCCGTCATATTAAATTGAATCAAATGGAAAGCCTCTTTTTAAAAATTGTATTATGAGTTTTAATCTTTTAATTTTATACACATTGCATTAAGCAAAAAATTAAATTACATGCAACAGTCTTTGACTTGAAGAAATTCTTTAACATTTAAACCCATTTTCTGCATATTGCAGCATATAAAATAAAATAATGTTTTGGGTTTACACTCACTCTTTCAAATAGATGCAAGTAAAACACAGCAAAAGATCAATAAAATCAAAGATTCAGCAGCACTAAGTCCTGCCGCTCTTAAATCTACAGTGGCTTGCAAAAGTATTCGGCCCCCTTGAACTTTTCCACATTTTGTCACATTACAGCCACAAACATAAATCAATTTTAGTGGAATTCCACGTGAAAGACCAATACAAGGTGGTGTACACGTGAGAAGTGGAACGTAAATCATACATGATTCCAACCTTTTTTTTTACAAATAAATAACTGAAAAGTGGGACTCAGTCCCCTGAGTCAATACTTTGTAGAACCACCTTTTGCTGCAATTACAGCTGCCAGTCTTTTAGGGTCTGTCTCTACCAGCTTTGCACATCTACAGACTGAAATCCTTGCCCATTCTTCTTTGCAAAACAGCTCCAGCTCAGTCAGATTAGATGGCGTTTGTGAACAGCAGTTTTTTCAGATCTTGCCACAGATTCTCGGTTGGATTTAGACACCAGACAGGTCAGGGTTAAAGTTATTGAAATTTAAATTTAAAGCAGGCTTAGGCTACAAAAAGATTTCCCAAGCCTTGAACATCCCACGGAGCGCTGTTCAAGCGATCATTCAGAAATGGAAGGAGTACGGCACAACTATAAACCTACCAAGACAAGGCCATCCACCTAAACTCACAGGCCGAACAAGGAGAGCACTGATCAGAAATGCAGCCAAGAGGCCCATGGTGACTCTGGACGAGCTGCAGAGATCTACAGCTCAGGTGGGGGAATCTGTCCATAGGACAACTATTAGTCTTTAGAACTTTTTGGCTAAAATGCAAAACGCTATGTGTGGCGGAAAACTAACACTGCACATCACTCTGAACACACCATCCCCACTGTCAAATATGTTGGTGGCAGCATCATGTTCTGGGAGTGCTTCTCTTCAACAGGGACAGGGAAGCTGGTCAGAGTTGATGGGAAGATGGATGGAGCCAAATACAGGGCAATCTTGGAAGAAAACCTTTTGGAGTCAGCAAAAGACTTGAGACTGGGGCGGAGGTTCACCTTCCAGCAGGACAACGACCCTAAACATAAAGCCAGGGTTTAAAACAAAACATATCCATGTGTTAGACTGGCCCAGTCAAAGTCCAGATCTAAATCCAATCGAGAATCTGTGGCAAGATCTGAAAACTGCTGTTCATTAATGCTGTCCATCTAATCTGACTGAGCTGGAGCTGTTTTGCAAAGAAGAATGGGCAAAGATTTCAGTCTGTAGATGTGCAAAGCTGGTAGAGACAGACCCTAAAAGACTGGCAGCTGTAATTGCAGCAAAAGGTGGTTCTACAAAGTATTGACTCAGGGGACTGAGTCCCACTTTTCAGTTATTTATTTGTAAAAAAATGTTTGGAATCATGTATGATTTACGTTCCACTTCTCACGTGTACACCACCTTGTATTGGTCTTTCACGTGGAATTCCACTAAAATTGATTTATGTTTGTGGCTGTAATGTGACAAAATGTGGAAAAGTTCAAGGGGGCCGAATACTTTTGCAAGCCACTGTATTTTCACCTGTTTAGCAGGAGTGGGGATATTGGAGGTTTGCTCGGTGCCGCAGCGGTCATGTCAGTGGGAGGATCCTGAGGTTTCTCTGTAAATTTCACATTCCTGTGGCGGCTTCCTAGAAATAAGTTTTATTCCCACGCAGAGTGTACAGTGGACGCTAATGTTTTTGTCACAGAATAAAACTTAAAGTAATGTCAGCACATCCACGCTTTAAACGCTGCATGGTCGCACTCTCTCCCACACTCCATATTTTCCATTGTTGATCTGCGCACATCTGTTGCTGCCACGGGCGTCACATGCTTGTACGGCATCGTCATGAGACACTATCACAAACAAAATCACGACGGTTTAGATGGTTTTTGCAAATTAAAATCCACAAAGGTAAACTTTGTGAATATCTGTTTTAGTTCTCAGTCCATTCCTTTTACTTCACTCATTTTGTTTAAGATAAAATGGGATTGTCAAGCAGGCAGACTGATCAACACTATCACTATGACCGATCATAAGTATTACAAGCACCTGATAAACTCTTTGTGTTACAGTCTAGTCCAACTTCATTGGATGCAAAGAATGCAAGTGCATGTGGACTACCTTACTATTGGAGATATTTTTGAACATAAGACAGCAGTAGCCATTCCTCTGTGAGATAATGAGCTGATGGTCACATGAATTATTGGCCCGTGATGCCCACATGTTGTAAGTTACAACAATGTAGCCCTTTCTGCTGTAGCTTTCCTCATTGTTACAATTTACTTCTCCGTAGAGCCTGGGTACAGCAGTTTTCATGAAAAAATAAAATGTTGTGAGGATATAACAAAAGCTGTGGTTTTCCCACATCTTTGTATGGATGCAGATCTTTCCAAATAAAAATATATAGAGAGAAAACCTAATGTTTTATGTTAGCATTGGCGTATGAAATGGCATCCTAATGAAGAAAAATACTGGATGAAGTCGCTCAATGAAGATATTTGCAGTATCGTGTAGGCCAAGCAGTGGTTCAGAGAAGGGATTCCATTATTAGAATCACACTTATAGCCAAAAAACAGAGCCATGTTAGGTAATATTACATAATCTGCATACAGCTATTTTTGAACAACAATAACAGCCTGTTTCATTCATTGGGAAAGATGCTGCACATTTCATAGAAAGAGAAGATCGATCAGTTATGTTATCATTTAGGTTTAAAAGTGTAAATAATGCTGGGAATTGGTAGATTTTTAGGTCTTGCTTTAGTGGTGAGTGATGTTTCTGCATCCCACAAACTCATGCTAACTTCAACCTTTCTTCAACATCAACCTGCCTCGTCTGTCTGATCTGCCAGCACTCATCTGTTCCACTGGTAGCACGCAGTGCCACACAGGGGCAGGGATCCATCCTGCATCTAAACATTGGTGCTTTTATTCTGCACATACTGTGGAGGTTTACTTCCTTGCTTATATGATCACTTTTCTGTTTTATTTAATTTTTATGCATTGATTTATGCATTAACAGGATTGAGCGTTACAAATTCATTTCAATTTGTCATAGAAGAGGAGATTAAAAAAAATGCATTACTTACAGCCGAGTTTGTAGAAGACACTTAACCACAAAATCACAAGTGTCCCCAAAACACTGTTGCATGCATATGGATTTACAGACTAAGCATGCTTAGAGTAAAGTGTTGGACTATTCCCCAGATATGCTGAGGCTCATTCCAAAATAATCATCTGCAACAGTAGCCAACTGCCAGTTTAGTCAGGATGATTTTCATCTCTTTTTCTGGCCTAATAATTTCTAGCGCAGACAGTCAACAGTGAATTAGATGAGAGCGATTTTCAGTCTTATACTTGTTGACTGAAAAAAAAAAACCAACCCTCCACTCCTCCATTCCTCTCCTCTGATTTCCTCCATATGTTTCTGTTCAGTTTAATTCAGCTGTGAGCTCAGTCTCCCATTCTGCCCATACTGGGCTCACTGTGTGGTTCCTATTGAACTAGGCTTTGAATGCTAACCATGTGCACCACGGGTAAGACGGGCAGGCAGGCTCACTCAGACACACACACACACACACACACACACACACACACACACACACACACACACACACACACACACACACACACACACACACACACACACACACACAAACTTCTAAGCAAAGAGGAAGTGGTTTTCTCTGGAGTTCATTGGATCTTTTTTTTCTCCCCTGCAAAGTCCAGGATTGGAAACACTAAACTCTGGAGTGTAGAGTGTGTGTGTGTTTGACTGTTTGATTGTTTACTTGCTCTTTTTTCTATCTGGTATCTAAATGAAGCTTTAGCTTCATTTGTAATTAACTTCAACTTAAATGCAGAGAACAGACCAAAAGGGTGAAACAAAAGGTCATGAAAGCTCTAATAAAACAGGCGGCATGAGGAGACAAATGGAAGGCAGCTATACTGTAACCTAAGTTAAGTCTGTAAGTTCACAGATGTACTTCCACAGCACACAATGTGTGTGTTTAATATTGTGGTTTAAAGAAGGGGCTCTCTGAACCTAATTTGAACTATCGTAAAAGCAGATGACTAATTAATCTCACATCTATTGTGTATTCAACAGTGTGCCATAACATTTTATATTTGTCAGTGTAGCTTATGCTATAGCCTAAAAAGTGTGCATAGTGTGGTTAACATCTATGTGTGTAACAGCTACGGCATGCTTACTGTTTAGTATGGCAGGTAGACCTTATACATGCACTACTATGGAACAGGGACTTTGCAAAGTGTTCACTGGAATGTGTAATGAATCACAGCCTCTCAATAATATCGTGGTTTAGAGTTAACTGACTCCCGTGCCGCTACATAGTTATTAGAGTTAAAATGACCAAATTCTTCCTGACAGTTACACACACACACACACACACACACACACACACACACACACACACACACACACACACACACACACACACACACACACACACACAAACTCGTGAGATATGATAAAAGAGAGGAAAGCCAGTTAGACTCCCTGTGGTGTCTTACACAGAGACAGCTGGACTCTGCACTCTGCAGTGTGTCTTTGTGAACCTTCTGTGGATTTCTGCATGTGGATGTGTGCATCCTGACCTCTTTTGTACGTGTGCGTATGTGTTTGCGCAGACGACCTTAATTGGATCATGCTGTAGAACACTGGCTGTCTTTCTTTTCTTTTTTTTAAGCGCACAGCTTGCATCCTTCTGTGACAGGATATCAACATAATGATATCTGTTTGGCCGTGCCGCATTTCCGATGGCTGCAAATAATAAGACAATCGAATCCAAAAAGTTTCTTTTTCCAAACCACACTCTGGCTTGTTTAAGCTGGAGCCTATTAGTGAAATGTAGTCTTGTTCTTATTTAATCCATGCACACTGTAGAGTAGATGTTTTTGTCAGTTGATAATGAATTTTGAGCATAGCTTTAAATATCTGTATTACTACTCTTAAAAAGAGTTGGACAGGTTTACTGGAGTTATTAGTTGCTGTCAAAAAAGCTGTCATTATTTGAATAAAAGGATGATGATTAAACTGATTGAAAATGTGCATGTTTTAATGGGTCCAATAGTGTCTGAGATTTAATTTAAAACGTAATAACCACGTAAATTGTAGGAAGTAAATGTGATTGTTTTCTTTATGCAATCTTTCTTTATACAGTACTCGTTGCCATCATAGAAAGGCAATGATGTAGGTAGGTACCATGTAAAAATAACCCACATTACATCTGGAAATTTACCACCTGACCATTTACTTTTAGAGTTACCCTATATGTTTGAATGTGTTGCTCTAAGGCAGCTGTCCCCAACATTTTTTGTGCCAAGGACCGGTTTATTCCGACAATATTTTCACGGACCGGCCTTTAAGGTGTCGCAGATAAATACAACAAAATAAAACCAGTACCTGTACCAAAATAAAAGATTTATTCATAACACGTGGGAAAAGACCCAGGGAAACTAAGTTAACGATAAAAACGATAAAACAAAACAAAAAACGCTAAAATCACTGAAAACCATAAATTTCACACCCAAGCCTCAACTCTCGCGGTCCGGCACCAAACGACTCACGGACTGGTACGGGTCCGTGGTCCGGGGCATGGGGACCGCTGCTTTAAGGGATTTCAGAGCCATCGTGTGGGTGGTGCAGTGGTTATCACTGTCACCAGGAACTTTTCTGCTTGTACCTCTAGGTCAGCTTGAGCCTTTCTGTGCATATTCTCCCTCTCTTAAAGTCCAAAGAGAGGCATGTCAGGTTATTTGGTGGTTCTAAATTGGTTGTAGGATGTCAGAGTGTGCATGGTGCACCTTGCTTTTAACTCTGTCAGCTGGGATCAGCTACCGCTCCCTCTCCACAACCTATGGACATTCAGACACCTCCAGCTACATCCCAACACTATGACCAATATTCCCTTGAGGATTAGGTCATTCATAGCTTTATCAATATTTGTTTTCCTTATTACCATGCGCTGCTGATCGGGTTTTTCCTGACACATACAAACACGCATGTTAAATGCAGAAATTTACACCGCTGTGCTGTCTGCTAATTGGTTCCATCTGTTGTGAACTGTATCTGGCCTGACGTTCAGGCAGTGAGTTCCTCTGCACTTTTTTTCCCCCTGCACCGTTAACGTCAGGTCCACTCTTTTCATCAGAATCCTCTGTCTGCAAAACTTCATGTTAATAGTAATAAAATACAGATGTATTCCAGACAGTATTTCATTAGAATTTAGATGATGCAGCTCATCTTTAGCAGCTTATATCCCACCGCGCCTCCTCCCTGTCCTCCACACCATCATATCATTCTTACTTCTCACATCATTATCATCTTGTCCTCTGTCACTTAGCCGGCCTTTTCCTGGAGAGCACTGAAGCATAGGAAGTCAGGGTTTCCATTCTTAACACCCATCCACTCGCCATCAACCTCTTCCCCCTGCGCATCAGCCAATTGCTTGCTGGAAATAGCCATCTCGGGGGAGGGGCTGAACAGGAAGGGGGTGGGGGGTGTATACGTGTGCTTGCTGGTTGCTGCTTGATTCCAGGGATATAAAGGATGCTTGGCTGCTCCGAGGACAGAGGAATATCATTGCAACGCCTGCTCCATCCTTTTCAAAAGGACCATAATTTCACTTTTTGATGCTTGAGCTGCTGCAGGAGCAGTGCTGATCTATGATTTATGACAAAACATCTGATTTCCTGTTCTAAAATTTCTCTTCATTCATTCAAGTGAGCAGAGGGAGCATGGTGTTGGATTTGTTGATAGTAGTTGCATCTGTGCAGTGAACTGGATCATTTTCATGCTGGAATACTGTAGTCAAAGGTTTGTTGCACTGCAGAAATGTGGCAGTTGGACTATTATAGTGATTCCACAGTTCAGTTCAGGCATTTAAGCACATGCAACAGAACTAATAACGACAGTTTCTCATGAATTAGATTGGTTTATACCCTGCAGGTTTATACTAATATGGAGTCAACACAAGATAAGAGTTGACACTCAGTAGAGCAGTGTTTATAATGGAGAGAAACCCAGGTGGTAACGGCTTTAGTTGTTGAAACTTGAAACTTTTTTTTTAAATGAGAGAGGCTATACAATCTACTATCCTCTGGCTGGAATCCCTCCTGCGCTGGCATGCTGCTTGCTTTGTTGGTCAGCTGACTGACCATCTGGATCATGTCTGTAAAAGCTTGTAAGTATGATATGATAAAACAAAGCTAGACTGACTTGTTTCAAACACAGCAAAGAAAAGTACAGGCTTTGAAATGTTCATCTATTGTTATGTTTGTTTTTTTGCCGATTAATCCAAAACATATGCCTAATGCCCATTAAAAAAATGCATTATTTCCATTGGCAGCGTTTGGATTCTATTAAACTCTGCTGAGCTATGCTTAGAGCTACTTCTCAGCAGTGTCACAACCACCTATTTTTGGTCTGCTGGGTAACTAATGAATGCATGTGAGTCACGAGGCCTTGCCTATCCTCTTGCAAAGGGTTATGTTTACATAGAAAGGGGTGTGGCCACCAGCAAGACCATATATAAAATCTATAAAGGTGTAGCATATCACTTTGCCAGCAGTTCTCAACATAAAAGACAAGTAATAGAGCTGAACCAACTTCAAAGTGAAGATATGAACTTTGAGCGAGCAGCTGGAGTCCACGGTGGTGATTAAATTAATTTTTTTTTAGGTTTTTAGTTAAAGAGTGGCAACTTAGAGGATACCGGTGAATGTTTACCAGGGGTGCAAGTACAAAAGAGTACTCAAGGTGGTCAAGTTATCAGCCAATGATTTATGCTCAAAGTTTGCCAACAGTGGCTAATATTAGCCACCAAAAACTTCTGCTTGCACCTGAACAAGTTAGCCTGTAGCTGCTCGGCATATCAAATAACCTGTTCATATTACTCATTGATCAAAACATGAGCAGACAGCGAGCTGTGACCTTCTTGGCAGTGGGGAAAGAAAAAGGGTTTAGTGACCTGTAAGCTTTTAATATGTAAGCTGCTTGTCAATACAGTTTTATACGGCTGGATTATGGGAATATTAGGGCCATTAATGCTGGGAATGCCTGCTTTATTGGTTTCCTGTTACTCATTTAAATTTTGGGAAGAAGCGTTTTTAAGTTGCGCTGTGCTAACTGAAGACAGAAACGCCTGATTTTCAAAGCAGAAAGCCACATAATCAAATAATTTTTTCCATTTTCTCCCCCCTCTCGACATGGCTGCTGATGCACGTATTCTGTGACAGAGTAATAAGTTGTCAGCACTGTCGACGTAATTTGCCGAACCCAAGACTGATGATATTCCTTTGTTCCAGCGTTAAATGAAAATGTGTTTTTTGAATGACGTCCAGAAATCAAACGCCGTAGCTGAATACTAAAGCTCAAGACGAAAGCGCTCAGCCACTCGCAGTTTTTCCCTGAGGGTGCTGCGTTCCACGTTAAAATGTATACTTTAAGGGCGAATATTTTATTCATCATGGCATCTTGGTACAAAAGCCTTTCAGCTTAGAGATGGAAAAAAGAGCAAGATGCCAGCCAGAGTGTAGGCCCAGGATGTTAAAGAAATCATGCAAATAAAATAATTAACTTGCCCACTGTAATTAGTGGCTTTAGGCGGATTAAGACTAATCAGTTAACAATTCCAATTCATGGCTTTCATGTTGAAAAGATGTTGGAGCTTAAAAAGTGATATATCTCTTTGTTTTTTGCTGGTAAGGAGTTTCCTCCCAGAAACTAATTGGATAAATGCTATCTTCTCAGTTTTAAAATATGTTTATTCCTACCAATGAATAACTGATAAATGCATCTAGTGACCCCTACTGTGTGAGTGTAAAGAGTGCAGGGACTTGTGTTTGTCCCTCCCCATCTCGTTCTCTCTTTTTCTCTCGCAGTAATACTGTCATTTTATGTGTTATTTGCGTGTAATTCTGCGTATCTGCTCCGTGTTAAGTTCATAGGTGTGGTTTGTGTTTGTGTTTACTATGGAGAAGTTGCGCTGCTAAAAACAGAAAGCATGTACATGATTGTGTGTTGCATCCTATCTATATGTAGTCAGGGTGGAGTCTGGATGCAGATGTGGTTCTGAGTTGAGCATGAATTTGAGGCCCCCAAAGTCATAAAAGACCAAAAATGAAATGGCTAGAAGAGAGCAAATTATGAGGAGGCACAAACAAATCCTGAAGTCTTCTTCTGTCTTTTCTCTTATCGTCCCCTACTCCTCGCACCCTTACTTTCTCACCCCCCCTTTCCTCTCAGAGGATGGTTACAAACTGAGACAGTCAGGAGGAGCCTGAACAAACCCTGGAAACATCTAGATGAGATTAGATTTGGGACTGCTCAACTGTCTGAATTGATGTGAAATTTTTCCCTCGGTAGAAACACTGTTGTAAATCAATTGGCATGTTGCAAATATACTCCCACCAGTAAGTGCTGCTTATTCGCTGCATGCGGGTATTTTTTTCACTGCAAAATGTAGCTTTGTGCTCATGCAAAAGAGTGTTTTTTGGTGTTTTTTTATATCATTTATCTGAAGTAGAGAGCAAACATGTCACTTTTCTCCTCCTGGTGACTATTGACCACTCTGTTGTGGGGAATCTGTGCATCACTTGAGTATCCATGCGTGTACAATAAGTCAGATGTTCCATAAGATAGTGCGGTGGCGCCTGTTTTTCTAAGCCAGTTGTTTTTCAGGGCTGTGATAACACTGGATAACCATGGGACCCGGTCGGGGCCTCCTGCTGTAGCCCCGTAGTTCCGTGTTTGCTGTGTGTGTACTCAACAGGACACTGGTCTTTGTTGAGGACAAGTCTAGTGAAAATCTACTTACTGGGGGATAGGGTTAGAGGCGATGGGGAGAGGGAGGGTATGATTGGAAATGACTGGGAGAGACTGTTTTGGATTGGGGAAAAAAAGGCAAGGAAGGGCGACGGTGCGATAGGAGAGGGGTAACAGAGAGGGGATGTGCTTAGGAAGTTGGCTGCAGAGGAGCGAAGGATGACAGGAGAAGAGAAAGTGATGCATCTGTGCAACAGGAGCTCATAAACAGTCCACGCAAACTCCCCCTGGACTACATTGACACACGCACACATTAGTAACAGTAATGTGCACACACGTGTCTTTCTGTGTCTTCCTCTGGGAGCAGACTCTGACTGCCGAGCTTGTAAACAGGAACTATCCTGCTTTTAGCAAACTGGAGCCCTGCAGGTGCTTACACACGTCATCAAAAAAAAAAAAAAGCTGGATTCGCCTATGATAGTTTTTATCTGTTTTGCTGGATTTGTTGAGACACAAATTGCAGGAACGGATTCTCTGTTTATCATTCGGCGCTCTGTTAGAGGTTTTCATTACAGATACTGTTTACAGAAAGAAATTACCAGTTGGCGAGCTCTCAGCAGCACTTCATTTCACATTTTGTCTGTTGTTTTTTTACTTTCCAAAAGCAGCTACCAAGGGAAAGACTGGACAGTAAGCCACTACTGGATTCTTTTAAGCATTCCTTTATTTATTTTTTTAGCTTGTTTACTAAAAAATGTTTTGCCGAGAGTCACGTTCACAGCTTTATGTCAGCGAAGTGTGCCAGACGTCTCCGGTGCAGAGTCGAGCGTCATCACGGTGCTCGCGCTAATGACTAGCTTTTAAAGCTCATCACGTGTTAATTGTTAGTTTTGTCCCTGAGGTTTGTAGGAGTAATTAATCCTATTATCAGAGCTCAGCTGTCGCTCTGTTAGTGCTGCTGTCAGCCCAGGTCGTGAGTCGGCTGATCTGATAGTTCTTCTTTCTGTGCCGTTCCATACAAGAATGCACTTATTGCCTACTGTGTGTGTGCATTACGCGTGTCCAGTATTTTGTATTGAGATAAATCATCATCAGTTTACAAATTCTGAGCACATTTTAATGAACACACTTTTACTTTCCACAAACCCCCCCACTTTTCAGCGTGTTTTTAAAAACCTGGGATGTAAACACACCTGTCTCTTTAAATCAAGGGTCAGTGTCTGTTGTTGAAATGTGATATTGGATGTAAATAAAATAGATGTGACAGTCAGCACAAAAAAGATTTTTCATAGTTCGTGTTTGAAATCGATTTTTTTACATTTTCAAATGAAAATAATTGAATACAATTCAGTTGGCTACATACTGACATTAGAGGACAAAGTACTGATCCCATCATGCTAGTATCAATCAAATACCAACATGGATCTGCATGGATCACATGGTTTTATCAGATAAATATGTAGGTGGCGATCATGTGACGGCCCACTTTTGCTCTCCTACACTTTAGCAACCCACATTTGTACACTTGCACTATTAAAGTATTTTCAAGCATCAGATTTGGAAGAGCTTAGAAAAACAAGTGCCTTCCCCATCTCTCTCTTTCTCTCTCTCTCTCTTCCGCTCCTCACCTCTCTCTCCCACCGTCTGACATCATCGTTTCAAGTCCCATCTGCTTCAGGCCACACTTGTCTTGATGAATGAGGGACAGCTGACACGGTGTTGTCTCGAGCACTTTCTTTCTATCTTTCTCTTTCTCCTCCTCTTTCTCTTTTCTGCCCCCCTTTCTTCTGAGGCAGTTAGTGACACATCAGACCACAGCGGCGCTAGCTCTCTCCACTCGTCCCTCTCGCTCTCTCCCTCCTGCGCCCTGCTTGTCGAGTGTTATTTGGTCTGCTGTGTTTTATTGGCCTGTTTTTTGTTGTGCAGCGGGACAATCGGGTGGTTTGGTTAGAGGAAACTGATGAATGGCGCATCCAGAGCTGTACAAAGCGTCCTCCTCCCCGCTTCATTGATGTGTTGATGCGGCTCAGCTGGCTGCCCAGTGAGTTCGTACTGTGTACTGTTGTGGGTTTGCAAGCAGACAGATGCACATGGGCGCTCAGCACTGAAAAGGACATTCAATCTTCTTTATAGTCCCTCTCCCAGTGACTGCTTCTCTTGTGGTCTTTCTGTTCTCCTTTGCCCTCCCTCTCCCTCTCTCTGCTACAGTAGCTGTGTAGCATGTAACATGGAGTCTGTTTGGAGGTCACAGAGACGCAGTTTAAAGGCTACAGGAAGCTACCACGAATAGTTCTTTTGGTGAACACATTTCTATGAATGAAATTCTACTCTAAGTGACAACTTATTAACATAGATCACAATTAGCTTTGGATGGCTAGTCTTGGTATAGTATCCTAATATGGCAGATATGACTGATATATCAAGTATGCATCTTTTACAGCCCGACAGATAAACATCCGCTGATATTTTTTTTTGTCTTTCAAACACATGTATTTCCTAACGTTTGTAAAGTGTACGTATTTATGAGCCCTTTTTAAGACTAAGACAGTTTAAAAATATTCTTGTTTTAATATCACAACAATTCACGGATTTCTCATTTATCATCTGCTTGCGGTGTTCGTGGTCTCTTTTTGAGATGTGTTGCCAACAAAGACGTAGCAGAACGCCCTTGAAGGATGGTTGAAGGATGTTTCTCCCGTCTCTTCTTTACCTTTTACATTGTCATTTATCTGAGATTATAAATGTCAATACTGATAAATTGGGAAATAACTAATACTGGTTGATATATTGGTTGGGCTTGAGTCGCTTTTAATTATTATTTTTTAATTATTTATTATTTTTAAACATAACCAAAGCTGACCCAAAGTGCTTTCCCATTGTAGTGATCCACGTGGGCCAAGAATACACACAATATGTAGTCCAAACACAGAATAGGGTGCACACAGGACTAGGAATGAAATTTCAAATATGAAAGCTGCATTAAAGTTAATACAACTATAGAATAAATAGATGAAATAAAAGATACAAATATATATCACTTCCTCTTAACAACCATTAATTATTCCAGTAGGACCAAATAAGGATAGTTTGATTAAAGCACAAAGGAGTTCTGGACGGATTTACCTCCCTGTTTGACACACTGCTTGTCACAGTCGTTGCTTATCAAACGAGTGAGGGAACAAGAATGAACCAAGTTGTGAAGAAAAGGAGAAAAGGAAACTGACAGGATAAAAACAAAAGGGCAAAGAGAGCTAATTAACTAAAGTGATACAGTGAAAAAATTACATTCAAAATGTTAATACAGACACAAAATGCGTGTGCAGCAATTAAATTCATAACTGCTGCTTTTCTGTATTCCCTCTGCTTGAAACGCATGAAATGTGATCCATAAGAAATACAAAAACTGCAGTTGGAAACAATCTGAATGAGAGACCTTATCTAATAACCGTCTTCAAATAATTTACTTTTTGTATTCAGTTATCTGTTAAAGTGTAACAACACAATTAATATTGACCTAATATACTGACATATACACATTTCATTGTAATTAGCATACTTATAGAAAGGCGACGCAGTCCATGTCTAGAAGGTAATGTTATTGGCTGTTAGGTTGTTGTATATCTACAGCTTGAAAAGCCTGACCTATTACACACACTCATCTGTCAGCATGTCACTGACCCCCTCACCGAGAGGTGACAATCCCTCTCAGTTATTTATTCCAACAGGATCAGTCACATATATGTGACCTGGCCTTCTTGCTTTCACATGCAGCAGGGACAGACCTCTCTTTCAGCTCATAGAGACAAGACGCTGTGAGCTTTCACGCTCTAAGATAATACTTGAAGATCTAAACCAAAACAAAGCACAGTTAACCCTCAGGTTCTGTGCGCTTAGATAACTATTTAATTCAAAACCTCAGAGAACACATTCAGCACCTCAGAGGGTATAAATTCCCCACAAGTTAGAGGAAACCGAAAGGATCGCTGCCTTTCGAAGCTCCTATGAGACCCCGGGTTGTTATCTGTGACTCTGGATATGGCTAGTCTGACCGTGTTATTCCGGTTGCACTACATGGGCTTTCTCAGGGACAGGAAAGGTCGGCTGACAGCGGAACCGCATCAGGCAGCTAACAGAGTCGGTAGGTGCACCCAGAAAGTGCTGCTGAAAGAATACTAAAGATGTGAATGTTAGTATTCACATTTCTTGTCTTTTTTATGGCTTTTGTGTCAAAAATGTCTGCACATGCTAAATTTCAGTGTCATGCTTTATGTCTAGATAAAGTCTTTGCTGCGGCTTGAATGCTGATGCACGCTAAGCACACTTTTGGTTGCTGGTTCATGTGTTTTTGAGCCTCTTATTTTTCAGTCTTATCTAAACTTTCTTTATAATTTGTAAAAAAAAATAGAAAATGCAACAGTTTGGATGGATATCAATACAATTCATCCCGATAGAATAGGAAAACAGCAAGCTAATTACTTTATGCATCAATGTTGCTTCAGTTATTTTGAGGTTTATTAACATGACGCAAGGGCTAAAATATAAAAGCTTTTCACACAAATGAACAAACTGATTATTAGTGTGTGTGCATGCTTCATCAATCAATTTTAAAGACTAACTGCATCAGGTGAAGAAGATCCAAGTCCCAGCAGACACACTGTATGTAAATACACTTGAAGAGATGACAAGAAGGACATTATTTACATTAAGGGCCCTGAGGTGGCCCACTGCTAAAGCTCATAGCAACAGATTCTGAGTATTAGTCAGAGAGCAGATTACAACCAATCATTATTAAAGCCTATTTCACTCACAAATCCACCAGCTACAACTGTTTGGCTGGCTTAACCCTAGCCAGGCACACAGGGTGGGGAGAAACTATTAAATGCAAAGCAGCACTTGTTACTAAATCTTGTTTTGGGGAGGGGTTAGTGACATGTGGGGAGACATAGTGAAGAAAAGCCAGTTGGTGAAGGCAAAAAGGAGCTGGCAGTGTCTTTGGCTTTCTGCAGCTCAGTGGGTGGCGGGGCGTTGACCAATATATGGCACGGCTGTTTAGTTGCCTCCTCACCATGCCACAGTGGTATAATCAGAAAGCTAGAATGGGTAGGGGCGATAGCCACTGTAAATTTTGATAGGATGTTGTGTAGGACTATATAGATTGGAATGGTTTGCTGCTGGATTTAGTTTACCCATGGCAGTGCTGGATAACCACAGCTGGCAGTACGCCCAGGCTGGAAAAACCCTGATCAGGCTATCAGGTAGAGTATTGTTTATTATAAATGTATTTTGTTATGCTTATCCAAAATCCTGTGATGAGACAGGGTGTGTGGTTAAAAAATAATAATGTCCACGAAGAGATATTTACCAAAATTCATTCCGATCTCTAGAGATGTATTTATTTTCCCTCCTTATTTAATGTTCGTGATCAGGAGCCTCATTAGGCCTCACAATGCTTTGTCAGTTGTGATGTTTGTGTCCCATGATTAGTGCAGAATGGCTTTAATGCAATACAGCTGTATCAAAGCTTATCCCAAGAGAAATAAATAATAGGAATGCATAGCAAACCAGTTCAAAAAATGCACACTAAATGATACTATTGTGAAGATTTTAATTTAGATTTTTTTTTTAAACTTTTTTTTAACTGAGGTTATGTTTTTAAGCCTGTGGTTTTATTGAGCTGTGTTGCTCTTTAGGTCGCAGGAGCCAAGATGTAGGGGTTTGTGTTTTGATGTTTATGGCAGTCGGAGGGACAAGAGAGTCTATGTGTACATTGTCGGATGCTTGAAAAGGTTATCATTTTCCTGTTAAGTAGGTAGCAAGAGTGATTGAGACTAAGAACTGTAAGTTATATTACCATATAAATAGGAAGAAAATGAAAATACTATCTTATATTTGTTTATTGGGTGTTAAGGGTGCATTATGAAAATCAAGACCATACCTAAATAGTCAGTCTGCACAGCCACAGTGGGTCAGTGCCATGTGTTGAAACAGATTGACCAGTACAGCTGGTCTTGATGGAAAGATTCACATATTGTGCATAGCTTTGGGATGGTTTTAGTTCCTTAATATATTCCTCTAATGCCACTAGAAGAAATGACAGCTGCCCATCTTTTTGTAGTAAAAACCATCTTTCTTTTTCTTCCTCCATACTAGTTTAATCACAAGACTGAGTACCTGTAGGGGTAATGAATGCAGGTGTCTGAGTAGATGACTTCTGAGGCGATTAGGAGAAGTGGTGCGATTTGTCACGATGGGTACACAGCAGAGTGAGATCCAAACAGAGCCAGCTGAGGGAGGATATATGAAGCCGCTGGCATAGTTTAATTTAAAATACATACACTAAGGCAACGCTCGGATCAATCTTTGCACCTGAGACTGAGTGAGCTTTTGTTTTGTATGGTAAAGCGCACTGACCTAGTCTTTTGGCCCGATGATCAACAGTACTGTAAAAGCATGAGTATGTGTGCACTGTGATGTTCTGATGAATGTTATTGAGGGAAATTAAATGCTGCAGCACTTTAGATGTCTCATTTATATATTCTGCTATGGCTCTCCTGCCCTATAAAAGCTGGATAGATGCAAAATGCTGAGCGCTTCCAATCGAAAGGCCGTCCTCTGTTGCTGACATCGCCTGGATCAAAAACCTGATGCTGTCGTCCTGCATCATTTATTTCAGCAGCAACTTTGCCCACACCCCAAGATTTAAGACTAAACTAAGTAATGCCAAACAGAAACAAACAGAAACAGTGGGTTACTAGTAGTGAGGCAGAGGGGAATGCCAAGTATGTCAGAAGCAAATACAGTCAAACTGCAGAGGGAGGTGAGAATGGAGACAGGCAGAGTGAAAGGACGTCACACAAGAGATGAAAAGTGAAAAGAACAAAGCAAGGAGGAGACATAAACACTGTGGTTGTTATTCAGACTCAGTGAGCTGTGAACAGAACAGAGAAACAGCTGTAGCATCTTAATAAGAACACATAAAGGACTTATAATCTCTCAAGGTGTATTCTAACCGGATCGCGAATGAAACAGCTGCACATACAAACAGACAGCCGCGCACGTTGTCTCATGACCGCAGGCTCACTCCCAAGTTCTGCAGACCTCGTATATATATCGCTGCAAAGTGCTACACTTGCAAGATAATTCCAGGAGTGTGCATGCAAGTGTTTTGCGTAGCGATGCACTATTATGAGGGCACAGATGTGACCACAGTAGTTCATTATCCAGCATTGAAACTTTGATTGTACCCTTCGTCGGCCTCCCTCACAAACAGCTCAGTGAAACAGCCTTCACATGCACAATCACTGGCTTGCATAAGACTGCTGACCGTTGTTTATCTTTGCACTGCCCCTCAACTGCTCACACACTCTGCTAAATAAGAGTTATAATTAGGGGTCGAGTTGTATTTGTTGTATTGTTTGACTTGGACATGATTTTACAGAGCTGTTAGTCCCGCGGTTTGTTCTGGACGATGACTCGTTCATTCAGCGGGACTTTTTAATCTTTAACATATATTTAGTTTCAGTCTGTCATCTCTTAGGTTTTCCTGTGATAATCCCCATAATAACTTATTTACGCAAGTGACATTGTGTTGAAAGGTTGCATTTAAGTTTTCATTCAGCTTGTTTTAAACATTGTGCTGTTTGTAGTAATGTGCCGAGCAGCATTTAAAAAATTTATGAGAAAAAAAAAGAAGAATCCATGATAGCAGTGTTTTATCTGAAGGAGCGACATTGCAGATTTGAGATTTAAGCACAGTGTGAGAGCCACAGCGTGGTATTAGTTTTTTGTATTCTACCTTTCCAGTTTGTTATGATTTATTCATGGCCTCTTTCTGTTGGGTTTAGGGGTTATATCCCGGTCGAGGGGTTGCGGTTGGAGCAAAGTGTTATTTTTGCTGTAAGCCACACTGTAACAACAATATGAGAAACCCGATGAAAGTTGAGCTCGCCACAGTCCCCAGGCCCCCTGCCAGCTCCCGATGAAGGTCGCAGAATTAGAGTGGAGTGGGGCAGGGGCTGCTAGAAGTGGCTTTGTATGTGAGGAAGACGTGTGAATGAAAGCGGCAAAAATAAATAAATGCAGGTGATTTACAGCTGAAGAGCCTAGAAAGAGAATCAGAGGGAGAGGAGCAGAACAAGAGAGAGCGCGATGAGAGAGTTTGCTGTTTTTTATCTTGTCACCCTGTTGCACGGAGCAACACTCACTTCCTAGTCCTGGTTGTCACACCAGGGACATGATGACTGCCCTGCTTGTCATAGAGACCAGGCCAAACATTCATACATGAAGGGAAAGGTAGCTTGATCTCCACTACACACTAGGGGGATGAGCAGAAATAGAGCGCGACACGACAACTTCATATGGCAGACACATGACAAATCTAGGTGATGTGTGAATGGATGTGCTAACTGAGCTTAAAGATGCTTTTCTAAGCCTGTTGTAAAAGATTGCAAAAATACCTGCAATAGTTCAGTATTGAATTGTATAAGCTGCGTGTTGAAGATTTTGTTGTTGTTGTTATTGTGGAGTTATTGTGCTTTTTTAATTTTCTGCCTTACTTTTGCGCTAGTGGTGCAATGGTGGATGCTCATGTTAAACACTATACATTATCTCTACTCTTAGATCTGTATGATGTCATAGATATATCTTTATTTCCAACTTACAGCTCTGTCTGTAAGCCCAGCAGAACCACTCACTGGCATTTCAGACTGAGAGGCAGCCAGTTAGAAGAAAGCTTATTTAAAGTGACAGGACCTGGAGCAGCGTTTGTCAGACAGCGGATGAACTGATGGTTTGTGCTAGCGTCCAGTATAGGCTAAGCAAGAGCTATTTTGAACCGTGAATCATGCAAAGCAACTCTGATTCAAAAATAAAAATTTGGAGCTTATTGAGCTTAAAACAAATGGCATACCTAGTGTCACAATTACACAATTAGCTCAAAGTAAGCCAGAATACTGGCTGGAACAGTTTTGGCTAAATACATCAAAAATACTGCAAAAACCTCCAAAACTTGATTGTATGCATTCAGAGAGAGAAGGTTCCAGAAGGATGCTGATGTATAGCTTGTCTGCCAGGTCTCACTTACACTGTTTCACTGTGCTGGACCTCTTGGACATGTTTATGCTGTCAGTGCATGTTACAACATTTTTAATGACATTATCTAACAAATACTATGGCTTGCTGTGTGGTACATCCCTTCCAAGATGAATGTGTTTCGGTATTGGTGACCAATGGTCTGTTGAAGTTTGCTAGTGTTGTATTGATATTAATCTCCACTGACTAGCAAATACGTGTTTGTGCAACATTTATGGATACAGCTTGCTAACCAGGGATGCTAGTGTTAACTAATAGTGTAACAGCTCGCCCTCTCTCCCAAACTTTCTTAAAGAGCTAATATAATGGCATACAAAATCCTAAGGTTAAGGTTTCCAAGACTAGTGGGTGGCAACACAGTGACTATTTCCATCCTTTATGTACAGTTTATGGAGTGTCTGTGGCCTGTGCCCTGCTTTTTGCCAAAGTTCTCTTTACTTTTATCCAAAAAGCTTATAAATTGGCACATCCGTCCCTCTGAGGGAGCACTATTCTGAGAGGCTCACAAAGGATGTCAGTCACACTGCTGCACCGTGAAGCACCAGCCAGAACAGCACCAGCACACATCCGTACACATACAGAACCTTTAAAGCTACAAGTGTGCCTTTCTGTATATGTAACAATGACAGGGTTAGATATATGTCAGGCAGTTTCCAAAGCTTCTGGACTGTCCAACAAGCTGTTCTGACAGGGTATATTGGCCCCATAAATGAATCCGCTCCCACACTTCCTCAGTGTCTGCGCTGTTCCCTAAAAGCTGCATATATACTGAGCCAAACCATGCTGAGCAGTGCAACAAATGACTCCCAGTTCTCTCTTTTAGCACTAACACATAGTGAGGGTCACATACTGGGCTCTGACCCAGAACTGAAGTATGGAAGAAGCATATGAACTGCACTGCAGTTCATGTTGCTCTTGCATTATAAATCTTCATACGTAGTCACCACTTAATTTTAAAGAGTCTTTCATTCTTACAGCTGTAATTTGTTAGATTTGTCCGGTAAAATATTGTTGTATGAAAAAATGCTGGGTGCACATTTTTAGTATGAAATTCATTTCATAGCAAGTGCTGCTCTAAATCTCTGAATCTCACCACAGTTATCCTCGCTGGCAGCTGGAATGCACGTTATCAAATTTTTGCTGGGATGGTCACGATATCAGCCAGTGGAATTGTACTGTAGCATTTCTGCAGCATTATGCTGCATGCCTGATCTGTTCCACTGCACTACATTTAGCCTGGCTTGTAATTGGTCTGAGTTTGAGGTTACGAGGTTATGAGCCAGAGGATTGGCATCATGTGGCATGGCAGGCTGCACAGATGCACCGTGTTCAGTCTAGCCTGTGGTCTGACGGATTGGAATCAAAGGGATTGGCCCTGTGCATCGAGGCTGTGATTTCCAACTTTCTGTGGAAAGACGACGCACATATGCTCATTTTGGATTATGAGATGTTGTTACAGCGCTTGTAGGTGAAGCAATTGCTTGCAATTATCTCTGCATGTGTTGCAATTTTGGTTGGGGGTTCGTAGAATTTCTACATTACTGTCTAAACTTACTGCATTCATTCCCCCATTACATCTCAATAAAGCCTTCTAAAAACTAGCCTGTAACCCAGATTGGAAACGATGTAGGATGTTCTCAGTCTGTGCTGTGAAGAATTAGTACAACACTGAAGACAATCTGTTCTCCAGTAGTGTATTCAGATTAGTATGTGAGTCTTTCCAGCCCGGAGTTAGGAGGGCAAAGGGAAAAGGATTGGCATGCTTCTGCTACATGACTACGCGAATTGATGGATTTAGGGCAGAATCCTTTTGGAGTTAGAAAGACAAAAAAAAGGGCTGAAAAGAGTGAATCTGTGTCATCACCTCTTGCTCCGACTCTGCTTTCTAAATTCATGCAGAGCAACAGTAACAGATTGAAAACGCAATGTTCTTTGTGGAATTTTGGAATCACAGAAACATTACAGTTTCGAAACCATGCATGAAGCTCTTTACTCCCACGTACAGGCTCAGTTAAGATCTCACGTGAAGTTAAATGCAAGCTGCAATTTTCTGTCTTAAGCTGAACTAAACTGTAAGGGTTGACTGACCCTCGGGCAACATGAAAACACAAGTTTTGCCAAGTTGCTGCCACTACTAAACATACAGCAGTTTGCATTATTATACAAATGAGCAAACTGTACGAGATCATCTTTGCTTTTTGCTTGTTATTGATTGCAAGAAAGAGAGAAAAATCATTCACCTCTGACCTTTTCTTCTATTCAATTCAATTATTTTTACTTTTATTCCACTAGCTGGGCCCACGTCCTCATTGTAGGTTTGACAGCGTTTTAGTAGGTAAAGGTGAATGCTTGGACATGAATTGAGCTGCGGTTTGGGGAAGGCCTCGAAGGGGACTGGCGACAGCTCCTGGGCCTGACAGATCCCCATGTACTAAATAGGAGTGAAGAAGTTAAAGAATTGAGAACAAGGAGGGAGGGAGGGTGGGGCACGTAAACAAGAATGAACAGTTTGCAGAACTGGGGGGAACCTATATAGATGAAGGAGAAGGAGGCGTGGTCCCGCTTCTGAAATTCCGATACATAATCTCCAATTATATAGCGCAAAAGCATTGTAAGGTAAAGACCCTCCAATATTACAGAGAAACCCCAACAATCAGAGAACAGCCAATCAGTAAGCACTTGGCGAAAGTGGAAAGGAAGAAACCTCCAGCAGAACCAGGCTCAGGGCAGGATAGCCATTTGCGATGACTTGTTGGGATCGTGAATATTACATGGTTTTGAACCACACTGAATATCCATTAAATTAAAAAAATTAAATAAAGTAAAACAATATCAGAGTATAGTGCACGACCTAAATATGTAGTGGAAATGCAAATTGCTACAAAGAGCACGCCTCGCAACCCAGAGAATTGTCTTATTTCACACATTATGTGTTATTTGCACCTTTGATGGATGTCTGCACAATGTCTCCATAAACAAACGCGCAAAGAGACAGAGAGTGTTTAAGTGCATATGTCGCTGCCCACATTTCTGCCTGTAATGAATGAGAAACTGTTATGCATTGCATATGTCTAGATGATCTGTCATGTCTGTCATCCTCTGTTTCGCATTCATCACCTGGCATATCCTGATACTTTCTAGATTTGAGGAGAGATATGTTGCTAAGGCCCTTTGTCTTTATTTCCTGTTTAAATTGTTGTAATATGTTATAATAATAAAAAGCTTACTATAAAGGGCATATTTTGTGGACAAGCATTATTCATATTACAGGGTGCTGAATGCACGCCACCAGTAAAATGGATTGTACTCATTATGAGACCGCTATGAACAAAGAATCTTTGATTGAAAAGCTTTATTTCATGCTCAGTAGACTTGTAAATGAAGGGTCGCATGTAGTGAAAGGAGGAGGTTGTTGTGTGTGTGCTTCTTTTGTTTTAATACAGTGCTATGCAAAAGCCTCGAGCCACCCCCCATTTCTTTATATTTCGCTAGGAAAATTGGAAATGTGTACAAATGGGTGCAGGAAGTTATTGAAAAATGTGTAAACATAACTTGAAATACAGTACTTAAGGGAAAAACGGCATTTGCACAATTGTAACAAGCTTGAAAGTCAATATTTGGTGTGACCACCTTTATTCTTCAACACAGCTTTAAGTAATTTCTTTCTTCATTAGTCTTCAGGAATAGTTCTCCAGGCTTCTTGGTTTCCATTCAAAGATGAGCCCACGTTGGGCTCTTGGGAGGCTATGTTGTGTTTTTGACCAACAAGATATGCCTTTTAATATTTTAGCAATTGTTGTGTTACAAAATGAAGTCATTTCACCAATGAGATTTTTTCCTCATAGTATTGCATGGTGGATCGAAGTTTGATGGTACTTTTCTGAGTTCATAATTCCATTCCATCAATTCCACCATGACATGATGATGTAGACATTCACTGTTGTACCTCACTGCTGATCTCCTGTGCACATACCAATGACCATTTGAACCAAAAAATTTATCTTGGATTCATTACTGTCACTGATTTTCAGTCAAATGTAATTTGACAGCCTCCCTTCCAATGATGAACTTCGGTCAACAGTAGAAAGATCAACTGATGGGCCAGCTGCTTTTTTCAGTTCGTGTGTCAGGTCAAGGATTTATTCCTGTTTCATCAGGACGTGACTTACAGATGCTGTTCATTTGCTGAAATGTTTTTTCTTAGGCCTGGCACACCTTTTGTCCAACACTTGTCCAGTTTCCTAAGATTTTTTTAAAGTCATACTGCACACATGCTGAGATATAAGTTTTGGCTAACAGCGGTTTAAGACTCAACTTGTTGGTTGAAAAAATGCTTGGACTGTGTTGTCTTTGACATTTTTCATAGATTCTTTTGAAGAAATGGAAACAAATGATGTGTTTTTGCAATACAATTTAAAACAGTTTCTTTCCTAAGTTTTCTGTTATGTGTAGACACAACACTGGTTAATCCCTTGATTTAGTTACCTTTTTTATGCTTGAATGATTCACAGTTCAGTGTTAAGTGGTTTGGTCAGGTATAAGGACTGGATTGAAAATGAGTGAAAATGTCCAAAGAAAAACTTGAAACACCCCTAGAAAGCCTGAAGAACTACACAACAGTGTGTGTGTGGCAAGAGGCGGTGATGGGATGTCATGAATCACAGTGTGTAGGGTAGTACTTACTGTTTACTAAAATTAGGAGAGGCTCTGATGTCATAAGTAATAGGCCATCATACTGTGAAACTTTCTCTTTACTGCCAGCTGCTCTCGATTTTTTTTTTTTAAGCAATGCAGCATTTATGTTAAATTCACCACCGAATTTTGAAAAATCAGTATTTAGGCATTAAAATATACAACTGCAGATCTGTTTAGCTTAGCACAGTCCTCAACATAAAGCTTAAGTGCATATATGCCCAGCTTTCTGCTGACCTGGTCTGATCTGTGGTGTTTGAGAAAGGTGCGTAGCTTGAGTTTTAGCGGGGAAAGCAGGAGTGTAACAGAGGTCAGTGCTGGCTGCGTGCCAGAGTCAGTATCTTACATAAACTACCACTGAGAGGAATGTGTCTGGGGCACACTTCACAGGAAAGGCACACATGTGCTAACACAAAAACCTGCTAGAGGTGTATTGTTTCTTTTTGCCTTTGCTCTGTATAGTGCTGATTTTCAGTGAATGCAGTCCCAGCAACAAAGCACTATTCTAAAGACACACAATGAAGTCTCTCTGTTAACTCTTTCCATGATTATTACTATGGGGTTTTTTTTAAATCTGCAAGTCAAGAGAAGACACACAGGTGTAGGAGGACATGAAGCATGGAGGCTTAAAATATGTGGGTTTCCCTATCCTCTTACCAATGGAAAGACAATAAAAAGCCATTGATGCTACGTCAGTCCCATTTTCTGTCAGCTGGTTGTGACATTATCCTTGAATCAGTCCAGTCGCTTCCTACAGAGAGGTGACGTGATACCGCTCAGGCCTGACTTCAAACCGTGGCTGAAATCAATATTACAGGAGCTGTTTAAACCTGCAGGAGCTATTTAGTTGTTTTCTCTTTGCTTTTCTGCAGTCCTGTTGTGTGCTGTCACAGCTGGTCGTTCTGTCCTCATATTCTTCTCTATGCTTTCACAAATCCGACTTGGCTTCTCTATTCCTGTGATGTCATACTGCACATTTAAAAGATAGCCTGTTTCTTGTTTCTTCATATCTTCAGCTTATAACTCACTAACAACTTAGGAGACGCAATCACAGGTTTAATGGCACTCGTGTTGAAATATATCTACATTACAGCATGTCACTCAGTGTCTGAATTGTGCCATCAAGCCATCACTTTTTTAGAGTAATATTAAGTCACTACCTCCTGCTGGAGATATTGGCTTGTACTTGTCACGACTGACTTTTATTGAAGGGAATTTGGCATGATTCAGCACTCAGTAGACTGGCCTCTCTGATTAGTTGGTTTCTGTTGGTAGTCAGTATGATAAAGTGCTTATATTAGAAATGCCAAAGCAGCACCGTGTTTGTGCAAAGTTGTTACTATATATTTCTTTTTTTGACCCCCTAGGCTCTGTTTATCAGAACTTAGCCCCCCAAACGGCGTCTTATTGAAGCGTTTTATGCAAAGCAGGACTGTTATTTTTCAGCGCCATCCTGGATGTGATAGTCTGTGCCCTCAGTTCTAATAGCATTATCACGCCTTGAGTCAGTTGTAGTTCAGGTGATAGCGGTGATTTATGTGGTGGCGGGACTTAAGATAATGAACTGCATCGGTTACATTTCTTATGTGTTTGTGTGAGAGAGATGACTAAGAGCTACGTGAGGAATATCTGATGACATCACTAGCAAACTGAAAGTGCACGCAGAGCCCCCTCCCTACCCGCCAGCTCCTTACTCATATATTCACCAGCCTGAAATGTCAATATCATCATGGCTGATGTATATTTTCTTTTACTAACTATGGCATGATTGCGTTCAGCTATGCATTATTGCCCTTTTCAGTCCTCATAATGAAATTTCCTGAAGAATAAATATGCTTATCAGTTATCACCAAATACCAAAATACTGCCTTCAGTAAACGTGCTGTTTTCATGTGAAGGAGAAAGAGAGACTGAGGGGGTGTGTGTGTGTGTGTGTGTGTGTGTGTGTGTGTGTGTGTGTGTGTGTGTGTGTGTGTGTGTGTGTGTGTGTGTGTGTGTGTGTGTGTGTACATAAATGCTCCATCTTCCTGGTATTAACCATGTGCCATCTGTTGAGGAGGCGAGGCAAAGGGGATGACATTTCAGCAACATAGTGTAACACACTGACTATTGTGGGAATTCCTGAGTAAACCTAAGTAGGCTGAACATTCAGTGCTAAAGCAATGGACTATTTCAAAAATAATGCAAATGTAATAGCTTGCAAGATACAAGAAGCAGATAGTTAAAACAGAGATTTTCTTGGCAACTAGTTAGATCTGCAGCCAGTCTTAACTTCCTCAGAATTGCTACTAGTAACAACATCAACCTTAACTCTAACCAGTTCCATAGAGCCACTTCTGCTGTGTCTGTGGTCATTGATATGAACAAAGTTACAAAAAGCATTATAATGTACATTTATGTTGTTTTTTGCGCGCTGTGCTATAAAGTGGGTTACCTTATTTAAGTGTTTCGTCTTTTTTGGTGTGCTGCAGGGTCATGTATTCTCTACGTGGGTGTAAAGGTTGAATGAACTTGGTCTAATTGCTGTCTCTGCGTTAAATATTTTGATTTTAAATATTCTATTCTGCTTATTTTTTCTGTGTTTCAGGGTTTCATCGTAATGAGGATATGAAGGCCATTGATGTGCTTCCAATCCTCAAGGAGAAGGTTGCCTTTCTCTCAGGTCAGTGTCATTTTTATGTGCTGTAATTGTAAATATCTGTTTCAACTTTAAGCTCACTGAAACTTCCATCCATCCTTTTTCAGTGAAGAAGTCAGTCTAGTTACTTCTGACATTCAGCAAAATTGTGCTCTTATTTTAAGGAGCCATTGTATCACTATATTGCTGTAGAGTCCTTACAGTGCTCTATGTTTGGTGTCATTCCCTGTATTTTAGTGTTTGCAAGGCAGGCTGGAGTAAAGCCACTTTAGCATTTAGACAAACCTGAGAATATGCTTTGCTCTAATTCTACTTTCTTAGACTGTCAGCCATTTAGAAAATCCCTTTGTTTCTATCAAATAATGTATTCTGTGAAACCTGTCAAACATTTTTTGCTCATCCGGCTTAAAGACCAGTGAGCTTAGTCCATGGTGAGTTTTCTGCCCAACCGAGAATTGATACTTCCCCCTGAGTATTGGTCGTTGTTTAGTGAATCTCGCCGATTCTTGCAGCCAGATGACCTAAATTATCGCATTTATTGTCTAGTTTAATATCTTAATCTGTTTCCTCGGTATCTCTCATTTTCTTCCAAATCATGTTATTTTTCTGATTTATATTTCTGTGGTTGACCTTTCTCATTAATCTGTATTAATTAACATAAACCATTATCCACAATATTAAATATAATTTCCTCATCAGAGTTTTATAGGAGTACACTTTTCTAATCACATGGATACTTTTTGATGTCTCATTTTTTGTCACCTGCTTCTTCTCTCGCTTGTGTAGGCTAGGTCACTTATCCAAATAGCTACTGTGATGACACCAAACTCATAGTTTATCTAGATTAACCAATCTTGAAAGCTTCAAAAAATGTTGCATATGATCACTGACGCCTCATCATTTTCACTTGGCTTAAGCTAACTATACAGATGCTGCCTATGTTGCTAGCCTACTAGCTAGTCATGAGTTCGGTTAGACACTTTCCCTATTCACATTTCTAATCTATTTATTTAGTGAAACATGCACAACTGAAACTCTAGGAACCAAAACTTGAGCAGTATTTTCTGTAGTACTTTAAGCCAACTATGCAGTGTGCTTATCTGCAGCAGGAGTCTCTATCTTTTTGACTGTATTATAAACCATTAGGGGCTAATTGTCTAATTTTGTGGCAGGTGTTCAATTTGCTAGCTTAATAGGTTGATAACATGGGCACATTTTTGGCTTTAAAGGTGAGAGGTCAGTGACATCAAGTGTGAAATTTTCACATGGAAATGGAGACTGGTCTTGGGTATAGTTGTTGGCTCCCCTGTTGCATTTGGTATGTGTAGCTAATTTATTAGCATTCACTTATTTCTCTGAACTGTGAATTTGACACAGCATGGTTTTGATCTGACTTTTACATCATTTGTGTTAACTGTATTGGCATAGTTGTGAGTAATTTAAGATGTTTTTTTTCTGTCAGATTAGTAGTTGGTGTGGTTTGTTATAGCTCTGTGACTGGAACTCCATTACCACTCTTGTAACTGTGATTTGACCTGTCTTTCTATCTGAACCAGCTATCTCTACTCACTAGTTATCTCTGACAATTGTAAAAAGAAAATATCTTCATAATTTAAATAGGTTTTCTTTGTGTCATTGTATTTCTATGCGAAGGTGGCAGAGACAGACGTGGAGGTCCGATTCTCACCTTTCCAGCACGGAGCAACCATGACAGAATACGACCCGAAGACCTGCGCAGGCTCATAGCATACTTGGCCACAATCCCAAGGTAAGGATAGTGGAACACACACCCAACTATGGACGTGCGTAGACGCTCAAATATAACCTCTGCTATAGCTTGCTATTGATGTTTCCCACGTGACATCGAGAGTTGTTTGCAATAACTGGACATGATACAACTGACAACTGCTAGATGAAAATGTGTGTTCCCCAACTGGTTTGCAGTGGTTTCTGGAGGCTGTTACTGGGTAAAATTAGTTTTAAAGAAGATGCTGCTCCAGAAACCTTTTGGTGATTGCTTTGGTTTTTAGCAGGTTGCCTGTAGTTGCCTGTAGGTGAGCAGTAGTACTTTTCACAGTTTTGCTACAGCTTAGAGAGTAGCCAGCCAATCTTTGTAGACAAGTCCATCAGCTCCATTCAGTCTACCACCATGGCAATACGCTAACAACCAATGTAGTCACAAGGACATTTTGGGGGAATGCACTTTTCTCCCAGCCAAAAGGTAGCTGCCAGGGGGTCGCTGACTGGCTTAAGTAAAGCTCTCAGCGACTTCCATCAACCTGCACTTACAACTCGCTCAGGAAATACTCATCTTTCCTTCATGACCATTGATTGCCAGATGGTTGTGCGCTCTAGGCCTGTATGACTGGGACCTTATTCACTTGATCCTACATTGTCACCATGATTGTCCCACATCCAAAATGTCAAACAAGTTAACATCAGATGGTTAGCGGTCATGTATCCACAAAGCCTGAAGACAGACAAAGTATACTCATTGTTTGGTTTGTGTTTGACTTTCCCACCTTTCTTAATTTAAAAAAAAAAAACTGGGCTGTTTTTATTTTGGATTCTCTGTAAAGTGTCTAAGGGTGTATTGCCAATTGTTGACCCCCCACCTCACCTCTCATTCCTGCATTTGATGTGTTGTCATGCTAGACTAGAGTCTGCTGCACACTCAAAACGTGTTGCCACAGGAAGCATTTCCAAAGTTGCTCCCTGTAGTTGTGTGCAGGCTGATCTTCAAATCTAGAAGCACTTTTAATACGTAGCTCCGGGCGTTTACCTGTTTGGAGTCAGTTGTCATTAGCTTAGAGGGAAGTTTGCACTTTTCTTCTCTGCTGCGTCTGATCTCCCCTGTGCTATGCTTACTAGTGCTTTGCAGGTTGACTGCTTTAAAGTCTTTTTCACGGTGGAGTTTGGAGATTTGTCTTGAGGCAAGAAGTGGTCCAGATCAGTTACTGAAAAAAAAGATGGAGTGCAGATTCACTGATCTTTTAGTTCATCTGTGGGATGTCAGAGGCTGAATGAGGCATTTTCAGTTCCTGCATAAATTTCAGTAGCAGCAGCAGAATCAAGTTTAACTGTTGGGTTCACAGCTTTACTTTGTTTACTCCCTATAGATTATGTGCGTAGTTATCATCCCACAGAATATATTCTCAGATCAAATGCCTTAAAACCCAAAAAGAGGGTGAATGAAGTCTAAATTATGCACGCAAGGAGTTTATGTTTTATGTCAAAGTGCCTGTTATTTTAAGTTTGGAGAGCAGTCTGTGTTGGATAAAAAGTTTATGTTAAAATCATTATCTGAAGGCAGATCATTTTGCCAATCTGATCTCTTTATTAAAAGTGTTGCAATAATTTTCTCTAAAGTATTTTTTAGGGCTGAGAGGTAAAAAAAACAAGTATCTACCTCTAACTAAAGCCGTAGAAGCCGATACAGCTGGTGTGCAAAGACTTACAGGCTTCCAAACTGCTCAGCTCTTCAGAAAGAGGTAAGACTGAAGAGGATAAAAGATTAGTCAGAGGTGGCCAGTCATCCAGTCGGAAGGCCGAGGAGTGTCATAAGTCAGGAGGAGGCCAGCTTCTTTTCCTCAGCTTAATTTCTCTTCCTCCTGTCTAAATATTTCTGCTGCCTTACCCCCTTTTTTTTCTTTACCCTCCTTCCAGTCTCAGTATCTCTCTTTCTCACTCGCTCTCCTCTCTATCGGCTCTGCTCTGTTTTTTTTTTTCTCTATCCATTTGGCTGCCGATCTGTTTTCATAGAGTGTGGTCAGAGTGAGATAGAGCAGGAGGCCCTGCGTCTATTTCTGTGTCCTAGCTACACATTCAGATTAAAGCCTTTAATACTGAGAAACAACCTTTTATGGAAGTGTACGGCAGCAGGACTCCTGGTAAGCGGCGGTGGAAACTTCAACGCTTGAATGTTTTAACTGTTTTCTTTCCTCTCCAGATGCTGTGGAGATTGGATACTTCAGTTACAGCAGTTCCTTTAGAAAAGGGCTGTGTAATGTTATGTTACGACTCGAGGCAGTGACGTCAAATTTTGTCCTTTCGTTGCCAGCAAGTTTTTTTTTCTCTAACCTGGCTTTAATGGTTCTATGTTAGCATTATAAATGTTAAACGTACTGCATCTTTTTCTTTGTGAATTAGCCCTTTATCCTGGGATATGACCTCTTTTATTTATTTCCTTTTTTTCTGCAGTGAGGAGGTGGCCAGACATGGCTTCACAGTCATTGTGGACATGCGTGGTTCTAAGTGGGACAGCATCAAACCTCTGCTAAAGATCCTTCAGGAATCGTTCCCTTCTTGTATTCACGTTGCTCTTATCATCAAGCCAGACAACTTCTGGCAGAAGCAGAGGACCAACTTTGGCAGCTCCAAGTTTGAATTTGAGGTAGGCGATGCTCGAACGCGCTTTAAATAGTTCAACATAAAAAGGTAATCATTTTAACCCCTCCAGCTTGTTTTTTTTGTAATTTTTGGTTTTTGGTTTGATTTTCTTCTCTTTTCGATAATGATTAATGCATTTTGTTTTGTTGTCTCGTCATGTCAGTGTACCGTATGCTCAGATGAGCAAATTGTTGTAAACTGTTAGTTAGTTTTGCATACCCACTGGCCTTTTTTACCAGCTCTAATTGGACTGTGCTTTGTGTCAGTGGCACGATTCTGTCCCGTGTGGGCATGTTGAGGTGGTATATTTAGTTCTGACCCAGTTACTATGGAAACAGGATATATAGGACATGGCAAAGAGTTTATTCCTAACTTTAGTGCATTTGGCTTTGGACAAGCAACTTGTTGTATTTTTGTTGTTTTTTTTCTTTTTGTGTATGACGTCAAACGTACTATTTTTGGGTGCACATCAAGTGCCGTAGAGTTTTACTTATCAGGCAGATCACAGTGATAGAAGCATTCGTATGAGAGATAACTCAGTCTTTCTTGTCACCTCACCACACCCATTCTAACAGTGGGTGTACAGTGCTTACTGATTGCACATTATCTTTAGAGTCAAGTTTTTACAGTAAGAAATATTTTAGAAACTTAACAGTTGACTAGTCTGGAATATGGTGGTGATTATATTAGTGTAAACTGTGCTTATTTTTCCTCTTTCGCCCTTTCATCTATTTGTAATTCTTTTTTATTTTCTTGTGTGTCCCAAATCTGCCTTCCCGCACCAGACGGTGATGGTCTCCTTAGAGGGTTTAACCAAGATTGTGGACCCTTCCCAGCTGACAGCCGACTTCGAGGGCAGCCTAGAATACAACCATGATGAATGGATTGAGGTTTTGATTCTTTTCTTTTGTTTACATCTGTTCCTTCATAAGATGGTTTTTAATTTAAATCTTTTGTGCGCTTACTTAAGAAAACATCAGTCAAAGACCAGTCTTATTGCAGATCTTTTTAAAAATTCAATTCCGTATCCTCATTGGGGAAAAAAAGTTGACTTTTAACTTTCCTTTCAGGTGCGGCTCTCTTATGAGACGTTTGCCAGTGATGCAGCGCGGGCTTTATCACGCCTTGAAGAACTCCAGGAAACCTTGTCCCAGCGTGATCTCCCACGGGATCTGGAAGGGGCTCGGCGGTTAATGGAAGAACATGCTGCACTGAAGAAAAGGGCCACCAAAGCATCGGTAGAGGAGCTCGACGCACAGGGACGGAGGCTGCTCCAAAGGCTACAGTCACAGACTGCAGGGGTTGGGAGTGTTGGAGCTAGCGGAGATTCTAACGACCACCATCACGGGTTTCACGTGCACGCGGACGCGCACAATCTGGTGGCTAAAGTGACGGGTGTGTTGGATAAGCTGCACGGGATGCGGCAGAATCTGCAGCAGTTGTGGCACATGAGGAAACTGAAGCTGGACCAGTGTTTCCAACTGCGGCTGTTTGAGCAAGATGCTGAGAAGGTCAGAGAACTAATCATTCTAATCACAAATGAACTAATCACAAAGTTAATTGTGTTGTCAGTTCTGCAGTATGCCTGATGTTAAATATGCCACTACAGCGGTTTAACTTTTTGGACATGCAGTCATTCCTGACTAATCTTTTGCATGAGCATACTTACCAATTCTATTCAGGCATAAAAGAATATAACATGATCATCATCATTACCATGTAAGCCAGATAATTGAGGCTCAATATGGTTGTAAAGGTTTAATAAAGCTGACTGATGGCAGGTGTTGAATATTAATTTTCTTTTCCTTCTAAATGAATGGATGACATAATACGTCATCTTTACACTTACAGTGGAAATTGCTTATATTCTTTAAATATATATTTAGATTTCTGGTTGCCCATTGAGTTTACAAGCTTTTAAATGCCCTTTGGAAATATATAATTGAGTTTTTCATATTCTAAGTAATGTGTGAGTGTGTGCTAATGGAAACTGTAGCCCTATACACTTTTCAGGGTTTTTGGCAAGTACCTTTATTTAACAGACATTTGTCATATTCTTACCTCAATAGAGGGTGAACAACAGCGGTCTTTTAGTTTTTTAGTTTTCCTATCAGAGGAGCTTGGAGATGACCTTTGCCTTCTTCAGCGGTTGTGGTTAATTAGCAATCAACAAGGCCTCTCACTCCTGCTGCTATGAGTTACCACAAGATGGGCAGCTTTTCATTTGATGTGCTTTTTGTAAAGCTAACTGTGTTTTCTCCACCTACTCTCTGTAGATGTTTGATTGGATAATGCACAACAAGGGGCTTTTCCTGACCAGTTACACAGAGATCGGAGGGAACCACCAGCATGCTGTGGAGTTGCAGACGCAGCACAACCACTTCGCTATGAACTGCATGGTAAGACCCTATCGTTAGCTGTCACGCACATACAAATGCACAGAAACAGGTAATGCAATCGTAAACTGCCGTCATTCCTCTCATCCACACTAAATGCTTTTTTTCCCCACCCTTCATCCCAAACCACCCTCTCCCTATATGGGGAAACTGATGTCTTCTGTCTTGCCATGCTCTTTTTCTCATATTCATCTTTTTTTTACTCTGCTTCAACTCTGCCCCAGTTTGTCATGTCTTGTCATGGTGCTGTTCCCATAATTGACCCGCATTGCCTTTGTGCCCCTCCCACCGCTGTGTGCTGCCCTTTGCTGCTCTGCTCCACCCTCCTCCCTGCGACATCATAGCTCACTCTAGTCCTTAGAGCTCTGCTGTTGGCTAATAAATTTAGCTGAGGATATAGTATTGTGTCACTGCACCCACCACACTATGCACTCTGCCCTAACTTTGTTTTCCTTTGTCACAGTTTGACTGGTAAGCTTTGCAAGATTTCTGTTTCATCCTTTTTGTCAATCCTTTGCAGTGCACTTTCTTCTTACATCCCTCATAACTTATAATGGTGTGTTATTCCTGCTTGTCATATATCATCAAGCAAGTAAACCAAGCTTGTTCCAGGCTTCGTGGGATGCATTTAAATTAGTAGATTTATTTTAGACTAAAAACAGCTTCAAAATAATCTGAGAAACAATAAGGATGTAGCCCACTACCTCTGATTTGAACAGCAAACTAGCCTGCCATTTTTCCGTGCTACTTTCTAAAAGTAATTATTTTTAGTGCAAAAGTGAAACCAATGGAGAGCAGGGCAACTGGCCTAAATCTTCTTATAGAGTCACTGGTGTTACAGATCATTTGCAACATTCAGCCCAGAGAGGGCGGTTTCAGTGACCTCCCACAGCCGGATGTTTCAACTGTACTGGCTGAGGTGAGCCAAAAAGCAACTGAGACAGCTGAGAAGACAGATAGACCTACACTGTATACTCAGGCCCATATTGACAGGGTAGACCAGTGGTAGGCAACGCCAGGCCTCGAGTGCCGGTGTCCTGCAGGTTTTAGATCTCACCCTGGGTCAACACACCTGAATCAAATGATTAGTTCATTACCAGCCCCCTGGAGAACTTCAAGACATGTTGAGGAGGTAATTTAGCCATTTAAATCAGCTGTGATGGATCAAGGACACATCTAAAACCTGCAGGACACCGGCATTCGAGGCCTGGAGTTGCCTACCCCTGGGGTAGACAAACATATACAAACATGCATACAGATGGTTTAACAGTGAAAGACCACCGCCCCCTCCACCTATTCTTCCACAGGAAGCGGTGTTTCCCCTTCCTGTTGCCTGCACAGCACAATGGAAACACACAGTGTCAGTAGGTGTGTTTATACTGCCTGTTCTCCTGTTTGTGTGTCCGCGTTCTCCGACTGTGTCAACATTGTAGCAAGAGTAAAACCAAGGTGAAACAACGCAATTACTCGTTTGCCAGTTTCCAGCGACTAAACAAAAAAAAACCCACCAGCATGTGTTTACTGTATTGTGTCAGGCAGTCATCAGTGATGGGAGTGTCATGTGTAAGTGAAGGTTTGGACCAAATGCTGATGGTGACTCTTTGTTGTTATGTGAGAGATAATGTGTCACGTTGCAAAATACAACCCCTAGGGTTATGATACTGTTACTCCCCCTATGGGAGGTACTTAAAAATTCACTTTAGGAGTCAAGGAGCTTTTTTTTAAACACTTTTAATAGAGCCGTCATTTTACACATGTAGCATATGATGCCTTTTTTCCCAACTACTACAGGTTTTAAAACTCTAATATCACAAAATGAATTCAGAGAGTTCAGATTGTTTGGCTTGTTTTGTTAACTAACACAGTTTTGCTGAAGATTTTAACAGTTTGATGATGCGACACATTCAGATGTTTGATGTAGATGCCAAAGAAGCAAGTCAACAGTAATGATCTCAAAGAAGCAATTGTTGCTAACCATCAATCGTTAGGACATTTCCAAACTTATTCTGTAATTCTACAATTTTCACAATTGGGAAAAAAATCAAGACAGTTGAAAGTTTTGCAAGGAGTGGACATCCCAACAAATTAAGCTAAAGGTCATAGAAATGCTAAGATCCAACTACAAGAATCCACGGGCCTCAGGTGACGGAGGGGATGGTGGGATTGTGTTGAAGCCACAGGACTTGGGTATCTTGTAATGATTAAATTTAATAAGCATTGCTAGTAGATTTGTTCGAACTGTCATGCGTGGAGTCGAAATGTTTCTAGTCATATTTGTTGAGAAGGAAACACATTATGTATGTTATGCAGCAAATATAACAACTGTCCAAAAAATATTGCAATATAAGCCCGAAATCAGACTGTAGAAATGCCATGATCTGTACAAGCAGTCGTTTTGTATATTTGCTGCAGTCTCAGAGAAAGGTACGTGCACACCTCCAAGAAAATGTGCTATTGCAGCCTTTACCATCCATGCTGACTTTGCGCAGATAGAAGTAGCACTCTGTCATGATATCCTGCATTAAAGATAAATGAAGCTGTTACGTTTGAGCATAATGTTTGATACCCATAACATTCATATACACACGCACACATAGAGATACAGGGAAAGAGCTTTCTTACATCAAGTACTTCATAATTAAGTACAAAGAATGTTCTTCCAGAGAGGCAGGCAGGGTAAGCATCACTGGAAACATCATATGCTGCTGTGGAAACGTTTCTTAAATTATCTGTAAATACAGAAACAGGTTTTTTCAAAAAAGTACACTTTCAAATAAATATATATTTATATATCTAAGAAACTGTTTGCTCAAGGATTTAGACTGGACATAATTTTGTGTTTTTTGCATTCTGTTGTGATGAAGTTGTGCTGAATTTCGAAGATGTTAATGCTGATTTTGTGTTTATTGACTACGTGCCTAGTTGATTCGTCAACTCATTGTTTTTTCCGCGTAGCTTGTTGTTTTCTTCAGTCAACTTCATCTGATGCCCAGCTAAAGTGGCACCTATTATGAAAGGAATGATACGTTTATGAGTTCATGTACAACTGAAGCTCACATACAGACGTAATTCTTTACAAAGGACAGCAATGCAAAGAAGATTTATTCCACGCTCATGGTCCTATGGACAGTTAAAGTAACATGACTAAGTGATAAATGAGCTAATATATTCACTGAAGATGAGGATAAAACTTTCAGTCATTGTAAGTATCACTATTTTTAAATGTAGTCTGTTAGATCTGGTGTAGTGGCTTAAAAATGTCTTCCATACATCAGTGCGTAGATCAGTGTATACAAATGGTGATAACATTATGATTTCACGAAAGTGAAGTTCACACTCACAAGCGATGCTCACACAGATGAGTACGCTGATTAACAGAATACACAGAACCACCAGACACACCGTAACATGCCTGAAAAAAACTAATGAGAAAATAATGTTAATAGTTTTGTGTGTTTGTATTTAATGTGTTTGTATCGTCTGAATTTGAATATTTGTCTTACCTAACTCAGGAGGTTGCTTTCTTCCATTGTTGGAATTGAACGCTGGCCATCTGATAGTCATGTACCTAAGAGAGGGGGGGCGGTTGGTGGCTGCGCTTTGGTTTCCGATGTTTGGCAGTGTTGCGTTTGTCGCAGCTCTCTGATTTTTCAGCTCCTCTCTGTTCTTACCATTGAACACAGGGTTTGGTTGCTGTTCTCTTGAGTCCCTCGTTGCGTTGTAATCTATACCGAGTGTGTCTGCAACTTCATAAGTATTGTCGTCTTCTGACCACAGGCCATCCATTGTCATGTAATCTTCGTTTTCTGCTGCCGGCTCCGCCATTGCTGAGTGGTGTCTTTGGTTGTTAGTGACTGTGTGATGTGTTTTTCTAAAATGCCTTACAGATTTTTATGGATGCAAATGACTTGGTAGGAGGGGCCAATGTAAAAAGGTTTCACTGGAAGCATCGGGCAGCTACTTTTTACATCTGGAATATAACAGCATATATTATATAAAAATGTAAAAAAAGAAAAGAAGAATGAATGTTTACAAAAAAAGAATCTGAATTCCAAAGGATTCGGGAGGGATTTTGATACTGTATCTTGTTCAGTGGACTAAAAAATGGAAAACCCAGAAAAATTCCTAAAGGCAAATAAATGATTTGCCTTTAGTTTGTATACAAAGAGATGGTTCACAGAGATTAGGAGTAGTTCCTGTGAAAACTGGAAAGCAGGAGCACAGGGTGTTGGGAAAGTGAACTGTGAGATAACCCAGTTATTCAAAACTGGGTTTACATTGTTTGAGTAAAGGAATCTTACAAATGACTCTTTGGGTTTACTAGTGTTTCATGTTACAAAGCCAGTCATCTCCATACAGCTACCTTGCTGACTGAATTAGGATCCTGTCCAATATGACTGGTTTGTTCATTCATACTGTTCATGGTTAGCATAAATTCACACGTCCTGCAAAGTTACATTTATATTAACCTATAGCTAGCTGAAGAATTGCACATTGCAGAGATATTTTTATATTGCTTGACATCCCTATATTACCCATGAATTTTTCACTTCAGTAAATATTGTAACTAAAGCAGCGAGTCTGGTTACTGGTCATTTTAGAAACAGGAAGTATTTAAAGCTTTAAGGTTTTGGGAGTTTTTACTGTTTCTTGTGCTTCCTTTACAGGATAGACACTGTCTATTTCTACAGATCGATTCATTTCTGGGACCTGTCCTCTTTTCCATTTTCCGTATTTCTGTCTGTTTTCTCTCCCACAGCCACTCTCATTCCCTATGGCACCATCAGTTTTAAATTAAGAAGACTTTTTAAATTTATATTCTCCCAACTCCTCCTCCCTTCTCTCCTTCAGCCATCAGTTTTAGATTACCACCCGAAGTAGTCCAACATGTCTGGATTTCCTCTCTTCCCCTGAATGATTGTGTGATTTGGAGGTCCCCCCCAAAATCCCAATAGTCCCTAATACCACATAAAACCTCAGAGACAGTTCTTCCTGTGACATTTGATGTGTAAGATTTATTATGGGATTATAGTAGTTCTAGTCCTAACCGCCATGCTTTTATTTATGACAACTTAACTTCTGCTGTGTATTCAAAAGCTGAACTCGTGTTAGCCGTGCTGTTTAGCTCACCACTGTCGCTCTTATCCTTGAACCAACATCAGATTGTATCGAGCACGTTTCAGTGTTGATTCTGCACAGTATGGATTGTTCTTCTACAGTACACGCAAATGCAGAGCTGTTTAAAATCTCTCTAAACCCTAATATAAAAACAGACAAACTCAAAGCTTCCTGAGTTGAACAAAGTAAATCCAGTGTCCACAGCTTTGATGAAAACTGCTTTAAGGGTCGTAGCTGGTGTTTGGTTCATCTTTCCTTCCCATTGTGATTGAAACAAGCTAGCTAAGAGCCATAATAGGCTCCAGGAGCAGTAATTGAATAGAATAATAACACGCTGTTAACACAGTTGTTAATTAGCGTTTGCTGATCCATGCCTATCTACACAAAACAGCTTGGGGCCCATATATTAAAAAAGACTGAAAGATTAAGAGGCAAATGGGCTTTTTTATTATTCACATGGGGGTATGTCTCCCGTGTGTGTGTGTGTGTGTGTGTGTGTGTGTGTGTGTGTGTGTGTGTGTGTGTGTGTGTGTGTGTGTGTGTGAGGACAGAGGTTATTTTATTTTATAATTATTTATATGTGATAAATAATTTTAGCCACTGTTTTTTCCACATATAACTTTAATTGCTTTGAATGAACAGTGACAGTCTGGGCCATTTGAAGACTGGATATACTTTGAATGACAGACTACACTGAAGATGTCCAAATATTAACGATAAGAGCACTCTTTATATAAATGTAGCTTTTCTTTTCTTTTGTATAGAACTGAAATTAATTAAAAGAGTAAAACCATATTAAATAATTTTTAATATGTTTTGGGTTTTTTTTTCTCTGTATCTGTTTCTCTCTGAAAAACAGAATGTGTATGTGAACATCAATCGAATCATGTCTGTTGGAAATCGGCTCCTGGAGTCCAGCCACTATGCCTCTCAGCAGATCCAGCAGATCTCAAGCCAGCTGGAGCAAGAGTGGAAGGCCTTTGCTGCAGCACTGGACGAACGCAGCACCTTGCTGGAGATGTCTGCCAGCTTCCACCAGAAAGCAGATCAGGTACTGGGATGCAAAAAATTAATTACACTTCTGATATTATAGTAATACATGTGTGCATAATAGATGCACATTTCTTCTTTTCTATATGTGCAAAAAGACTTTTTTTGGCAGACGTAAATGCGCTGTTGGCAGCTCTGCTTGAAAGCATCAGAATATCTGCATGTATTTATAAAGTTGTGAGTTCTTACATTCATTTAGTACATGCTGTGCAAACAATAATTGGAGCATGCAGCATATGATCTGTTATGTAATGATGTGTTTTTGTCATCTAAACCATATTACAGCTTTGTGTAATTTTCTACTCTTACTTGTACTCTTACTTATACATTTAGATTAAAAAAAAACTTTCCAATTTAAAGCCCCTGAGGTTACTGTGGAACCTTGCCAATGAGAGACCATTTAAATGATCAGTACTACTTTAAACTGTTTTGCTTACGGATGCAGTAGCAGAACATTAGTTGTTGACAACTGTTGTTTGCTGAGTGGCTCTTTTTCTGTGTGGTCTTTCATGCCCAAGACTTCCTTGTAAGTGACATATAAGATCAAAATCCATCAGTTGTTCACAGTTTTGTGAATAAATACCATCACTCTGTCTTTCTTTTTCCAAGTGATGTCTTACTTTTCTCTTTTTGACTGTGTTGGTCCTCCCATAGAAATTCTCATATGCACCACCATCTGGATAGAAAACTTCAGGGTTATTATTTGTGTGCAAAAATGACTTTCGAAGACATATTAAAGCTATTGTAATCTTTAACTGACCTGCTTGTTCGGTCTTAATAGCATTTGTATGATGCTGTACTTGTGTTTCTATACAAATACTGTATATCTGTCTTTTTTCGCAGTACATGAGTAAAGTGGAGCCGTGGTGTAAGGCATGTGGTGAGGGAGAGCTGCCCTCTGAACTCCAGGATCTGGAAGACACAATCCATCATCACCAGGGGCTGTATGAGCACATCACCACAGCATACTCTGAGGTCAGTAGAAACAGGCACATTTGCGGAGACAGTGCGTCCGAACCATAAGTGCGCGACACAAATAAGCATGCAAACACACAGAGTATACAAATATATATACAAATATCATTGTGACTCTATGGAATACAAACAATAGATGTGATGATTATGCAAATCGTGCATTCAAAATATTCACACATGCCTTCAGCAACAATGGAAACTTTCTCCATCGATACATCTCTTTGGGTTTTAGTTAGTTTCACAACTTAAAATAAAGCAAATAACACAAACAATGTTTGAAATTTAGTTTGAAATTGGTAGATTCACTGCCTCCAGCTAAGAAATCTAAAACAATATTCAGTTAAAAACATACATTAGGGGTGTTATGTTATCTACTGGTATTTAGTAGTGGTTGGTCCACTGTGTGCTATAGTAGTCGCCTCCCATGAGATTTTAGAGCACTTCCTGCTTGAGTCTGTTGACAAACCTTATGGAGATGCTTAGCATCTTCCCAGAGTGGTAAAACTACTTCTAAATGGTTTGCTGACCATGTTACTGGTACGCTTGACTAGCCAGCCAACTCCACAGAGAATCTATGCGATATTGTCAAGAGGAAGCCCAAAAATTCCAGAAATTCCACATTTCTACATTAGAAATCCTGTTTTTATTTATCTTAGGAAATATTCTAATAATATGAGATCTTAGACTCTGATTTTCATGAGCCATAGCCCATCATTTTCAAAATTACATAAAATGCCTTGAAATGTTTCTATACAGCATGTAAATGAATATAGATTACGTAATAGTTTTAACTTTTTGAATTAAATTATAAAGAACATATATTATACATATATAATATTCAAATTATTTTAGTTTTGTATTAATATTAATATTCTAAGTCTACTTACAGCATCAAACGCATCAGATCCACCCAGTACTAAATGTCACACTGCCCATCAACTTTCAAAGGTAAGCCAGGATGGCAAGTCTCTGTTGGACAAACTGCAGCGACCCTTGACCCCAGGAAGTGCAGATTCGTTGATGGCATCAGCTAACTACTCCAAGGCTGTGCATCATGTTTTGGATATCATCCATGAGGTGTTGCATCATCAAAGGCAACTGGAAAACATCTGGCAGCATCGCAAAGTCCGTCTGCATCAGCGCCTGCAGCTGTGTGTCTTTCAGCAGGATGTACAGCAAGTAAGAAATGTGTGCAAACATCCACAGCAAAACCTGGCTTTGCTGAGACTCTCAACGCCCACACAACGACAGTACAGTAGGAATTGCATAAAGTGCTGTCCCATCTTGCCCTTATGTCTGAATTAGTTTCCCTGTAGACTTAAATTGTCTGTACTCTGGCTACTTAACTATCCAATCCAGGAATCCGTCCACTTAAGCATTTTTTACTCTGAGAGCTTGAGAGGATGTCAATGAAGAGCGATTTCCTAGGCTTGTCATTATATGTCAATTTTAGGGTTATTGAATCTTATAAATATTTGTATTTTCCAGTTCAAACTGGAAATTGAATTTAAAAAATGAGGGGGTGATATTAAGAATACGATATAATAATCTCCAGTTATTTCAGTAGCTTTTTTTAAGTTCCTCTGGGGATTTTTTTTAATTTCTTTTGAGTGAGCGTCTCTATGTGTGGCTGTGGTGGGATCAAGTTCTTAGATCAAAGTTCTGAGTTGGTGTATTTCTGTCCTCTGGGCAGGAACCCCTCTTCCACCTCTCCTTCTCTCTCACTCATTCTTGCTGTACATCTATGCTTCTGTCTTCCCCATCTCTTCTTTATCACCTTTTTCTCTTGGTAGTGGTTTCCATGGTGATGCAATTTACTGTCACATAATGTGTCGAGGGCATTGTGTGCATGTTCATATGTGTTTGTCTCATCAAAATATTCTCTCAGAGATGTTGAAAATCCCTTTCACAACCCCACATAGAAACAGATGGAGTTAGGCCATCTGTTTAATAAATAATAAGGTTATTAATAAGTACAAAGACTTATATCTGTTCACAGACACAATGGGAATGCTGACTCTTTACACTGCTTTGGATTTACACTGAAGCAAAACCCAGTCACCCAGGCTGTAATTTAAACATGACAGACTGCATATGGAGGAAAGGAGTAAAGAAAAGGGGGTGGGGAGAAGCAGAGAGATGACATCTATAGACTGCTGTAATTAATGTGGTCTAAATGCAGGCGATTGTACCCCCTACTGCTGGGAAATACGTACTGCATCCTCAAATGCACTGCTTATTTTTACCTGTTTAAATGTGCTTGTGTGTCTGCATGTGTTTGTGTGTGTTTTTAAAGGTGCTGGACTGGATAGAAAATCACGGTGAGGCCTTCCTTAGCAAACATACAGGTGTTGGAAAGTCTTTGCACAGAGCCAGGGCTTTACAGAAAAGGCATGAAGACTTTGAAGAGGTTGCACAGGTGAGCAAAGCAAACACTTTTTGTTCTGTGACGTACTTTTTCCCATCAATTTATTATTTTTGCAACAACCTGAAAACAGTATTTCACTGTGTAGACTTGACAAAAAACAACCCAAAACAAAGCAAAATGTTGAGTTGGTACGTTCAGTTTAATAAGTTGTGACAAAAATGACAAGAGAAAGTAAGTAAAGTTCTTCTTGTAAAGGTCACTTGGAAGAGATAGAATATTCCCATTTTAAATGTATTTAATCTTTCAGAACACCTACACCAATGCTGACAAGTTACTAGAGGCTGCAGAGCAGCTGGCCCAGACCGGAGAGTGCGACCCAGAGGAAATTTACCAGGCCGCCCACCAGCTTGAAGACCGCATCCAGGATTTTGTGCGACGTGTCGAGCAACGTAAAGTGCTGCTGGACATGTCTGTTGCCTTCCACACACATGTCAAAGAGGTGTGTGTCCCTCTCCCTGCTTCAACTTGTCCTGTTTGCAGCATTGATTTCACTCCTCCGTTTTGCTTATTGCTAGAATTTAATGCGACTAATACAGTAAGAGGACAGTGTGTATAAAAATGATGCAATGATGTTTATTCTGTATTAAGAAACATATTTTAAACTGAGTTACCTGTCTTCATATTTTTGTTGCAGCTCCAGCTGAAATGCAATAAACTCCGCAGGCTAACTTTGCTCTGGCATTTTCACATGCAGGCTATGTTGAATAGCCGTAGCAATTTATGTAAAGTGTGTTTGTATAAATGCATCAGATTGGTTCCAGATGTGTTCCTGCAACAATCATTATGCTGTTTGTAAAAAACAAAGAGTATAATTTTCTTTTGCCTCTGTAGTAACCATTCACACGCCATACAAAGGTAATCTGACCTCATCTGCCTTCTCCTTGACTTTGATTAAGGCAGGCGGGTCTTTAGGTTGTCTTCTTAAGCCTTTAGGGAGCTGTAAAAATGCATTTGTGCTAAGCACTCCTTGAAATAACTCTTTTGAGCATCTTTGACTGTCAAAATTAACCTTCCCAGACGGAAAGGCAGTGCTCTCTGCATGTGTTAACACTACATCCTGTTTACATAGACTCATAGACAGTAAGAGCCTAGGTATTATTAATGAAGCTAGTCTTTAATGCCCATATGGACTAATCTCCTTCATCCCATCTGTCAGCTCACAATGATAGCAGTACGCTATCTGTGTGAGCGCACGTGCATTTCTGAGCATGTGTGTTTGTGTTTGTGCCACTATGATTCTTTTCTCTGCATGCATATGTTTGTACAAGTGAATGTTTCCAACTCTGCTGCCCATCACTTCTTCAAGTGCTGCAGAATCCTTTGGATGCAGTCCAGTGTGATAGAGGGCAAATTTACTGTGATGACAGGGCATGAACTACATTGTATAAGAAGCAGTTTACCTGTTTTCCACGAAGCTAACTGATCAGAAGGCTCGGACTAATAAAAGTAGCCATCTTTATTTAATCAGAAATTCTCAGACAAGGGCTTTGACAAAGAGAGAAGCATTTGTTCTGAAAAATTAGTCGCTCACTTGATTTCACTTTTCACACATTTTTAATGGTCTGTGTCAGTATGGAAACCATGTAATATGTAACATAGTTAACGCAGTGAACAATATCAAAAGTAGGCATGTTTTTGTGTTGGCAGCGTGGGTGTTAGACAAACAATGGGTGCCAGGGTCTCTCCCCTGCAGCCTGGACCGTATGCCAGGGCTTCAGTACCCTGAGCCAATTCACCCAGATGGCTAATCTGTTACAAAGATGACCATTCACAAAACACCAGCTTTGAAAAGAACTGGTTGGATTTGATTTGTTGTTGATTTCTGTCTCATATCTCTCGTCTATCCATTTGGCAGCTCGTCTGTTTATTCTTAGATTTCTGTTTAACTCACACCACTATATGCACCACCCTCAAACATGTGTCTGCAGATTATTGTGCTGTTTTTCTCTACATTTGAACTGGCTTTTTTTTCTTTGTCGATCACACTTAGCTGTGGACATGGCTGGAGGAGCTTCAGAAAGAACTGCTGGATGATGTTTACGCAGAGTCAGTCGAGGCAGTCCAGGATCTGATCAAGCGATTCGGCCAGCAGCAGCAGACCACCCTGCAGGCAACAGTCAATGTTATAAAGGAAGGAGAGGACCTCATACAACAGCTCAGGTGATCATTTATTAGTATTATTACATTTTTAAATGCCTCACTAAAGTCTGAATATTGTAATATTCAATGTTCATCTGATCATCTGTCACATTTGCCATCTGGAGATGGCCTTGGGTTACACATATTTTCCAATTATTCAACAATCATGTGTTCATGAGATAAAAGGAAAACAAGAAGCGCTGATAGAAGAATACACTGGGAAAAATGGGTGAGGGTGATTTCTAACAGAATGACTTGACAAAAATTGGGAACAAAGTCCTCTCCATTTAACCCCTGCTTACAGAGACTCTGCCATCTCGAGCAACAAGACTCCGCACAACAGCTCCATGGCCCACATTGAGAGCGTGCTGCAGCAGCTGGACGAGGCCCAGGGCCAGATGGAGGAGTTGTTCCAGGAAAGGAAGATCAAACTTGAGCTCTTCCTCCAGCTCCGCATCTTTGAAAGGGACGCAATTGACGTAAGTAGGCGGAAAATAGAGGGTTGGTGTATGATGCATATTTATTTTTAAAGTGAGAGTGAGGAAGACAGAACAAGAAACACCAGAATAGTAGAACTCGTGATCTTTAGATGTAAAAGCGAAGACAGAATGTTTCAAATATCCACACCGCAGGAAGGTGTTTTCAATGAAAAGGGAGAAATTAAGGTGTACAGCAGGGACCAAAAAGACTAAAAGTTTGGACATGAAAAACAAAGTGCTACACATGTGATACGCTAAGAAAGAAATAACAGAATGTATCATATCAGCCAATTTGTTTTTTCTTATTGGCTGTTGAAAAGATCAATTACATGTGACAGCGGGCTTACTGGCAAACCAAAATGACTGTGACTGTGAGCTGATGGACCATTACAGCGTGAAAGGAAGATTCAGTCCTGGAGTGAGGATTCCAGCTGGTTTAAATCTCGGCTAAATTCACAGTCATACTCACACGTGCGCTACATTAAAAAAGTGTTTAGTTCCACTCGATGAATCTCATCCACTGACTCGCTCCAGTTATGTCTCCCCCTCCCCAGTTAGCAGTTTGCTAATTCCTTAGCATCTTGCTGTGAGAGTGAACGCTGTACTCAGCTGGTGCTCAGAAATGAGCGCTGCTCTTAAAAAAAAACAGAAAGAAAGAAAGAAAGAAAGAAAGAAAGAAAGAAAGAAAGAAAGAAAGAAAGAAAGAGAGAAAGCATTGCTTTTATTTTTATCATGGCTATCAAATTAGATTTGTTGAGCCATACTGTGCTGACAGAAGAATTACACTCTGGCACTTTAGAAGCAAACGCACTGAAAAGAGATGCAGGCTTGTATTAATAAGAATCATGTAAGTAAGAAGAAGAGATGTGGAAAGTCATTATTGAGGACATAATGAATATATTAATCTTGGAAAATGGTTTTCAATTATAAACTCATCACTTGTGGTTTCTGTGGGTGGTAAGTTTAGTGTTTTTGGTCCAGAATAAAAATAGCTTAAACAGCTACTCCATAGAGCACCAGCACTCATGGTAAGTGGATGACTGTAACTTGGTTTGGTGATCCTGCGATAATGATGATGATGATGATGATGATGATGGTAAATGGAAAGCCCACAGAATGAGTCTCCTGATTATCTCTTGGCTTTACTTTACACTCATCAGCCACCTTGTTAGGTACAACCTACTAGTACTGGATTAGACTTACTTTTGCTTCCTTAATTCTTTGTGGCATTGATTCAACAAAGGTGTTAGAAACATTCATTAGAGATTTTGCTGCACATTGACATGATAGCATCACACAGTTGCTGCAGATTTGTTGGCTGTGCATCCATGATGTGAATCTCTCTTTTCACCACATGCCAAAGTTGCTCTGGGATCTATGGCTGTCTATGCCATTTGAATACAGTCAGCTCATTGTCTTGTTCAAGAAACCAGTTTGAGATAATTTCAGCTTTGTGAAGGGATGAAAATGGTCAGCAACAAAACTCAGGCAGACTGCAGTGTTTAAATGCTCAGTTGATACTAAGGGCCCCAAAGTGTGGCATGAAAATATCGGTCACGCATATTTTCCCACCATTGGCTCTAAACGTTAATACAATACAAGATAGGACTGTGTTTTTATGCTATTTACAGAAAATTGTGGCCCAACCATGTGAATGTCACAGCAGAAATCGAGACTCATGAGACCAGAAAACGTTTATCAAATCTTCTATTCTCTAAATTTAGTGAGCTCGTGTGAACTGCAGCCTCAGTTTCCCATTCTTAGCTGGCATGAGCAGAATCTGTGGTGGTCGTCTGCTGCTGTAGCTCATCTGCTTCGAGGTTTGCCACACTGCATGTCCAGAAATGCTGATCTACACAGCTTGGTTGTAACAAGTGGTTATTTGAGTTACTGTTGTCTTCCTATCAGCTTGAAACTATCTGGTCATTCGCTCTAATCAATAACGCACCCAGAGAACTCACACTCACTGATTTTCCCTTATTCAGACCATTCTCTTTAAACTCTAGAGACATCAGTGTGGGAAAATTTTCCCCCACTCTGACGTTTAGCTTGAGTTTGAACAGGATGTCTCAAGACCATGTTGACATGCGTAAATGTCGCTGCCTGTGTTTGGCTAATCGGATATTTTCATTCACGAGCAGTCAAACAGGTGAACCCCACAAAGTGTCTGGTGAGCGCGTTAATGAAGATATGATTATGTAATTATCTAATAATAAGCGTCTTTTGTCATCTTTTAGCATAATAAAGCATAGTACAGCATAACATAGCAAATGTTAATAAATGTAATAGCTGCAAAAATGCATACTTGACTGCAAATAAATGTATAACAAAAATGTATCCTATAAAACTAAAAAAGTTCATTTGTTAACAGTTACCCAACTGATAAATGACTTAGACTCACATATGTTTGTGAATATTATGAAGAACTGTAAGAATCGCAAGGCTTTTATTAGCGTCTCTAACAGTCTATAAACAGTCAATGGGTACGTTTCTATTAATATCCTTAAAATAAACCTGGTTGTAATGTTATTAGTAGCAAATGATAAATATGTTAAAAATGCTCGTCACATATCAGCTAGCATGTTAAGTGTTGAGTTGTCTGCTCTCTTCATCTGAACAAAAATATCGTTAACTTAAGAAGAATCTACTAACCATAAGTATTGTGGAGATACAGAAATTATTTTATTGCTGCCATATAATCTGCATCATTATAATTGCATTAATAACATTCTTTACAGCATTATTTCATGTAATAATATTTCTCACAGTATTGATACTGCATTACAGTTGTTTATTGAAGATGTCCATTTGAGGATCCTTCCATTATGTTAACTTTTATTACAGGTACAGTCAGAAGTATTTCATACACATTGCATATTTGTGCTTATTTCGAGTTGATGTTCGGTTCATTGAGGGTCTTAAGCTTCACTGGCGTGACTGTCCAGGTGATACATGCTGAGGGAAACTAGAACATAGAAGGATAACTGCAATGCATGCTTACAGTACATATAATACATATAATCTAGGAATGTGTCCGGCCTGAGGCCTCAACTCATTTGGTGTCTTACTATATTTTATTCTACTTGGTAACAGACGATCAGAGTCAATAATTAGCTCCAGAGACCCTGAGGGCTTGAAGTTTATTACCTTGTATGGAAGGTGTTATAGAAAAGAGAAGTTCTATGTCTGCTTATAGCTATTAAAGATGTATGATTAACTGTGACTAATCAGAATCAGAATCAGAATACTTTATTGATCCCTGGGGGAAATTATTTTTTGTTACAGTGCTCCATTTTAAACCAACATTAAGACAAGACAGACAATACGCTAACTAAGAATAGTACAATATATACATATATATACATACATACATACATAAGTCACTTATAAATAAATAGTTGGAAAAGAAACATGTGTAGCTGTAGCAGCAAACAGTGTGTTAAGTGGATGCGTTGTACAGGGAGATGGCCACAGGCAGGAATGATTTCCTGTGTCGTTCAGTGGTGCTTTTCGGTAATCTCAGTCTCTCACTGAACGAGCTCCTGTGACTGACCAACATGTTATGGAGTGGGTGGGAGGTGTTATCCAACATTGTCTGGAACCTATTTTAATCTGTCATTGACGCCATGGGGGGGGGGGGGGGGGCGTGTACCCCACTGCTTTATAAGTATCCAAAACATGTATTTTGGTCAGAAGACATATATTGATGTTTTCTCCGGGCGGACTTTTCTGGGGCCTCCGTGGTTTGTGACACTGCTCTACATTGATTGATTTCGCGACAGCTTTGGTGGAGGATGCGGGCAATTGTAGAGTGCTAATGGGGTTACTTCCACGGTGGTCGAGCAGGATTTAGTGGTCAGACGGGCAGACGTCTCGGGTGATTTCTTGACTACTGTGGGCCCACATAAAAAGGTGAGCACAAACCTCTTAAACCTCTTAAATATAATGTAGAGTCAAAACATTACAATATGTAAAGCTTTTAAAATGTAGTATTATATGAAGGGGTGTATATTACATGTGCGTGTCAGGTCAGGTACACCCACTCTTGCACACAGGATTAACAGAGGGACTTTGAGGAATATGATGAGTGGAAAAGGCATTCCTGCCACTCCACACACGCGCAGTTGCACAACGACACTCCCTCCTGGCTTAACTTGGGGGGGTGTGTATGTTAGATGAGGGCACTGGTTGAGGTGAGACGCACACCCCTCCCTCAGTGCTTTATTGCCTGACAAAAGCTGTGTATGAGTGCATAGCACCAAGACCAAAACAGTCAGAGGGGACACTTCTCCTCCATTAGTTAGTCATTTCAGACTTTGTAGATTAAGGAAATGGTCTTTTTGTACTCAGAGGGCATTTTACTCAACTGTAAGAGGAGAGGAGAGCAGAGTCTAAATGAGCGCTTGGTAAGTTTGTTAAAACTTTGTTGCCAGATTTGTAAAAATCATCATATTGGTTTAAGAAGGTATTATCTGTTATTGTCTTATCGAAGCTTGATAAGATTATCCTGTGTGTTAACTGAAAGAAAAATTGTGTCTCTGTACAGAGCAGATTTTATTCTATTAATCCAAACTCCTACAGCACAGCGCAGAAAGCAGAGGCACTTTTTCATTTGGAGACAGGGTAATGTTCTCTGTTGTAGAAGTGGTCTATCTCGCCTTTTGTATACTTATTCAATAGTTACAATTAGGACCTTCCTGTGAAGTAGACTTTCATGCATGCATTGCTTTGAATAATTACAATATATCAGTTTTAAACTTTGTGAATCTTTTTTTTCCCCTTGGTTCAATTCTCATCTGAGTCTGCTTTTGTCATGAGGTGAAAAAGGAGAAAGAAATCAGGAAGCTGAAGACTGATACCTCCCAAAATATGAATATACCTCCACAGAATATGTATTTATTCATAGAAACTCTTGAAACACAACGTTTTTCTTGTTGCTGGAATTTGTGGCTTGTTTTCTGTATCTCGGGGGAATATTTAAAGCTCTCAGCTGTCTCACACTTACTAGGCGAACCTCTCTGAGAACACCAGTAACAATCTTAAGCATTGCAAAATGTATAATTACACGTTATGTAGAAGCTGTAGTAAATTACATTTTTAGCAGTGTACAGTGTAACTGCATTATGAATAAAATAACTGTATCTGGCAATCTGGATCAGGGGATGTACCTGAGGGACAGATTAAATTAAGCACAGTACTGGCTGAGGAGGTTTAACTTATTCACGTATGATTAGGAACGTGATGCCATCAATGCTGTTCTCCTTTTTTCAACATCTATTTTCTGTATGACTGTCTCCCGATTTTTATTTTTCTGCCTTATATTGAAACTCACTGGCCTGGCTGTTAGCAGTTGGCTTATTTTTCCTCACTGTGTTGGAGGTTTTCTGGGTAACTGTCATGTGTGAGACTCGGAGACAGATTCAGAACTCGCACACAGGACACAGAGGGAACAGAGGGACCAGATAGGGACTGAGGAAAGATAGAAGATAGAAGACTGAGGAAAAAGTCCAATAAAGATGGAGACACGACAGATTACACAGGGAGACACAAATAACTAACACGGGTACACAGAGGGAAGACTGGACATGAAAAGGGAACTAAATGAAACTAAACAAGGAACAGAGAATTAACCAAACTAAGAAACAGAAGGAAATTATACTCAGGAAATAACACATTATCTTAAACCTCATTCCAGAAATACCTAACAATTCAAGACAAGCACAAACTACTTGGTCACAAACCCAGGACCATGACAGTAACAGGATAACAGGATAACTGTTTATAATTTGAAGAGGACAGCTTTGATTTTCAAGGAAAATGTTTAATTCTTATCTGGACTTTTGATTTTTAGGGCACGGTGACTCAAGTTACCCAAAGGTAACTTTAAATTCTTTACATGCATTTGTTGGGTTACACTAGGACAGAGACTAGGGTCAGACCTCGAAAGAAACTTCAGGATTTTGCTCATATTACTAAAACAGCACAAAGCATGGATATTGAAATCTGATAAGTTGATTTTGTGCCGATGCAGCAATGTAAATATCACCCTCTAAAGCTCAGATCTGACATTAAGATGTGATTCCCCAGCATACCTGTGTGCTTAAAGTGCTTTTGGAATGTGTAAAGTCAAGTTTAGTTAAAAAAAAGTTTGCTTGTAATAACAGTATTCATAAAACGTGATTCTCTCTCTTGATACAATAAGTAAAGACTGCAGAGCAAGAGGTGAATACCTTCTAGAAAACAACAAAACTATAACTCACGGTTTGAAAACAAGAAAGACAAAAAAGATCGAGACAGCATGGAGACAGAGCTGAATGGTGCCAGGATCAAGGTGCTCCTGGTATCATGATTCAGTCTGTGTGGGCAGTCAGAGACAAGCGCTGACATCTCGGTACATCTGCTCCACCAGCCGTTTATTACCATTTGTAATATATTATCCATTATTGTGGAAGCCAGCGCGCTGCTGGCTTACAGCTCTTAAAGTGCTTGAGTTGCTAATTGAAGATGAAACAGCTGTCATATTTTTAAATGCAATTCTTTCCCTCTTTCTTCTTCTTTTGTTTTTTTGTCAGACATCTGTCTTTGAATTAGCAGGATAATATTTAAACATAGAAACCCTGATTTTTTTTTGAATTCATAGTCATTTGGTATATATTTTCCCCCTTTTTCAACACCAAATGAACATACATTTAAAATGATTTTAACTAACCAAAAATACACATATATATCTAGATCGAGGGGTAACTGTGGTGTAGAAGACAAATTGCTGGGATTAAGTAGCGCACAGCTGTTGGTGCAAATGTTTCTTCATTGTCACTGTCCTTTTTGGAAATAATAATACAAAAAGGAAACGTTCTCCCATTTTATGTGCATGTTAGCCCTTCTTCCTGCCTTAACCCTCTCTGCCCCTCTCAGATCATCTCAGACCTGGAGTCATGGAATGAGGAACTGTCACAGCAGATGAGCGACTTTGACACGGAGGATCTCACACTGGCTGAGCAGAGGCTGCAGCATCATGCGGACAAAGCTCTTACCATGAACAACCTCACCTTTGATGTCATCCACCAGGGACAAGAGCTGCTGCAGTATGTCACGGAGGTCCAGGCGTCTGGTGAGTTAGGGAATATAAATACATTTAAACCTTGAGTATTTATTCAAGGGGGCGACCCAGTGCCAGTCGTTAGGGGAAATTCTGCACGGGCTAAAATACCCTCGGGAGCTCAGTCCCTTATTTGACTTCTGGTAGGCCAAACCTTTGCTACTGTCATTTCCCAGCTCATTCCTCTACTCGTGCCTTCCATGAATAATTTGTAGAGTGTAAAAATAGGAAGCCATCCAGCTGTGGCTGCTGCTGTTGTATGGATGCTGGGAAATATAGTGATGTATAGTATAACCATCCTGATTATGTTAGAAAACCTTTTTCAGTGTTGGTAACACAACAGAATGTCCACTTTCTGCAGGTGTGGAGCTGTTATGCGACCGAGACGTGGACATGGCCACACGGGTTCAGGACCTGCTGGAGTTTCTCCACGAGAAGCAGCAGGAGTTGGATCTCGCCGCAGAACAGCACAGGAGACACTTGGAGCAGTGTGTCCAGTTAAGGCATCTGCAGGCTGAAGTCAAACAGGTATGTATGTGACTCAGGGGAGACAAAGATGCAACACTAAAGCAGCGATTAAGGTTTGACTTGGGTTTCAAAAGCTCTCTAAAAGCTAGAAAAAGAACAATGACTGCTTACAAAGCCTGAAACTGTTTTCTGACATCTGGTAACTCATAATATATTTATATATTATGAACTGCATATATGTGTCCCATACATATAGTCACACATGAATATTCACATGAATCTTCTTTTTTCCTGTAGTCACGCTGCTGAATGGAAATCCGTTCTGGCAGTTCAGTGCTAACATACTGAGAATCTGCAGCAGAGAGTGATAGTTCGGCCTTTTAGCACATACTATGTTGTGTCTGTACATGACCATGGGTAGATGACTCATCCTGTGTCAACAATTTCTCTCTGTCTCTCTCACTCGTTCTTAACTGTATTCATTCTGCTTCTCCCAAAAATATTCAGTAATGAGCAAATTTAGTTTGCAGTGCAATAATTGATCCATCATTCAATTTTCATCAGAATACTAAATATGAATTTCTTTGACTCCACTTTGATCTGTCCAGGTGCATGGCATCATGCATTATGACGGATAGAGATTTTCTCACAAGAGTGCTGTGAAAAATGAAGTACACTTTTACTGCTTCCTTAGGAATTAAAAGTGCAAGTGGGAGCCAGTTGCTGCTAATCAAATGCACTTGATTAACTGTTATCAGCAAGTGTGAGCACCTCTATAAAAGCAGACGTTTTGGCAGTTTGCTGGTTTTCAGCATTCAGGTCTTATCTTAGACTATAAAAGGCTCAGTGAGCATGTTAAAGTTCATAACAGTACAATTAGAAAAATACTGAACAAGTATGGCTTGTTTGGAAGAGTTGCGAGGAGAAAGCCTCCTCTCTTTGAAAACAAAATAGCAGCGCAGCTTAGATTTGCTAAGTTATATCTGAACAAACCGCAAACTTCTGAAATAATGTCCTTTTGACAGACAAGACCAAAGTGGAGCTGTTTGCCACATTTGGTGAAAACCACCGAGTAAAAACACCTCCTAACTACTATCATGCGCGATGGTAGAGGGGTAATTATTTGGGCTTGTTATGAATCTGAATGCTTTTGTCAGCTATGAACTCCTCTGTACACCAAAGGATTCAAATGTGACGTCATGTCTCAGCTACATCTCAAGATGCAACAATAATCCCGAGCACACCAGCAAATCTGCAACAGAATGGCTGAAAAAGAGCTGAATCCTGTGCTGTAACGACACAGTCAGAGCCCAGACCTCAGCGCTGTAATGACTGTAAGACTTTAAGAGAGCTGTGCTAAAATGAATGCCAACAAACCTCAATGAACTTAAACAAGATTGTAAAGAAGAATGAACCAAAATCCCTCCATAATGATCTGTTTTAATGACGTTTTTCTCATCACTGTATATTACCCACAAATGTCTTTCAATGTAGCTAGAAAAGTAGCAACTTTGAAATTTGGTGTAGTGTCCACTAATTTATTGTACATTTAATGCACAGAGCATTAAGAAAAATCTATTCCTATTTGTTCAAATACTTGAATAAACAGCAATGTTACAAAGAAACACAAGAAAAACCAATAATCCAGACAAAAACAGATGTGGTTTCTTTCCTATTGTTTTGCATGTCATCTAGTTATTCCCTAACAGTATCTATTCAGTAGTGGAACACAATTACAGCAAGACAATCATGTGGAGCAATCTTTCCTGCTGCTATCTGAAACCCAAACATCAACAAACACGGAGGCAATTTTCACAACAAGGACTCTTATTGTGGTGATGCAGCCAAACAACAACAGTCTTAGGCTTGAACTTGAACTAAAACTAATGAAAAAAAATTTGGTTGCTGGAAAAGAAAATGATATTGATACTCGAGGAGGGCCGCGTCAAAACATTTCAAACGCACTGCCGTCACAATGATACGACAGCTGACAGAATGATGATAGCGTGTTAGCATGGAGTTAGTTTTCATTCAGTTACTGAATGCAGTTGCTCATCATTCATAGAGAAAGGTTGCTGCAGGTGCGGCTCTTTTACAGAGCGTGATAATTGTTTATTCAGCTCAGAAAATCTGAATTGGGATGGAGATCGTCAGTGTGGTTAGTGCGTATTATTTCAGGAATTCGGTGTAAAATACACTTCAACAGCTTTTGCCATCCACTCTCTTACACGGGGGAGCTTAGCTATTACACAACCTGCTCTGAATCCTCTAACTGCACCCTTTTACAGTAAAGCCGGGAACAACAGTAATCTTGTAATTGTAGCTTGTGTGTTTATGCTGCTGAACTATCTCTAAATATTGCTGTGCTAAATTTACCAGTGTAAGTTTGTGTGTTTGTTTTTTTAACCCAAACCCAGAAGTAGTTTCTTATTAGGTCTGCTGGAGGCCTTATAATAGAAAAGCGGGAGCTCAAACGAAATAAAAGGATTGTAAATAGATAAAGCTGTGTTTTTATGCCATGGTTTGATAAAATATTGAGCTATATTATAAAAGGGTTTAGTGTTCATTCACACATCTGTGTTAAGCCACATGTCCCCACAGCTCCTCTGAGATTAAAAAGCTAACCTCATACCTGCCCCGCCCCAGGTCGTTGCAAGTGCAATGGAAACACTGACCCTGTTAAAACTTCTCAAAAACAGGTGTCAGTGTTGTGTAGCGTCATTAATTTTCTGGCCAGGCTTCATATGCAGTTCTGCTACCACCCACTCAGCAGGCGTGCATGCTGAGTCAGAGAGAGTGAGCGAGGTGTCTTCGAGAGACTAACCTTTGGCTAGAATTAGGCCAGTGAAAAACAAAAGCAAATGTGATTTTTGGGCGCTGCAGGCAGCGTGTATGCAAGGCGGGGTAGAGAAGGTGGTTTGGGAAATGTGCGCAGGGTATAATTTCAAGATCAAAAAGTTGGAAATGAGCATTTCTGTCACAGAGTACCGACAGTAAAATATAGCAGAATAGAGAAGTAGCTAAAAAATAAACGACCAGTCCACTTTTTTTTGTTTTTCAGTTGTTTTTAAAATGTCATAATAAATTTAATCCCACTCTTTTCGAAGATAAATTTCGAAGCTTTCTGTTGTGCTGTAGGTGCTGGGTTGGATCCGTAATGGTGAGTCGATGCTGAACGCAGGTCTGATCACAGCCAGTTCCTTACAAGAGGCCGAACAGCTGCAAAAGGAGCACGAACAATTTCAACATGCAATAGAGGTACAAGAAACTCAGCTGCCTCATTTTTTTGCTTCTGTGTTTTTTGTAAAAACTTAATTCCCCGCCCTTCCCCCTTTCACCAGGTTTACCTTGATTCATTTTTAAAGGTCTAGTTGCCTTTTCCATCCTCGCTTCTGCTCCCGTGTCGCTTTCTTGCCCTTCATCTTCCAACCTTTTGCTTTTCTAAAACTCTTTTTAAGGCTGATATCGCTGCACACGGCCTCTCCGTCTGATCACAAGTCAGCCATGAAATGGAATTATGAATAACCGGCATCTATACCCCTCTCTTTCTTCTCTCGCTGCTTTTACCTTTCCCCCTTATTTTCCTTCTCCTCTTTACCCCTGATTATTCGGGGTGCATTGGTTCATTTTAATGCAGGCCTGTGCCTGACCTACTTCTACGACGCTGACATACATGCAACAATTCACACATAGAAGAACATTGTTTTTTATTGTTGTGTAAGTCAGAGTGGAATTTTAACACATGCTGCACACCCCTGATTCCCACCCCAGCACTAGTGAAGGGAAAAAAGTAATATCTTTCTTAATTGTACACAGCAGATGCTTCGGACTTAAGACTTATCCCACAAAAATATTATCAAAGCTAGCAAGATATCGTTAATTTTTTTCTTTTGTTTATCCTCGACTGCCCCGAGTCCAGCAGGAAGCAAAAGCCTTACTCTCGGGCTATGCACTTTAACTCAAACATCACCAGATACTGTTTTTTTTTTTTTTGTTACCCTCGATCTCATTTCCTCTCCGAAATGCTCACTCTAGGACAACCTTTATGGCACAGCTATAATCAGACACAGCTTTTGTTTATATTGCCTTTACTTTGTTGCTTCCCAGTTCACAGATCTCTACCAAAGTGCCCCGTGGGGCCAAGAGGAAGCTGAGGTCGAATTTTCAAAGCAATCGTTGTGATATACAGATTCATGTACCACCTGAAATTCATTGTTTTTCATATCACCCTTCCCCTGCGTGCAGAAAACCCATCAGAGCGCGCTGCAGGTACAGCAGAAAGCTGAGGCTCTACTCCAGGCAAACCACTATGACATGGATATGATCAGAGACTGTGCAGAAAAGGTATTGTTGCTTTGTGTTGTCTCTGAGGGAAAATAGTGCGGGCAGTGCAGTGGCTGGTAAACTGATTTATTTTGTTTGACTTGAAGGTGGCAGACCACTGGCAGCAGCTGATGCTAAAGATGGAGGACAGACTTAAGCTGGTTAATGCTTCTGTAGCTTTCTACAAGACCTCTGAACAGGTATTATTGTTTGTGCACGTGAATGCATATGAGTGTGGGAGTGGGTGCCACCAAAGTAATATCTGATCTTAGTGTATGAGTAAGTTTAGTATAAATTTAAGTTTAAAAACATTCTCTTTCCCTGGTAAGCATCAGTCCCCAAAGTTAGTGCCTGCAGACTTACATTCGGATAAGAAAATTGCTTCCAGCAGCCCGAATTTGCACAGGTTGCATGAAAGTGTAGACCAGGAGTGGATTACTGAAGAGCAGTTTTTTTTTACAAACTGCACTGTGTCATCTGTGTCGTAGGTGTGCAGTGTGCTAGAAAGCCTCGAGCAGGAGTATAAGAGAGAAGAAGACTGGTGCGGTGGTGCTGATAAACTGGGCCCTAACAGTGAATCAGACCATGTCACTCCCATGGTCAGCAAACATCTGGAGCAGAAAGAGGCCTTCCTCAAGGTGAGAACGATGATTTTATTGCAAATACGAAAATAAACGTCAGCATTTTAGGGGGGTTAATGTGGCCTGGACTGATCCAGAATGGCATTCCTGCACAGTAATTAAATCTGACAGGCAGTTTAATGCAAAATAAGATCAAGTGAGTTCATTATTAATGTGCTGCCGCTTGTTGTTGCTAACAGCTGCTACTGCTGAGAAAGTAATGTTAGCCTTGATCCCATCTGCACAGTCTACACACATTTTATTTACTTTTTGTCCTCGTCAAGCGTACGCAAGCGTCAGTAAATGTTGGGCTCTTGGTATTTCAGCATCTAGCTATCAAGCCATCCATTTTTTTGCCACTTATGTGGGGCAGGGTTACAGAGGCAGCACCCCAAGCAGAGAAGCCCAGACTTCCCTCTTCCCAGCCAACTCCTCCAGCTCATCTGGTGGAACGAAGCATTCAAAAGGCAGACAAAAGACGTAACCCAGGACACCCACTCTAGCTACCGTGACAAAAAAGGAGCGAGAGTATTAGCAGTTACATTTTGAAGTAGCACATGTTAGTTAAAGGTAGTGTTTCCATGTTTGCAGGGAGAAAAAAAGAGCTAATGTGTGAGAAGTTCACTCAGAGATAGAGAAAGATGTACAAAAGAAAGATGAGAGACTGTTTTCAAAGGTAAAGACTGCTCAACAAGTGATGTTTGATAAATATAAATACATTTGGTAGCAAAAGGAAAAGTCCAACGTTGTACTGTCTAGGGCTTGTGAAACAGGCATGCTCGCCGCTGCGCTTCTACCCTGGATCTTAGGGTTCCAATTCCCATTGCAACCTCTGATTATAAGGATATGAATGTGTTGACCCGCTGAGTAACATTCGGGTTCTTTCTGCACAATTACAGGCTTGTACGCTAGCCAGACGCAACGCTGATGTTTTCTTGAAGTACCTGCACAGAAACAGCGTCAACATGCCTGGCATGCTGTCCCACGTCAAAGCTCCAGAGACTCAGGTTAAGAGTAAGTAAACACCTCAGAGATAACTGTCATCCTTTCTGGATCTCATTATTACAGTTTACAGGAATCATTACAAATGTTTTTTACACAGTTGGTATAAACCTAAGCCCCTTTCAGACATGCACTCATTGCCGTTAACTCGATGGCATCTTAACATCTCTTCATGTCTGATTGGAAAGTTCCCCAGAGCTTTTAAATAAAAGTCAGGGCAGTGGTCCTTCATATGTCACTTTCAAAAGAAAACAAGTCTGAATGCATGCAGTCACAGTGATAGATGTGTTCACTGAAAATTACAGCTGCACAATTCTCTCATCTAGGTTTATTGAAGCAGTAAACACATTTACATAATAGCATTTTGTCTCAACAACACTGCTGCTAATTTGCAATAAGATAAAAGACTGTGATGGACTTTTGCTATTCCCAGTCTGGGGAGAACGCCCACTTCCTGAGTATTTGTGGGAGGGTTATAGCAATTTCTCACCTCTCTTTGATTACTGCACGTATACAGTGTTACACTAAACTAGAGTTTATGCTGACAGTGGCATAAATCCATCAGTGCTTTTGCATGTAAGGCTAATAACAAATGCACGAACATAAACATTAATATTAACAGATGTGTGAACTATTCCATGATTAAAAGGGCTTTTTTTTAAACTTTCCTTGCACCATTTTAATAATTCTGCGAAGTTTTGATTTCATGCGTTCAATTTTTTTTTCCTGCGTTTGTTTGCGTGTTAAGCAGAAATTCGTAACCGACTCGAATAAACAAAGTGCTTGTGTCGATTCATCAGATATCTTGAATGAGCTGCTGCAGAGAGAAAACAGAGTGCTTCACTTCTGGACCATGAGGAAGCGGAGACTGGACCAGTGCCAGCAATATGTAGTGTTTGAACGCAGCGCCAAACAGGTGTGTGCTTGTTTATATGTGCAGTGGGAATAAGCACAATCTGATCATGAGGCTCAGCAGATAACTGCATTGTGGTGTTTGATTTACTGCAGACTGAGAAGTAGAAATAAGCCTCGTGTTTGGAGTGGGAGTATATCAGCATATTCGTTTTGTTGGCGAGCAGCTGCAACTTCCATCTTGTTTTGTCTCTCTTTTTGAATTAAACAATGAGTTAGTGTTTCTTTATAATGGCACATTCAACTGGAAGTGCTGCAAACAGGCAGTGATATGTATAAATGTCTTAAGGATGGCTACCATTATGTGGCACAGGACATATAAAGGTTAGAGTTACTGGAAAGCATTTCCAAAGCATCTCTTCAACTCTTTTCCCCCCCCTACATGTCAACCTGACCTTGGGAAGCTTTTCTGTGAAGAATAAGAGAACTGAGCTAGACCACAGTTCCAAAGAACACTCAATATTTCCCATTCAAACATGTCTCACTTTGAGAAAAGTTTGGTTAATATTGTTTGCAGTAGCAGGCGGGATGCCCTTACACTCTACAAACTGAGCTCATAACTGGAATGCTTTATTTAAACATGGCATGAGAGAGCCAAAGCAAGTTTGAAACTGCACTCTATTTTCCTGTACTAGGGTGCCTTAGGTTGTTTAATATAAGCCACTTGGCTCCCTCTTGTGGTGTTCGGGTGTATGCACGGACCAATTCTCTTAGCCAATAAAGCCAGATGACATCAAGCGTGTTTCTAGGACATGGCTATTCTAGGCTGGTCCAGGTTTTATCCCCAGGGCTTGTTTCTGGTCTCACAGTTTGACTGGACCAGTTCTGCCATCACTGGTTGGGAGGTAGACCCAGTTTTAAAGTACGCAAACACTAATAAGGATAGAAATTAAATAGGACATATTTTAAGTGAATGCTAGAAATTTAGGAACTAACTAATTATTTTAATACGTGTTAAATGATTGGATCTGGAGGGAAACCAAAAAACATAAAATGATGCATAATATTTCCATGTCTTGTTATTTTCACAAGGTCATACTGATGTCAACTTTCCTCATCCAGAAGTCCCATGAATGTGATCGTAGGGAATTATAAAGGGAGTCTTAGAGGCAATCTGTATGGCAGAAAATACTACTGAGAGACCACAATCAGTTTAAACACAAGAATTATTGTTAGTTTAAATATACATATACATACTACATAATACACTAAGGGTTTATTTTTATATTTTTTTGTAGTTTTAAGTGCATTAGGTCCTCAGATTTGGGTAGTCTGTGTTAAACTAAAATCCCTTCACTGTATACATACTCATTTGTGATTGGCTGTTTCCTCAGGCCCTGGAGTGGATCCATGACACTGGGGAGTTTTACCTGTCCACTCACACATCCACCGGGTCGAGCATTCACCACACACAGGAGCTACTGAAGGAACATGAAGATTTCCAGATCACAGCAAAGGTATGTGTGTGTACATTTATGTCTGTTTATTTATCCATAAAAGAAGGAGGACGAGCCTGTTTGCAGTTTTTTTCCTACCTGCTACTTACTGGTTGCGTTGCGTGTATATTTGCACAGTCTCACCCTCTGCTGTGAGGCCCTTTCCCAGGGCGGCATATTGTCCTGTTTCCTCTTTACTGTGTCGCTGTTATTATGTTAGGGAGCAGTCTATTGTGTCCATCAGGCAACACACTGTTTCCTAACACTCTCTTTCTTTTTCTCTGCCATCTACCTTTCCTCTGTATGGCCATCCCTCTCCACTCTGTGCCCCCTCCCTCTCTATTGACAGCAAACCAAAGAGCGGGTAAAGCTGTTGATCCAGCTGGCGGATGGGTTTTGTGACAAGGGCCACGCCCATGCCTCGGAAATAAAGAAATGGGTGTCCTCGGTGGACAAGCGCTACAGGGACTTCTCTCTCCGCATGGACAAATACCGAACCTGCCTGGAATCAGCGCTTGGCATTTCTTCCGACTCAAACAAAGCCGTGAGTGCCCATCGCTGATAACACCATATCTGATCTTTCAAGCAGCTTTAAAAATGAAATTGCACGCATATATGTGTATTTGCGAGATATAACTATGCATTATGACCGTTTGCTTCGACTTTCAGCTTTTCAAAAATCATTTTGTGCTTGATGGGATTAACATTGATATAGCCCAAATAAACTACACCTGGGCTGAATCCTGTTTGTTTAACTGCTGATAAATCACCCACTGGTGTGTGGAACTGCTGAGTGACTGATGTGGCCTGTTGTGCACCACATAATAGCCCTTGGCTCCTGTGTTCTCAGAGTAAAGAGTTGCAACTGGACATCATTCCAGCCAGTGCTCCAGGGTCAGAGGTCAAGTTGCGGGACGCTGCCCATGAACTCAATGAGGAGAAGAGGAAATCAGCACGAAGGAAAGAGTAAGGGCAGCAGACGGGTTGATTTTCCGCTTATTTCCCGGGCCATAGGTTTCAGGCACATCATTTCCAGCTAACATATAAAAACATTTTCAGTTTTTTCAGTGCTGTTGACAATATCTAGCTTGAGGTTAGCTTTCATTTTATATTTACTGTTAAGTAATGTGTAAATTCATGTTAAATAACCCAAACTTCATGTAAATATCATCCTGATTACCTCAGATTCATTCAAGTGTGTACAAAAACAGTTTATAGTGCACAACGACACAGAGTTATGAGCTTTAATGGCACAACTTTGTGTTGCTGATGCTGTAAAAAATATCTGTTGTAACTACTCATAAGCAGCTATAAGCAAGGGGAATTATAATGCTTCCACATAGAGCTGTTCTATGTGTCTTTCCTTGTTAACCAATTTTTTTGTAATATTTACACACACACGGATTACTTCTATCATACCGATTGGTTTGTTTAACTCATTGACGTCATGAAGTCATCTTTAAGAAACAAAAAGGTACAGGTTTTACAAGCACATCTGTGGATAAATTGTTCATAAAATCCTTTAATTTCTTCTTCTTCGTTTCTTCTAAAGTGTTGATCTAAATTGCAGTCTTTAATCTCTTTAGAAATCCTTTTGTTTTTGAGTTATATTTACTTGCATTTTGTCAGTCACAGCAGTGTGCCGTGTGCATCACTTTCTGTATTTCCCAATATTTATATCGTTTCAGATTTATAATGGCAGAGCTGATTCAAACAGAGAAAGCCTATGTACGAGACCTACGGGAGTGTATGGATGTAAGTATTGTAACAGACGCGAGTCTTCACTAAACAGCTGAAAACGCATCTTTTTAAACTTTCTCATAGGTAGCTTTTTGTTCATACTTTTTACTCTTTTTGTTGTGAAGCACTTTGATGTTTATCTTGAAAGGTGCAATACAAATAAAACTTTACGCATTTCATTCTTTGTTCTTGAATTATGACGATATTTTTCTTTAAAATGATTTCCATTTGGTTACACTGCCAGTTTACTTTTTCTTTAAGCTAGACACAAGTCTAGGTGATGAATTAATTATTCTGTGGCGTGCGCGTCTGTGCAGACCTACCTGTGGGAAATGACCAGCGGCGTGGAGGAAATTCCTCCTGGTATTGTCAACAAGGAACACATCATTTTTGGGAACATGCAGGACCTCTATGAGTTTCATCACAAGTCAGTAGTGCATTATTTTGTGACACTTTGTTTTCCTTACCATCAATATCGGTTGATTTAAAAAAAAATCATTGTTAGGTGCAGTGAATCCACAGTTTGACCCTGAAATTTGACCGTCTACCTTTTCCTCTTTCTGTACAGTATTTTCCTGAAGGAGTTAGAAAAGTACGAGCAGCTTCCAGAAGATGTCGGCCATTGTTTTGTAACCTGGGTAAGAGATAAACTTGCACCTTAGTAATTTGTTTCTTTCTACACTATGTTAAATGCTAAAACATGACATAGTACAATAGTCCATTTCTTCTAAAAAGGTTTATGTTTTATCCATATCTCTGGTGAATAAATACTGCTGTTATTTTTCCTGCTAAGGCTGATAAGTTTCAGATGTATGTGAACTACTGTAAGAACAAGCCAGATTCAACTCAGCTCATCGTGGAACATGCTGGACCCTACTTTGATGTAAGATATTACCAACAGCATTAATCTTTTCTGTTCATCCTCGGGGAGTAGAAATACTAAATTTGCATTTTATATCTGAAATTGACTCACTTCGAATCATAATTAATTTAACTCTCATGGTTCCTCTGTGTGCTGCATGATTTAGAATGAATGAAGCACTTTCCTGTAAAAGTGTCTCTTTCCTTTTTCAATTTACAGGAAATTCAGCAAAGACATCGTCTCGCAAACTCTATCTCCTCTTACCTGATCAAGCCAGTCCAAAGAATCACAAAATACCAGTTGCTTCTAAAGGTAGAGCATACATTTAAATGAATCTTAAGAAGGTTTTGTATTTAAATGCCACTGGATTGACACGTTTGTGTGCTCCACTGTAGGAACTGTTAACATGCTGTGAGGAAGGAAAAGGGGAGATCAAGGATGGCCTGGAAGTGATGCTCAGTGTCCCCAAGAGAGCCAACGATGCCATGCACCTCTCTATGCTGGAGGGTGGGTATACATATGTGTACATCTGCTAGTATGTTTTTCTTTGCTTGTCTGTAGCCAGTGACTGAACTGTCACTTTGCTATTTTGAGAGAAAACGAAATATGTTGCTCACTTTTATAGTCAGTTGTATTTCTGACTCAGCTGTGAGTCAGAAGTAAATTTTTTCAACTTGCCTCCTACAAACATATTTGCATTTACTGCAGAAACAAGAAAGCCCCCTTAGGTGATTCTTCCCTGATTTTCCTTTCACTACCTCAGGATTTGATGGAAACATCGACTCCCAGGGAGAGCTGATACTCCAGGAGTCCTTCCAGGTCTGGGATCCTAAGACTCTTATCCGGAAGGGTCGGGATCGACACCTCTTCCTCTTTGAGATGTCTCTGGTCTTCAGCAAAGAAGTGAAAGACTCTAATGGGCGCAGCAAATACCTCTACAAGAGCAAGCTCTTTGTAAGAATTGTTTTATCCGGCTGTACTGAGTGGATCCACGCCAGGTCCTTTGAGACACCTGTTGTTTTTATCTGGGTTACAAGGCTGTTATCACATATTTTTATGCCTCTGTGATGGCAACGGTTGTGGCTGGAGACAGAATGCTTCTCAGTTGCCCCTACTTCTATGAGTCAGCCTGTTTGTCCGCCGCTCCCATTTTGAACTTGATATCTCTCGATCACCTCGAGGGAATTCTTTCAAATCGTACCATTCACTGTGACCTTGGCCATAACGCTGAATATGTCTAAATTAGACACAACTGCATAAAAAAATAATATGAAGTAATGATAAAGATGTTAAGTCTTAAAAAACTTAGCAGAAGAATGCAACTGTAGGATGGTAGATCTGAGATATTTTTATATTTCGTCTAATTTATTTGCACATTTTTCATCTCATCAGACGTCAGAGCTTGGAGTGACAGAACATGTGGAGGGAGATCCTTGCAAGTTTGCCCTCTGGTTGGGGAGGACCCCAACCTCAGACAACAAGATTGTTCTGAAGGTATGAAGATGTTGACTTCGATGGGTTATGGAAAGAGTCATTGCATTCATATTTATTTTAACAGTATTTTAAGATTAACCAACAGATTTACTGAAAGCCTTGAATATTATAACAGATCTGATGTAATCATTTTAGAAGTAATCCTCTTGCAAAAAAGCTTTTCTAGCATTGTTACTATAAAGTTGTGTGAAGAAAGTTTTCATAGGGCTCTATATACAGTACAGTGAAAAACTAAGTACACCCTTACTGCTTCCATGGGAAATAAGAGAGTAAAAAGCAGCCAAGTGCTGCTAATCACAAGTACTTGATTAAATGACCAGTGAATGTGAGCACTTCCATAAAACCAGCTGTTTGAGTGTTGAAGTGTGTGTTAATGCAATCTTCCCAAGAGTGTGGCTATCCCAGCAAATTCAAACTAAGGTCAGATTATGCTCAAACTTAAAGTTCAACTGGAAAATAGCTGAACAAGTGTGGCTTGTGCTGAAGCATTGCCAGGAGAAAACCTCTTCTCTCTAAAAAGAGCATGGCTGCAGAGCTTAGGTTTGCAAAAGTTGCATCTGAACAAACTACAAGACGTCTGGAACAACGTCCTTTGAAAATGGAATGAATCAAGGTGTTTCAGTGGCTCAGTCAAAGTCCAGATGCCAAACTAACTGAAATGCCGTGGCAAGACCTTAGGAGAGCTATACATAAACACATAAACCTCAATGAAGTGAAGCTACATTGTAAAAAAGACTGGGGCAGATTTCCTCCGCAATTATGTGTGAGACTGAAGAAGTCAAACAGTTCAAGTTATTGGTGTTAAAAGTGGTTCTACAAGCCGCTGAATCTTGGGTGTGCTGTGTTTCTCAGAGGAATGCATAAAGTCCTGTGAAAACGCTCTTTTTCATATGGACGTACTTCTCATATGATCACAGGAAGTGGTAAGGTTTTTGATACATGAAGAAGTGTTACTTCATGTCTATAGTTCATCCTCACTAAATCCTCCCTGGCTCCTTTTGTTCAGCCAACAAAGTTCAGTCCCTTTAAGGGGGTGGAGTGTTACTTTCTGCTGCTTCTTCACTCATCACATTAGCATAGCAGTTGATGGGTCATAATCCAAACCTCACAAGCGACTTGGTAATTCTCACGCAGTGAGTCAGAAGCAATGTTTTATGCATGCTGTGTGTGTGTAGATATGCGTTTGCTTTTTGAGACTGACACAGAGAAAGGCTGCCGGGGTGTGTTACGATTTGGCAATGTGTGCTGTACAGCTTTCTGTCTTATTACATAACTTCTGATGATCATCTTAAACTGTATCTTATATAACTCGGCTCCATGGAAGTCATGGTCCTGGTTGCTAAGTGAAAAAGGAAGGGAAGACTCAAATGAGGGTGGTTATAGGATGAAAGCTGCATCTACACATTGAATCTGTGACGTAAATAAACACAGTAATAGACCGTGGTTGCTTTTTGGGGCTCTGAGTGAATATGTGCTCATCATATAGACATGTGAGTCAAGTTAAAGACTGCAGGGCTTAAGCACACTGTGGGAAGAGAGAGAATTAAAATAACTAAATTAGGCCTTATTTGTAGACCTGTGTTTTTCTTGCTATTAATGCTGTCATTGTATTTAAAAAAGAGAAAACAGTACTGTGCACTTAAGAAACCTTGAAATCTAACATATATCTAACCCAGTTATCTGTTATGCACCAGGCTTCAAGTATTGAGAATAAGCAGGACTGGATCAAACACATTCGGGAAGTCATACAGGAGCGAACAATCCACCTGCGTGGAGCTCTGAAGGAACCCATCCACATCCCTAAAGCCACCACAACTAAACACAAAGGCAGAAGGTGAGCTAAAAGTAGATTACTGTCAGGCAAAAAAAAGAAAAGAAATCAGTTTCATGATAATGCCTAGAAGCATTTCAGCCGAACAAAACTATATGGCGTGAAGATAGCCCTATAGGGTAAATGTCATGTTTATTGGTCATAGTAATTATGGGTCTGCTGTAATGATGCCTGCCTGCAGGGATGGAGAGGAGCTGGACAGCCAGGGAGACGCCAGCAGCCAACCTGATACCATCTCTATTGCCTCACGTACGTCCCAGAACACACTGGACAGCGATAAGGTAAAAACACAACTCACGCGGACGTTCGTCATAACCAGTATGTAAGGGAAGCACTTTAGCCACATTAAAAATAGTCAAGTTTTCAGTGCTATTTATTTCTTTTTTTTGTTTTTATTTTGTCCTGTCTTACTGTGCAGTTCATGCAGTCACATTGCAGCTCTGCTGTCGATTAATGCTGTCACTCAGTAATACGATTGTAAAAAAAAAAAAAAAAAAAAACACAAAACAAATGTGCAAAATGCTTAGATGCAGTCGACTGTCCTCAAGTCGTTTCCTGTGAAATTGTTTGATTGTGTTAGGAGGAAGAAACAGCCCGACTCTCAGAGCTTTAAAGCGGCATGTGTGTGTTTGTTTTTTCGTGTGTATTTGCGCTTGTGGCTGTGGTTATATCTGGTAATAGCACCACAGAAGGCTTGTCCTCCTACGCTCAGTATGATCAACTGTAAAGCTAAAAAATATGCAGCACACACACACACACACAGATAAAATAGCCTCCCCGTACGTTTATCTCATACTAATTATAAACTGATCACTGGACTCCTGCATCGGTTCCTTATTTTCATGCTTGAGTTGCAGTCGTTTCACATGACCCAAATGTGAAATTTTAATGGTCGAGGGGGTGAGGAGCATCCGCTGAAGTCTAAACTATCACAGACACTGATTAATTAGTCACAGTGCCTCAGTTTAGGCAGCAGTCACATGCATACACATTTGAAACACAGTAACACCTGCAAATTCAAATTAGCATCTCATTCTCACTTTTTGAATGCATCTCTTTATCTCTCGCTTTGTGCGGACTCCATGAGACGTTTCATTCAAGGGGAAGTGACAGTGGCGTGTTTGTGTTGCCGTGTGTGTGCGCGCTCGTGTTCCTGTGTGCTTTTCAGCTTTAGTGACTGACTTGTTGTGTGTCAGCAGCTTCAGCCTCCCACGCTCACTTCACAGAGGATGCTCGTCTGTATGCCAGACAGGAGAGCACAGTTTTAAGTCCTCACAGCTATCGATCTTACTCTTTGCTTCAAAATACAGGCTACCAGAATGTTTTTACCGCTAATTTTCCCGGTGTGTGTGTTTTGTTTTTCTTGATGAAAGGTTCAGTGTGAAAGTAATTGTTAAAAGACACGGGTGGATTAATTGCGCCGCTTCTGGAAAGTGACACAAGAGAAGGAATCATTTAATCTTCAATAGTCTGATTGTAAGGACCCACAGAGGAGTGTAATTACAGTGGACAGCAGGAAGTTTTCTACTGGCTTTGGAATGTTGGGATCAGGAATTTTAATACTAATTGAAAATGAATGATTATTCCTCTTTTTTAACTTCTACTTACCTGCTTCCCTGCATTCCCTTAGTGTGATTCGAACTTTAGTGGACTGAGACACAGATAACTCTGCTCTGTAGAGTTTTTCTATCTTTTTTTGGAACTTTTCTTGCAATGAGGGAGTGGAAAACAATGGACAGGTTTGGAGACAGGAGCTCACATCCCATTTCTCAGCTCCTAAGCTCTCTGGCTTTGCCCCACTACCAAAGGGTATGTTTCAGATAATCTGCTTTGCTTTGCCGTGACAATTAATGCAGTGCAGTGTGCTGTGAATAAAATATTGAGCAATAATATATGCTTTGAAAGACTCAAATGGAAGCGCACACAAGCAGTTAGAGCAGTGGTAAGTATCGGAAAACATGGGACGTTTTTACAGTATTTACAGAGTTTTACAGAGTATTTACACTGCAGAGTGTGTAGCTAATGACTGCTGCATGGCTTCACTCCATTTCCAAGACTGTTCATCTGTTGCTAATAATTTTTATGTTTAACATAAATAAACACAAGTTTTCCTTCTTGAAAACGTGTCATTCAAAGATGACAATTATACTCCCAGTGATTACTGAACTACAGCATTAAAAACAGAGAATGTCCATTGCAACAATTATAGTATTAATATATTAAATGTTTTCAGGTCCGTATTTCCCAGAATTGTAATTGCATAAAACATTTTAAATGTTCTATCTTTTCTGCTCTTGTGTTTGCAGAATAGCCACATTTGCTCACCCTCTGTGCCTCCACAACAGATCAAAGCATCATTAGCGACTAGCAGCTGCTTTTTCACTCACATGTTAAAAGGACAAACCTTTTAAAATAACCAGTGAGAAAAATGACTAATCCCGACTCGCTCCACCTCTACCTAAAATTGCCTTTCCTTTCATAGACGATCACGTCGTCAGAATGACATTTTATTCGGTTGAGCTTGGATGAGTCACCGGTTCATTCTTACACTGTACAGAGCTTCTTGAGTCCCTGTGCTGTTAGCACATGATATTGTGTGGGCACATCTGCTTTACAGTTATTAATTAATTGCCGGGGAAAGTTTTATTGCAGGGTTATTATTTAACATCGAGCAAGTGTTGGTGATAAGATTAATAAAATGCAGAAAACTACTCAGAAATGTTTATGTATATTCTAAGGGAACACAATGAGGCAATAATGGATTGTTTGGAAATTTTTCTACACACTAGCCTAACACCTATTAATATGGAGGTTATCCTCTTGAAAAAACATTCAGAGTACTGTTGTTTCCCTTCCAGCTCTCTGGTGGCTGTGAACTCACAGTGGTCATACACGACTTTGTGGCCAGTAACGGCGGAAGCAACGGGGAGCTGACAGTCCGCCGCGGCCAGACTGTTGAGGTTTTGGAGCGACTGCACGACAAGCCGGACTGGTGCTTGGTCCGGACCACGGATCGCTCGCCAGCCCAGGAGGGCATTGTGCCCTGCTCCATGCTCTGCATCGCTCACTCCAGGTCCTCCATGGAGATGGAGGGCCTCTTCAACCACAAAGGTAGGAGGAGAATAATTTCTTGGCTTATTACAGGTGCACTGAATGATGTTTTTTGATGTTTGTTTTTTCACGAAGCACATCTGAACACTTAAAAACAGCTGCTCGTTGCATACATGCACGAGCATGGACATATCGGATTCGGTTCCTGTTTGCAAATACAACATCGATGACCCGTAGAGCCTTCACTTTCCATTAAACAGCTGCTTCGGGGAACACAGACATGTATTTCTAGGTGTTGCTATGCAACTGTGGAAGGCCCACTTGAAGCACAGCAGTTTTTTTTTCATTAGACTCTTTTTTTTAAACTTTTTTCATTAACAATTTTACCATTGACAGATGTTATTACTGTCAGAAAACCTGATTTTGTCCTTGTGTTGGTGCCTTTGCTCTTATACCTGACATATTTTGGCAGAAAAAAACACATTTCAAATGGATTTTCTCAATCTGTATGTATTAACACCAAAGCCCTTCTCAAACTAAGTCTAGTCATTCAGCACTCGCCATGTAAGACTTCCAGGAACTTATTTGGGTTGTTATTTGAAGCATTATCTAACACGTGAAGTTGGGCAAAGGACATAAAAACTCGAAGTCTCAACACTGATGAGGGATTGTGCAGGCACACAGAGAAGGAGGTACTTCCTCTGAAGGTATTAGATCCAAAAATACACCTATAGCCAGATGGTTCTAAAATAAAATATTTTTTTCCTGAAGTAGGGGCTTGTAGGTCTGCAGCAAAATGTGAATATATCATAGGGTTGTCTAGTTATTGCTGTGAACTGTTGTTCTATTGACCAAAACACTCATAATCCAAGCTGTGATCAAATTTCACGTAGCCAGTTGGAGTTATGAGCTGCTGTCATCATGTCTTGAGAGAAGTTTCTGCTTGTGCCTTTCTCTTTTTAATCTGGAAGAGTGGGTGAGAGGTGGACTGCTTGTTTCTATGGTGATATAGCATACAAATATTTTGCTGGCAGCGTCTTTGTAGTCAGTACGAGAAAGGTCTGCATTTAAAATTAAAGAATGCTTGGCTGGTGAATACAGGAACTAACAATTTTGGCATTAGCTGAATGATTTACTAGACCGCCACGAGAAGAAAGCTACAATTTTCCAACCAATTATTTTACGCTTTCAACTCCAGCTCTTTGTTTGTCATCCTTACTTCGTTTACTGGGACTCGTGTTTCTTGTCCGTTTGTCACTGTGTGTTTGTGCGGTCAGAGGGGGTGATGAAAAGGAGCCTTTCTCTGCAGGGGTTACTCTCGTCAGAAAGGCTGCTGCTCAAGAGGAGGGAGACAAGGATGACAAAAAAGGGGGAAAAAAGCTTTTTGTGCAGTTTTTGTCAGCCTTTTTTTATTTACAGACCAACCGTGGATGCCGCTTTGTCCAAAGTGGTGGAAGGGTGAAAGTTTAGGGGATTAGGGTGGTCGTCCAGGAAATCTCCCATTTTTCTTGTCATGTCTCACAATCATAGACTGTACGTTAAAGGTAAAAATGTGTATAGATATTCACCCTGACATTTCATCCAGTGTTCTTTGGAGGCATTTTATTTAATCATCAGCTTATGCTCGTCGAAACCTTGAGTTTTCAAGACTATTTTGAGCAGGAATGTCAAACACATTTTACATCGTGGGCCTCCTACACTCCACTTTGAGCTTAAGTAAAAAGTCAAAGAAGCATAACTCTCTGTTAAAACTTTAATTTAGAAATTAAAAAAGAAATCCGTCAACATGACTCTTTGGGTCTTAAGTGTGTAAAATTTCTGGTAGCACATTGAAATCCTAAAATTTCTATAGTATATATTGAAAAAATGGAACATTTTCAGTCATTTAATTGCTTTTCTATTACGTAATGACTTCGGTGTACTATGAATGATGGTGGGAGAGGTGTTTGCTTGTAGTAAAAGTCCAAAATCTGTGTCCTCCTTCACACTTTTCAAAGCCGGTTACGGGGCCAGAATAGTCTTTGCAAGGCCGATTTTGGCCCTCAGGCTTTGGGGTTATGTTTGACACCCCTGATTCAGTCTTTTTAAGGTTTCAGTTAATTCTAGCAAGGTAGTAAGCCATATCATTTTTCAGGAAAAATGCCATTATAAATCCTCCAAAAGAAACAAACAGTTCAGTGACAAAAATAAACTGAAGTGAAGCCTCGCAGACAACCAGTGACTACAGCTGCAATTTCTCACCACTAAGAATTCCTGGCAGTTTGAGGCATCTGAGGGGACAGAGTACCATAGAAGGCTTCACATGCAGATGAATTAAGCCACAAAATGTACACTTGGCAGTTTCGGTTATTCAGATTTATGATATGTTTCTTTTGTTTTTCCTGGCTCTGATCCAATTGCTGACAGTTGCACAAGCCTGCGCGTCCCTGCTATGTAATATCACAGATTTGTCAGACATGCAGGTGGACTGCACTGCCCCTCGCGATGGAATAAATACAAAAGTACCCACTTAATGAAACTTAATTTGATTGAATAAGCACTCGGAGTGCCTGTGTATGCCTGTGTGTGCCTGTGTGTGCCCTAACAGCAGAGAGTGTGTTTAAAGCCCAAAGAGATACACATAAACACACACTCATAGTTAAACAGGCAGGTCTTTGTGCGACTAGCTTGCATAACTGCTCAAGGCTGCACAGAGCACAGTTTCAGATGAAGACGCTCCAAAAACAGAGTTATGTGTTGGATAAATAGTCAGTAGTGCCATTCAGAAACTAAATAAATGTAAAAAGAAAATCTGAAATGTGCGCGCAACACTTTTGATGAACAACTTAATAGAAAACATATTCCTTTTTTAAACCAAGCTTTATGCTGTTCATTTGTGTTCGATTTTATAACCAAATCTATATTTGTTCCAAGCATACTGCACAAGTTGTATGCGACCTAATGCCTGTAAAATATGCACCCGCCCACACAAACTGAGTGGGTGCTTCTACAAAGGGTAATACGGTAGAAATGCTGCCTGTTTCCAGACGTCCCCTTGGAACGAGAGAGGCACAGTGGAGGTTTGCCCAATATCCTCACAGCAGCCCACTCGTGAGGGAGGGAGAGAGGGAGGGATGGAGATACAAAGAAAGAGAGAGAAAACATCCTACTCTCTAATGCTGCATTTGACTTTTGCTTTTCTCTCACACTGGACTTCACACTTTCCCTGGAATTTCAGCGACGTAGTTACTGCAGGTTTATTGTTATTTATAAAGATTCTGGGATTTTTTCAAAGGATCTTAAAGCCATTTGGCATACCTTTGGAGATGCTCTAAGGAAATATTTCAAGTCAGAGTTTTATATTCCACTAGCATGGCCCGTGGAATTGAATCTTTAGTGTCTTTGAACCCTTTTTACTCTGTGGATTCGGCGCAGGGAGAACACTCTGACAACTGCAAGTTCTGGCTGTTGGATCTGGGTAGGTGCCATGTGTAGGACAAAAGTAAATTGCTTCCTCTTATCCTGTTAATGCTAGATTTGCTTCTTATGCAGTGTGCTTGGGAAAACACAAATGATAAGTTGCGCTAAGTTGTTCTGGTTTAGCGGCTTGCTGCTATTGTTTGTTCCTCTGGTGAAAATGTAACGAAAGCATAACATTAGGATCTCAATTAGACTATGCTTCTGGTCTTATGACATTAAAACGGGTCTTTTTTTGCTCTAAAGTGCGACATTGAAGCTCCAGCTGTGCAAGAAACAACTGCAACTCTACATTTGTCGTTTTGACAGCTTGTCCTTATTTGCTGGGTTTGCATCAGCTATTTTTGTACGGGCTTTGTGCTGCAATTTCACAGTTCATCTGTCGATCATGTGGTGGCATTATAGCTGCAAAAGTAATTTGGTGAATGCATCGTTACATAATGAAATATTAAAATTCACTAAAATCACCAGGATAAGATTATGTCTTCGTTCCTGTTGAAATCCAGGTTGGGCTCACAGATGGACAGAGGGTGTTGTTGAGGTCAAACTGACGAGAAGGGGAGAATGAGGACTCTTAAACAATGGAATCCCTTTCCTTTTTAATGTTTTCACAGGTGTCTGCTAGATACAGTGTGATAAACCATTACAAATCACCCAAATATGCACTAGTTCTGCCAGAATGTGCACTGGGTGGTCTCTCATCCCATTACCACTCCCTTCCCTAAATGTGGCTGTTGGTGGCAAGCCCTCTCTAGCGTTGTACACATTTTTTCAGATCATCTACCAAAATCCCCTGGAGCTCTCCCCACACGCTGCACCTCCGCCCCTAAAAGCACGTTCCCAGCCACACCAACTGATGTTTATGGCTTACAGCGCTTTTTTGGATCACTGCAGTTGTACAAAAGCCCCTCCACCTACCCCACTTTTATTCTTAGAGACACAAGAACACACATAAAGTTGTAAATCTAGCATGTTCTTTGCAGCAGCGTAAAGGAGCATCGACTGAGTTGTCACATTGTGTCGGAAGCTTGCTGATAAATCACATAATGCTTACGTATGTGATAGAACATCTGGTGGGTTCTTCTGAAGGACATTAGCCCACAAAGTTAAAGTGAATAGGAGTATTGAGAAGTCTATCACAAGTACTGTTGTTTTGTATGTTTAGCCAGAATTATGAAGAAAGTAGAATACATTTTAAGTTTTTCTCATCTATGTACGTATACTTCCTAACCAATTTATTAGACCACCTGCAAAAAAATATTATTATATATTATTATGTTATTTATTAGGCAAATAAGAAACTGAATTCCTGTTTCTGTATCTAAGGATGAGCCTGCAGGCTGGACTGTTCTCAGTGCGCCCCAGGGTGGCTGTGGCTACAATGTAGCTTGCCATCACCAGTGTGTGAATGTGTGTGTGAATGGGTGGATGACTGGATATGTAAAGCGCTTTGGGGTCCTTAGGGACTAGTAGAGCGCTATACAAATACAGGCCATTTACTGTTCTAAGAAGTCAGCAATTAATCAAACTTGTAACTGCTAAACCAGATTTTTTTTCAGCTTTTTTTGTAAAAGAGTACGTTTTAAAATCCAAAAATAAAATTAATGATAATACAATAAAGAAAAAATATCTAAATGTAAGTTATAGAAAAACTCAAACTTCTTTAAAGCGGACACTGTTGCTCCCGCTGCCAGTAGAACATTCTGTGTTATTTTTAGCAGCAAAATTGAAAGGTCTTCAAGGATGATGCCTATAATACAGTTAATGCAGTTATAGCTCATTTGAACAAAAAACATGATTTATTTCTGTGATTTAAATATATATATAGGCAAGGTGGTTAGCACTGTTGCCGCACAGCAAGAAGGTCCTGAGTTCAATTCCACCATCAGGCCGGGGTCTTTCTGTGTGGAGCATGTTCTCCCCGTGTCTTTGTGGGTTCCCTCCGGGTACTCCGGCTTCCTCCCACCTTCCAAAGACATGCAGTTTGTGGGGGTAGGTTAATTGGATAATCCAAATTGCCACTAGGTGTGAATGTGCGAGTGAATGTGAGTGCGAATGGTTGTCTGTCCCTGTGTGTTGGCCCTGCGACAGACTGGCGACCTGTCCAGAGTGTACCCCGCCTCTCGCCCTATGACAGCTGGGATAGGCTCCAGCGCCCCCCGCGACACTGAAAAAGGAGAAGCGGAAGCGAATGGATGGATGGATGGATTTAAATATAATTGCCAGTAAAAGAATAAAATTAAAAAGAAGGCTTCAAACAAATTGCCACTTCCCTCTGTTTGTTTCCCCACGAGCGAGAGGCTGACCAGCTGTTCGAGAGGTGTCTCACACTTTCATTTACACTCCTGTTAGATCAACATCTTCAGTTTGCCACTTAACACTTATCAAGCCAAAGCTTGAAGATTTTTAAGCATGAGACAGGTGGGACTAGTGAAAAATCAACAGCGTCACACTTACTACTTATGTAAACAATATCTTGCACACTGTATATCTGCATATTGATCACAATAAATAACCAGCACATTCCATTCTCTGCTTATGTATATGCAAACCTATAAAATTCCAGTGCAGTTATGAAGACAGTTTTACCTCACTGCTACTGTTTTATAAAGTAGTATTTTTTGCTATTATTTGAATTACATCAAGGTGAGGCTATGAAACAAGTAGCTGTACCTCATGCTTGTTAACCACCGCATGTCTGCAGGAACCACAGTCCATTTGCTCTTCATGAGAAGTCCTCACTGGGCAACCGTGGCTCAGGGGGTTGGGAATCGCATCTGTAACCGGAAGGTCGCCGGTTCGATCCCTGGGCTCTCTGTCCTGGTCGTTGTGTCCCTGGGCAAGACACTTTACCCTACTTCTGCTCACCGGACCTGGAGTACCTAATGATTAAGTGCCGGCCATTCTGGCTACCGAGGGAATTTACAGCAGTGATTATTACGGCTGTTTACATTCCCCCACAAGCCGACACTGACCGTGCACTCAGGGAACTGTACAGCGCGATCAGCAGCGAGGAAACCGCACACCCAGAGGCAGCGTTTATCACAGCCGGAGACTTTAATAAGGGAAACCTGAAGAAAGTCTCACCAAAACTCCATCAACACATCCTTTTCAACACACGTGGAAACCGGCAACTCGACCACTGTTACACCTCTTTCCAGGATGCGTACAAAGCCCTCCCCCGCGCCCCATTCGGCCAATCAGATCACTGCTCCATCCTGCTCCTGCCCGCCTACAGGCAGAAGCTGAAACAGGAAGCTCCAACCCGGAGGGCGGTGCACTGTTGGACGGACCAATCGGAGTCTGCGCTGCGGGACTGTTTTGATCACGCGGACTGGGAAATGTTTCACGTGGCCGCCAGAGACATTGATGAATACACAGACTCAGTCTGTGGATTTATCAGGAAATGCGTGGAAGATGTCGTCCCATCCAGAACAGTTAAATCCTTCCCAAATCAAAAACCCTGGATTAACGGAGATGTTCGCGCGGCACTGGCGGCACGGAGCACCGCCTTTGCCTCCGCGAACACATCGGACTACAAACACGCACATTACCAACTCCGGAAGACGATCAAAGCAGCCAAACGTGAGTACAGGGACAGGGTGGAACAACAGTTTGACAACCCTCGGAGTATGTGGCAGGGACTAAACACGATCACAGACTTTAGAGGGAAAACCAGCACACCGCAGACCACGGCCTCTCTGTGTGAGGATCTAAACGTATTCTACGCTAGATTCGACACAGCGAACACCATGAGACCGGACAGTGTGCGCACCGCGGATGACGTCAGTGCGCACACTGTGTCTGAGGAGGATGTGCGGAAGTGCTTCAGGAAGGTGAACGCACGCAAAGCTACTGGTCCGGACGGGATTCCCGGCCGCGTCCTCAGGTCATGCGCGGCTCAGCTGGCTGGAGTGTTCACGCACATCTTCAACCTTTCCCTCTCTCTGTCTGTAGTCCCAGCCTGCTTCAAAATGGCCACCATCGTCCCTGTACCCAAATCCTCCACCATCTCCTCATTGAACGACTGGCGACCTGTAGCCCTGACCCCCATCGTAAGCAAATGCTTCGAGAAGCTGGTCAGGGACTTCATCTGCTCTGCACTACCCGACTCACTGGACCCTCTACAGTTTGCATACCGCCACAACAGGTCCACTGATGATGCCATAGCCCTGACACTACACACTGCCCTGTCACACCTGGAGAAGAGAGACACGTATGTGAGGATGCTGTTTGTAGATTACAGCTCAGCATTCAATACCATCGTTCCCTCGAAGCTGGACAGGAAACTGCAGGATCTAGGACTGAGCAGCTCCCTCTGCAGCTGGATCCTTAGCTTCCTGTCTGACAGACGCCAGGTGGTCAGACTGGGCAGCATCACCTCATCCCCCATCACACTGAACACTGGTGCTCCACAGGGGTGTGTACTGAGCCCTCTCCTGTACTCACTCTACACCTACGACTGCACAGCCACTAACAGCTCCAACATCATTGTGAAGTTTGCGGACGACACTACAGTGGTGGGTCTTATCACCAACGGTGATGAGACGGCTTACAGGGAGGAGGTCAGCGCCCTGACCCACTGGTGTCAAGACAACCATCTCACCCTCAACGTCGCAAAGACAAAGGAGTTGATAGTGGACTTCCGGAGGTGCAGAGAAGTACACACCCCCATCACCATCAACGGCGCTGCTGTGGAGAGAGTGAGCAGCTTCCGGTTCCTTGGAGTACATCTGGCTGAGGATCTTACGTGGTCAGTACACACAAACAAAACAGTGAAGAAGGCGCAGCAGCGCCTCTTCTTTCTCAGGAGACTGAAAAGATTCGGCATGAGCCCCCGCATCCTCAGGACCTTCTATCGCTGTGCCATTGAGAGCATCCTCACTGGATGCATCACCACCTGGTATGGCAACAGCACCGCCTACAACTGCAAAGCTCTCCAGCGAGTAGTGCGGTGCTCTGAACGGATAATTGGAGGTGAGCTTCCCTCCCTCCAAGACATCTACAGGAAGCGGTGCCTGAGGAAAGCGGGGAGGATCATCAAGGACTCCAGTCACCCCAGCCATAAACTGTTCAGACTGCTTCCATCAGGAAGGAGGTTCTGCAGCATCCGGTCCCGTACCAGCAGACTGAGAGACAGCTTTTTCCATCAGGCCATCAGACTGCTGAACACGTCATAGACACCTCAGCTTCACTACTGGAACTTCAACATTATGCACTCCACACTGTATATAAATGCCACTTGTTTTGCACATATTCAACTCTGTATATTTTATATATTTTATTATTATTATTATTATTATTTTATTTTATTTTTTTACTATTTAATTTGTAAAAATGTGTACACACACACACACACACACACACACACACACACACACACACACACACACACACACACACACGTAGGAAAATATTTAGTATACACATCCAGAAATGCATACACTATTATATATTGTACATATATTTATTAGTTTCAGGTTGGCCATTCTTGTATTTTGCTCGTTTGTGTTGTTGTGTTTGCACATCTCTGTTGCTTGTGGGTCTCGCACACAAGAATTTCACTCGCATGTGCTGTGCCAGTGTGCCTGCACATGTGATGTGACAATAAAAAGTGATTTGATTTGATACTTGCCTACTGGTGTTGGCCAGAGGGGCCGATGGCGCGAAATGGCAGCCTCGCTTCTGTCAGTCTGTGGTTACAACTGTAGCTGCCTCCACCAGTGTATGAATGTGAGAGTGAATGAATAGTGGTATTGTAAAGCGCTTTGGGTGCCTTGAAAAGCGCTATATAAATCCAATCCATTGTTATTCTCTGTGCTTTCCTAGTGAAAGCAGCAGTTTTCACCTAAGTGCTGGAGCTGATCAGTGTGGTCTCTCAGTTCAGTGATCATTTTAGCGGTTACCTTAATCACTTTAGCTTGGGTTAAATTTGATTTAACTGCTACAGTTTATCAGTCTGGGTGAACATGTATCAAAGACTCATCTGGTTCCCATTAGTGAACAACAGTTGTCTAATGCAGGTATTTACCTACACTCTTCCTGATATTAAACACTAATAAATCAAAGGTCTAGTCAGCACCTGTAGTTTTAACTTTTAGCATGAATAGTGGATCAAATGTAAACATGATTTGGGGAAGGATTCAGAACTCTTAAGTGAGGGATTTGGAATCCTCGGAGACCAACAAAGGTATTCTGAGTCATCAGAATTACAGCCTTAAACAGGATCTGTGAATGCACCCGTGACTAAAAAATTCCAGGGTAGTACTGTAACCAGCAATTGTGACTGGTTTTCATTTAGTACTGCAGGGGATCTGTTAGAGGAGAGCATTTTACAAAGCTCCCCCACAAATCTGCTCTAACCAGCGAGGTTGCACGTAAAACTTTTGAGCCAACAAAAGCGATGAAGTTGCCCTCAAGCAAAACACACAAATCTTCGACACCCCCTGTTGTCTTTAAATAGAGTGTTTGGGTGGAAAATATTGATTTGCAAAGCGTCCCAAGTTTCCCCTTCCTATCCCTTCAAGATGTTTGAACAGAATGAAAGCAACCTGTAAAAAACATGTGTTCTCATTTCTGTGCCATCAAAGTGCACCATATTGAAAGATTTTTACCGTGAGAAGAAGATGGTGCGAGGAATCTTAGTAAAGATGGATTTAAAGCCTTTGCAGTGCCTGATGTGGGAGATTCTTGTTGTTGAGGAACCGAGCTGTCTTCATTCCTTTGCATGTGACGTAAGAACACATTCTATAAGTAAGAAGAAAAGTCTTCTGGAGGCTTAATGACGGCCACACATTCACATGTTGCTGCATTAAGTCAGGCTGGGTGAAATCGTCCAATGAAGAACGGCAGAAATTCCACACCTGCTATTCATAAAAGCCGTTCGGCTCAGGCGTGTGCCTTAATCTTTTGCAGCTGCACCTTTTTAAATGCTCTAATGACTGAATTTGAGTATTTTAAACCTTGCCTTTAGTCTAGCTGTAAAACCTAGATAACTTCTAAAAGATGAAAAACATCTCTCTGTTCTCCTTTCTGGATGTTTGTTTTCAAGCTCATCGTGTTTTCATGCAAACAATTTAAAGCAGAGTGATGTAGGAGGAGAGTGTGTTGTCCTGACTCATCGCCCCTGTATGAATAAACATATTTTTGCAGTCACTTCCTCACTGGAAGTCGTGTCCACAATGAAAAGGTCATCACCGCCTGTATCAAGAAACGGCCTTTAATTTAACTCGCTGTATTAACAGCAAGGATCTTTAAGCTGGAGCTGGAGCGAGGAGAGCGGATCACCGGAGGCGATTCAAACCATCAATCCCGACAGTGATCATGGGCAACGTGAACTCGCTACAGAATAAGATTGACGAACTGTGCGCTCTGAACAACCACAGACTATACCGTGAGTGCAGCTTGTTTATCTTCACGGAGACGTGGCTAACCGAGCTAACGCCGCAGGCTAACGTAGACCTATGCGGTTTCACATCCATGAGAGCCGATAGGGACACGCAGGCCAGCGGAAAAAGCAGAGGTGGGGGACTCATTGTCTACGTTAACAACAGATACTGTAACCCTGGACACGTCTCCGTTAAAGTTTCGGTATGCCGTCCGGACCTGGAGCTGCAAGCTGTTAGCTTGCGGCCATATTATCTACCTCGGGAGTTCAGTCATGTGATCTGTGTGTGTGTTTACATCCCTCCGAGGGCCGACGCAACAGCTGCCTGTGAGAAAATACACACAGTCACAGCAAGACTTCAGACACAAAACCCCGAGGCTTTCATTATTATATCTGGAGACTTTAACCATGCCACACTGGACTCTACTCTGGCTGCTTTTCACCAGTTTGTGAATTGTCCCACAAGGAGCAACAGGACAATTGACCTACTGTATGCTAATGTGAGAGATGCATACAGACCACAACCTGGTTTACCTACAGCCACAATACACACCCCTCATCCAAAGGCAGCCGGTCACAACGCGCTCCATCCAGAGATGGACCCCAGAAAAGGAGGATGCTCTGAGGGACTGTTATGACACCACAGACTGGGATGTGCTCCTGAGCCCACATGGTGAGGACATAGAGGGGGCGACACACTGTCTTACAGACTATCTCAACTTTTGTGTGGACACGGTCGCCCCTGCTAAGACGGTACGGTGTTATCCTAATAACAAACCGTGGGTAACACAGGAAGTCAAAGCTGTCCTCAACATGAAGAAGAAGGCTTTCAGGAGCAAAGTGAAGGAGGAGATGAAAGCAGCACAGCGGGTGGTGAAACGCTGCCTGAGGGAAGCAAAGGACACCTACAGGAGGAAGGTGGAGCAGAAGTTGGAGAGGAACAATATGAGGGAGGTCTGGAATGGTGTGAAAACCATCACAGGCCACAACACCAAGAAAAGCACAGTGGGGGGGGACTGTGGAGAAGGCAAACGAACTCAACAACTTCTTCAACAGGTTTGACCAGCCCACAACCCCCCCACCCTCACCCTCACCTTCACTACAGAGTCCAATCCCCACTCTCCTACCTCCCTCGCTTCCCCCCCTTCCTGACACCATGACACCCCCCTCCTCCAATCCCTCTCTCAGCAGCAAGACATCTCCCCCCCTCCCCTCCTCCCAAACATCTCCCAGTGTCACAGTGGATCAGGTCAGGAGACAACTGAGGAAGCTTCGCCCCAGAAAGGCAGCAGGCCCAGACAAGGTGTGTCCTAGGATGCTAAAGGCGTGGGCTGCTGAACTTGGGGAGCCGCTACAACGAGTCTTCAACCTCAGTCTGCGACTGGGGAGAGTGCCCGCCCTATGGAAGACATCCTGCATCGTCCCGGTCCCCAAAAAGAACCGGCCCAATGAGTTGAATGACTTCCGACCGGTGGCACTGACGTCACATCTTATGAAGACCCTAGAGCGGCTCTTCCTCAACCTCCTCCGACCACAGGTACAACATGCTTAGGACCCACTACAGTTTGCATACAAGGCGGGTGTCGGAGTGGAGGATGCCATCCTGTACCTCCTACACAGAGCCCACTCACACCTGGATGGGGGAAAAGGCACGGTCAGGATCCTGTTTCTTGACTTTTCCAGTGCCTTTAATACCATCCGGCCCTGTATGCTTCAGGAAAAACTGAACAGGATGGAGGTGGACCCCTGCCTGGTCGCTTGGATCTCCGACTACTTCACCGACAGACCACAGTACGTCAGGCTGAAGGACATCACGTCTGACACAGTGGTCAGCAGCACAGGAGCCCCACAGGGAACTGTGCTGTCCCCTCTTCTCTTCACCCTGTACACCTCTGACTTCTGCTACAACTCTGAATTATGCCACATTCAGAAGTTTGCAGACGACACGGCCATCATGGGGTGTATCTGGGATGATCAGGAAGAGGAGTACAGAAGTCTGGTGAGGAACTTTGTCGCATGGAGTCACACAAACCACCTGCAACTCAACACCTCAAAGACTAAGGAACTGGTTGTGGACTTCGGGAGGTCTAGAGCAGGTCCACTGCCGGTTCAGATAGAGGGGGAGGAGGTGGAGGTGGTCAACAAGTACAAATACCTCGGGCTGTGGGTGGACAATAAACTGGACTGGTCATGCAACACAGAGCACCTGTATAAAAAAGCCCAAAGCCGACTGTACTTCCTCAGGAGGCTGAGGTCTTTTAACATCTGCAGGAAGCTCCTGAGGATGTTTTACCAGTCGGTGGTTGCTGGAGTACTTTTCTATGCTGTGGTGTGCTGGGGGAGCAGCACAGCAAAGAAGGACTCATCCAGGCTGGAGAAACTGATCAGGAAGGCTAGCTCTGTGGTCGGCATGAAGCTGGACACTCTGGTGACAGTGGCAGAGAAAAGGACATTAAAGAAACTGATGGACATTATGGACAATGCCAGGCATCCTCTGCACACGGCCATTAACAACCAGAAGAGTCTGTTCAGTGACAGGTTGCTTCTCCCAAAGACAAGAACTAACAGACTTAAAAACTCCTTTGTCCCACACGCCATCAGACTGTTTAACTCCTCTCTGGAGGGGAGAGGGAGGGGAAACAGGAGGACAAAGGAGGGGGGAACAACTAAGCTGTAGTGCCTCTTCACCTCACTGTGCAATACCTTTTGTGCAATACTTATGTAAATAGTCAACGGTGCAATAGACTCAATACTTGAAATGTGCAATTCACTTGTATTTTTATTTTTTATTCCTATTTATTCTATTTATCCCCTTCGTATATTTTATTTATATTGTCTCTGTATTTATATATATATATATGTGTGTGTGTGTGTGTGTGTGTGTGTGTGTGTATATATATATATATATATATATATATATATATATATATATATATATATATATATATATATATATATATATATATATATATATATATAATATAATATAATATAATATTCTGTAACTCTGTAACTTCTGTCGGTGCTGTGCTTTTTTGGAAATCGAATTTCCCAGAGGAACCCACCCGAGGGATTAATAAAGTTCTATCTAATCTCTCTAATCTAAAGAAATCAGTGTAATAAAAACAGAGGGCAAAATAGGATTTAAAACAAAGACTTTAACATGAATAAAACTATGGGTATAATATAACAAGCGCTTCATTTAACAGACCGGTGTTAAATTGTTTTTTGAAATATATTGAAAGCCTGTATGAGGGGTTAAATCAGTAGGTGGTTTCACTGCTGAAAAGCAGTGATGGACCAGCAGTGATCTGGCTGAAACATAAAAGGAAATGAAGTCTCTCATGTAGAGGGGAACGAAACAAACGGGTTCTATAAGGTACAGAGAGCCAGTGCAGTGTCACTGTAGTTCATTTTGTTTGTTCGTTTGTTTGCTTGTTTTCTAAATTCAACAAAAAAAAGAATAAGTGCTGTTTATTAGTCTAAATTGGCAGTGATAAAAGCATGAAGAAATGAGGCATTGTTCTGTAGAGGTGGGAATCAGCATACAACTCGCGATACGATATTATCAGAATACTTAACGCACGATACGATATTATTGCGATTTTTTAAAATATTTTGCGATATTTAAATTCTGCACATAAAGGTAAAGTTTATCAATATTCATTTTATCTAATATCAAAGTCTCACACTCAGTCTTTCTCTCATTTCAGTCAGTTTTATTGTTGACAAACTTGAATGGTTTGTATTACAGTCTAGTCCAACTTAACTGAATGCAACCATCTGGTACAATTATAGCTATTCTGAACTATGCAATTTATGAAAACTATGCAGCCCATTCAGCAACTGACGAATTTGAAAGTAAATTTAAAAAAACTATAATTTTACATTAAATAAAAAAGTTTTAAACTTAATTAAAATTAAACATGTCTTAAATTAAAATAAGTAAACTGTCATGTTTATTGCTGCCAAAAAAAAAAGTTAAACACATTTGGACAGTGAAGGAATGTCAGGATTCTTGCTCAGAAAAAGGATCAACATGCTCTGAAGTCAACATGCTCTGAAGTCAACATGCTCTGACTCCAGAGCATGTTGACTTCAGAGAAAAAATTGTTTGTAACAAAATATCGATTTCTGCTGTCCCTGTATCGATACATTATTAGCAAACAAAATATCACGATACTACACAGTATCGATTTTTTCCCCCACCCCTATTGTTCTGAAAGGTCAGACTTTGAAAATGGAAACAAGTTTTGGGTCCCACACTCTCGTAATCTTTGAATTCAGGTCTTTTCTGTCCCTTTACCGCACATATGTGAACAAATGGGTCATTCTAAAGAGCTCAGTGAATTGTGGTACAGAAAGAGGATGCGACAAGAAGTCACTCTTTTGTCCTAGATCAGCTTGTAAAGCGGAAACATTTAGAAGCCACAGCAGCTTAACCACAAAGTATCAGATCGCGGTCATTAAGTGCTGAGGCGCATAGTGTGTAAAAGCCTCTATCAGTCACTTATTGCTGTCTCAATAACTAAGTTTGAAGCCTCCTCTGGCATTAACATCAGCAGAGAAATTGCACCGGGAGCTTCTTGGCATGGCTGAACAGCTCCTGTAGGTGTGATGTGTTGTGGCCCCAGTACTTTTGTCCATTTAGATTATTTCTAAGATTAAAAAAACAGTATAGTTTAAAATCCCTAATTTTATGTTATTATTATACGATGTTTGCATGCACTGGGGATGCTTTCATAATTTTTCTATAACTACAGCTCTCCGTCGTGCATAAAAATTGTAGCTGACATGGTGATTGATAATAATTTGGCCAAATAGAGAAAAAAAAACATAGTATAAAACAATCTTGGGATGAAAGTGTGTCCAACAGTACATGTCCACCGTGGCTGACAAACTGTGCAGCAGTGTAATTAATTTCAATTAATTAACATAATGTATTCTGTGGTATCCACTGCTTGTGGTTTTTGTTTTTCTTTCTCTCATGAAATGAGCAGATCGAGAAAAACTTTTAAATCAGGTTGTTACCCTCGGTTGAACTGCTTGAGGATATCCACCCTCATCCTGAGATTGCTCAGAGATTGTCAGAAGCTTGTTTAGTTGTCAGACTTGTGAGTCTCCCATCAGCATTTTCAGCGAGAGCAAAGGAAGCTAAAGAGGAGGATGGTAGTGCAGTGAATGATAAAGGGTGATACAAGGGCAAACAAATTAAGCTTAGAGGGAGATAAGTAAGAGTAAATGAGCAGAGACAGGTGAGACAGACAGATGGCTGTATGTTTGAAGTACTCAGACAAAGCCTCAAGCATCCCTTTATACTGCGTTATTTTCTCACCGCTCCATTTCTAGTCGAAGAAAAAGAGCTTTCCTCCTACAGATTCCCCGAGGAACCGTCATCACTGTGAGAGGGGGAGGAGGCCATCCTGCCTCCTGCACAGAGCACAAACAAACACATCCACAGTTATCTTTAACATATATTGACTTTATTTTTTTCTTCTCTCTGCCTCTAGGCTATGTTACATATGCATAGAGTTTTGTTTAATGCAGAAATAGATGAGTTGGTGACACTTAACATCTTAACATGAATATGTATGATTTTTGCAATGAGCAAAAATTCAACAGATTTGATTTGGGTCATACTTGCATATTCCAGGACGAGTTTGTGCCAGTGTAAAAGCATGTGTGATGTAAACAAACCTTCACAACAGCACAATCAGATAGCATTAATCACATGGATTAGCTGTCCATTGTTAGTCCCTGATTTGAAAGATCTGCCAGTCAGTGTAAAACTGAAAAAAGTTTGTTTTTTTCTTTAATGGTTGCATGTTCTTTGCGTTTCGTTTGAGTAACACTGGATGTGCTTCGTTCTCTTTCCTCTGTCCATTCAGACACCTTGTCCGTATCCAGCAATGACGCCCTGCAGCCCGGCTCCAGCCAAACGCTGGGTCCTCACAGCTCCCCAGGTCCCAAACGTCCTGGAAACACACTAAGGAAGTGGCTGACGAGTCCGGTTCGGCGGCTCAGCTCCGGTAAAGCCGACGGCCACGTCAAAAAGCTCGCCCACAAGCATAAGAAGAACCGCGATGGCACGAGGAAGAACATGGACGCGATGCCCGGCTCGCAGAAGGACTCTGACGACAGCGCCGCCACTCCACAAGATGAGACCCTGGAAGAAGTAAGACGACGCACCGTAATGCTGAATAACTGTGACCATGTCTGACTCTGAACTACCACTTGTTCTTTATTTCTCTCCAGCGTATGCGCAATGAGGGGCTGAGCAGCGGCACCCTGTCCAAGTCTTCCTCATCGGGCATGCAGAGCTGCGGTGAGGAGGAAGGAGAAGAGGGGGCGGACGCTGTCCCGCTGCCTCCCCCAATGGCCATTCAGCAACACAGCCTGCTTCAGCCCGACTCTCAGGATGACAAGGTGGGGACATGCAGAGCAATCGAGACGCAGTCATAAATATATGATGTACACACAACAGCTCATCATGTGCATCAGCAAGAGAGACAGTAAGATAGATTGAACAGCATAAAGTGGACAAATATTTGAGCTTTTTCTTTGTTTATTTCTGTTTGTATTTGTTCTGTTATTAATCCACATGACTCATAGGCAGCAAGATTTTTAACTTGCTCCTCCACTCACAGCTTAAAATAACAGCTTAACTTTATTTTGGCACTAATAACTCTGCCTGTTTTCTCCTATTTTCTTAATGGTTGCATGTTCCCTCCTTCAGCATTATGTTGATTTCTGTTCTGCTTCTCTTCTGTCCCAGTTTCCCTATCTGTCCATGTGAAACCCTCTAAATGATCCTATCTAGATTTTTCCTTTCTTTCCTTTCTGTCTAATTAAATTCCCTCTGCATGTTTTTTCTTCTTTTTTTTCTTCTTTTTTTGCTGAAGTGAATCCATTTACATGTCTTTGCAGTAGCAAAATGTCTGTGACATTAAATGGTTGTGCATTGTGGATCGTTTAAATCTCGCCCTGCCCTTTGTGCCTCCGACTAAGCTCTGTAGCAGAGGCAAACTTTCCGTCCAATGGAGTATTTTTTCGACCAATTATGGCGCGTGTGCTTGAAGAGCACTCCAATCACAGTTTCCCCCTGACCTAAACCCACCTCATAACCCCTGTTTTCCCAAGAATATAGTCTGTGATTGGCTCCAAGTTGGCTCCCAATTAACCCTTTTATTAGGGAGATCACACAAACCAAGTCTTTATTTGGACATGTGGAATATCGAGGTCCAAATCACGACAATGGTGAGCTCAAGTCTCTAAGAATGTATGACTCCTGTATGCATGCACACCTAAAAGTTCTCCATTCACAGTGTCTTGAAGATTAACCGTTAGTTTTCTTTATTCCTTCCATTTCTTCTCTCTCTTTCAGTCTGCATCTCGGCTGTCTGGCCGTCCCAGTAGCTCAGAGACACCCAGTGCGGCTGAACTGGTCAGTGCCATCGAAGAACTGGTGAAGAGCAAGATGGTGAGATGGATTTCATAAACACTCACAAATACTTGTAAATGAGGCCCACTTGCACACAGAACAATTTTAATAGATGTAGATACAAGCGCACGCTTTCTTTCTGGTGTTAGTGACAGAGAATGGCATCATTGCCAGCAAGTCATCTGTCAAAACTGTGACTAACTATCCCAGCTGTCCTCTGTTCCAACAAATGGGCACTGCACGCTGGCGAATATCCCCAGTATACTCATGCAGACTGGCCTCCACGTATATTATGCTTCATTTCGATAAAGATAAGTAAGTGGAACATATTTTTCTGCCTCTTAATTTCTTAATTCTTTAATTCAGTCACTGGAAGACCGTCCCAGTTCTCTGTTGGTGGAGCAAGGTGACAGCAGCTCTCCCTCTCTCAATCCCTCCGACAACTCCCTCCTCTCCTCCTCCTCACCCATCGACGAGGTGGACGAGCGCAAATCTGGCTTCCTCAAGAGAAGACAGTGAGTTATAAGTCCTGTTGGTGTTTTTATAAATAAAAGCTGCTTGAACCCAGACAGTAAATGATGTTTGTCCTCATTCGTGTGCTTATATGGAGCATTTCTGATATTCATCCACAGCTGAGCGTTGCATTCGTCTTACGTGACAATTTCTGTGTGTTCTTTCTCTCAGTTATGTACTTCTGGAGCTGGTGGAGACTGAGAGAGACTATGTCAGAGACCTGGGATCAGTGGTGGAGGTAAGAAAAGAAGACAATCTGGATAAATAAATTTTCGGACATAGTTGTTGGTCAGCGTTTGCTTGTGCTTCTTACACTTTGGGTGGCTCTTTCTTTCAGGGCTACATGAGCAGAATGAAAGAGGAAGGAGTTCCAGATGACATGAAAGGAAAAGACAAGATTGTTTTTGGAAACATCCATCAGATCTATGACTGGCACAAAGAGTACGCTGACAGAATCCTTCAGCTGTAGTACCTGCCCCTGCTTCAGGGCATATGCAGCATTATACAAAGAAAATGTCAACATGCTGTTTCTTGGCAGGTTAAATCACATGTCTGTATCCATTCACAGTTTTTTCCTGGGAGAACTTGAAAAGTGTTTGGAGGATCCTGACCGGCTGGGACCGTTATTTGTCAAACAAGTAAGAAATGCACTAGTTTTGCAGCATGATTTTGTTAAAGAGGGTATTACATGTTCTTATCTGTAATATTCTTTTCTGTTTTTGTTGCAAATACAGGAACGGAGACTGCACATGTATATTGTGTACTGCCAAAACAAGCCTAAGTCTGAGCACATCGTGTCGGAGTATATTGATACGTACTTTGAGGTAAGATTGTTTAATCATTTTGCACCTCATAGCCACAGCATGCTATCTGTATTGTATTGTCCGTGTCATGAGTCAGGTCCCGGACATGATAGATTTTTATTTTTCTTCAGGACCTGAAGCAGCGACTGGGACACAGACTGCAACTCACTGACTTACTCATCAAACCTGTCCAGCGCATAATGAAGTACCAACTGCTACTGAAGGTAAATCTTTTTCTGTACAACATAAATTATGATCAACGCAGTCTGAATTTCTCTCCTTACCTCTGTTAACTTCTTCACAGGATCTTCTTAAAATTTCTAAGAAGGCTGGAGTGGATGCCACAGAGCTGGAGGTACAATCGAGAAAAAGCCCAGGATTCAGCACAAAACTAATGAAGCAATAATAATCTGTTGTGTTTTCCAATGAATGCTGTGAAAGTATCATAACTAGATAAGTAGTTTTTAACTTTTTTTTTCTCTCGTGTTCTTCCACAGAAAGCTGTAGAAGTGATGTGCGTGGTCCCAAAACGCTGCAATGACATGATGAATGTTGGGCGCCTTCAAGGCTTTGATGTAAGTCTCCCTTTGGTACCTCTGATAGTGTGTGAATGTTTCCAAAATACATAATACAATAGAGTAAATGCTTCACATTTTTTGTCTTGCTTCAGGCAACTGCCACTAGGTGTCAGTGTGCGCTTGTTTTTGCAGCTCTAGTTTGTTGTCGGATTTTGTGTGTTTTCATTTTTTCTAATAACTTATCCAAAATAAAACTATTTAAGAAAACTCCTTCACCATCTAGAACTTTCTTTGGATTGCCTGTTTGTTTCTCAGGGTAAAATTGTGGCTCAGGGCAGATTGCTTCTCCAAGACACTTTCATGGTTTCAGACCAGGACGGAGGGCTCCTATCCAGGATGAAAGAGAGGAGAGTGTTTCTGTTTGAGCAGATAGTTATCTTCAGTGAACCCCTGGACAAAAAGAAGGGCTTCTCTACTCCTGGCTACCTCTTCAAGAACAGCATTAAGGTGAATACAGCTCACTTAAATAGCTTTGAGACCAACTGTGGACTTACTTTGGATTGTCCCTATTGATCATGAAGCTAAACCTGCTCTATTTTATTTCATATCTATATATTTTTTCTTATCTTTGTCTCTTTACCCTTGCCTGCCACATAACTTCAGGTGAGCTGGTTGGGTCTAGAAGAAAATGCTGATGACCCCTGCAAGTTCACACTGACCTCCAGGTCATCTAGTGGCAACCTGGAGAGGTACACTTTCCATTCACCAAGTCCTGGAGTCAGTCAAGTCTGGATCCATCAGGTCAGCCAGATCCTGGAGAATCAGAGAAATTTCCTCAATGGTAAGAAATTGTTGTGAATACTGTAACACACAAAATTACATTTTTACATAAAACATTTTGACACTCTTGGTCCTTTTAGTTTAAGAGGGCTATTAAGTTGTTAAAAAAAAAACCTCTTGTCTGCTCCCACAGCTTTGACGTCACCTATAGAGTATCAGAGGAACCATGTGGGAGGTGGTGGGCCAAGCGGTCCACCTAGCAGCAGCAGTACTGCAGGTCTACCAGGAGGCAGCAGCTCCAACAGTACCTGCAATATGGGGGGAGGAGGTGGCGGCGAAGGCAGCTCTGGAGGATCAGGGGGTAGCGCCTCCTCCCTGTGCGGCCCGCGCTCCCGACCATCTCGCATCCCCCAGCCGTCCTCACGCCTCCCCCAGCCTGTTCACCACCATCACCCCCCGGGCCCCGAGGGTCCCGACAGATCAGCAGGTATGTGGTCACTCTGCCACCCACAGCCGCTTCAGTCCCTCTCCTCTAACCCCCGTTCAGGCAACACAGCTAATGGAGAGCTGTTAGCCTCAGAGGTCCCTAAGATGAGGATGCTGGATAGTCCTCATGGAAGTAACAGTAATAACAGTAACAGGCCATCAGGTAGTATGGACAGCAGTGTCAGACAGGTTCTCGGAGGCTCAGAGGAAATGCCGAAGCATCAAATGGCCAGCAGACCACAGATGCCAGTAGCTCCTCTGAATTTTCATCTCAAAAGCCCTCGAGTTGGGACAGTTTCACCTCTGATATTACCTCAAACTCCCGGAGGAGGAGGAGGAAAGGAAGCGTTCGTCCCCACCAGCCCAGCTCATAAAGGCAACGCTTTCTGGGCCATAGTCCCCGCTCTGCCTCCCTCTCCTGCCAGCAGGCCAGGTTCCTTCTCCTACCCCAGTGACAATGGTGGCAGTGGAGGCGACTCTCTGGGCAGAGGAAGTTACGGGACTCCCTCTCATCACCGCCACTCCAGCCACAGTAAGGACATAGATCGCATGAGCACCTGCTCCTCCACCAGCGAGCAGTCCATACACTCCACCCAGAGCAACGGGGTAAGATGCCAAGTCGAGGCCCAGGCTTCAGCGAGGCCTAGAGTACTTACTAGTCACTAACCTCACCCTTAGTGGCTGCCTGTCTGCCAGTCAGTCAACCTGCCGCTGGCTCTGAGAATGGCTTTTAAATTCAACAACTACTACTGCTGCTGAAACACTTGAATGACTGAAGAATAACACCTATCTGAGTGCACTAACTTCACCGACAGTGTGTGTGAGGGAGATTTTTTGCCTTTCCGGAAACTACTAACAGTGTGGATCTGAGTCACAGAGAAACTTGTATCTGCTTTTCAAGACTCTCTCTGAGCTTCAGTACGCATTTGCTTTCCAACTGTAGCTACTAAACATTAACAAGTGCCATTTCAAAAACATGTTATCTCTTTTTTCCGTTAGGTGATAACTTCCAATCTCCTTTCAAAAGCTATGGGACGTTTTTTTTTTCTTTGGTTTTTGAAAACATTAGCACATTTCAAAAAAGCCGTTTCTTTTCTGGTAAGATGGTTTCTCACTTCACAGAGATTAACCTTATGATTGCACAAACAGCGTTTTGTTTTCCGCAACCTGCCTTGTTTGTTTGACAGTACCAACAGAATTTCTTTTTGAAATGGCTTTTTATCTGGTGAGATGGTTTCTCACCTCACAAAGGCTAAAAGCTTGTTTGCACAACCTGCCCTGTTTGTTTCAAAGTGTCTTCAGCACCTCTTCTTGAAAACTCGTCTTTGTCTTTGAAAACATAAAGTTCCTCATTTCATCATCCCTGCCCGGGGGGATCATAAGCTCTGTGCTTTTGTAACTTCTCAGTCTAACTTGTCAGCCCGTTGCTCTAAATACAAACAAGTGCTTTTTCAAAAAAAGAAGAAAAAAAAAAAGCATTTTGCACTGCATGCGTTCAACATATTCTCAATTTCATTTTTATACATGTTCCCTGCAATCAAACTATCCATTTGATTGGTGTGAAGTAACATTTCCCTTTTAGACATATGTGCATTTATGTATTTTCATGTGTGTTAATGTGTGCATTAACTCATGATTTAATGTGTTCTCCTCCTGACAGAGTGAAAGCAGTAGTAGCAGCAGCAGCGTGTCCACCATGCTGGTGACTCAGGATTATGTGGCAGTGAAGGAGGATGAGATCAGTGTGGTGCAGGGTGAGGTGGTCCAAATGCTAGCAAGCAACCAGCAGAACATGTTCCTGGTGTACCGGGCAGCCAATGAGCACTGCCCTGCGGCTGAGGGCTGGATCCCTGGCTACGTGTTAGGACACACTTCATCCTCAGTCACACCCGAGCTCTCCGAAGGCACCATAAAGTAAGCATAAGCAGCCTTCCTTCCTTTTTAGGTTGCCACAGAAAACACGACAGTCATAGTGATTACGATTATGTAAACGTGAAACCCGAAACTTCTCGATTTTTGTTCTTGCGTTTGTTTAGAAAGTCATTATCGTGGCACACAGCACTGCGCATTCGCCGGAAGTCTGAGAAAAGAGACAAGGAGGGCAGGAAAATTGAGAACGGCTACCGAAAGTCTCAGGACAGCCTGGCCAACAAAGTCTCTGTCAAGGTAGAAAAGTGTCACGTTAAACGCCACCCCACCGACATCCACTGCAATTTGTGCAAGAAATCTAATTATGTCTTCAAATTGTCATTTCAGCTTCTGAATCCCAACTTTATCTATGAAGGTACGTGCACGTTGTTGCTTCAGCCAAGGAGCAAATCTTTCCTTGCATTTGGAATAAAAATTCAAAAAGATAAACAATAAGCTTCACTGGGTTTTTGTTGTTGTTGTTTTTAGGTCCCCCAGAGTTCCTCATTCCAGTTAGTGATGCAACATGTGAGAGTGGCGATGCAGTTACTCTGAGGTGTAAAGTTTGCGGTCGCCCCCGACCAACCATCACTTGGCGTGGCCCTGACAACAACTCTCTGAGCAACAACGGACAATACAGCATGACCTACAGGTGTGGGGGGGCTCACTTGAATTTCTTTTATTGATTTTTAGCTAGAAAAATCCAAATCTTACATTAGCCTGTGACGTAAAGGTGCAGATGTGCTGCTAACAAACTCAGTTAACACATTCATGTTGTTAAAAAAGAATATGAAGTCATAATAACTCTGTGCAAATTACAGTATCAGTTTGTGAATTTCACTTAATGCTTTGTTTCCTTTTATTCTCCATTTCTGCAGTGAGACCGGAGAGGCGTCCCTGTGCATCACGGACGCGTCTGTAGAGGACAGCGGCGTGTATACCTGTGTTGCTACAAACATAGCAGGCGCTGTCACCTCTTCTGCCAGTCTTAGAGTGTCAGGTCAGAGTCCTGTCATTGTGTATGTCTCTTGATATTATGCCACGCAGGTGTTTGAAACATTTAAAACATTGATTTTATAATTTTTACATTTGATACTTGAATCATTGTGAATTCACTGTGTTGTCTCAGGAACCCCTGACGATGGCAGCGAACTCATCTGGAAAAACGGCTTTGAGTCCCAGTACACAGAGATTACTGAACTAGGAAGGTGTGTTTTCCTGTCACGCAGTGCTTCTCGACCACATCAAAGCTAATAAATTAGGAGCAGCACTCATATATATAGTAGTAGTAGTAATAGCAGTAGCGACAGATGATACAAGTGAAGGTATTTAAATGAGGAATGAGTTGCTTATTCCTCAGTAGCTGGTTAGAGAATGCAGCAATATTCAAATCATTTAACACAATTTGTGACTGCATTCACAAATACAAGTTCAAACTTTACTAAGCAATGAGAAACGACATTTTCAGAAAGTGTCACAAGCTTTTTTGGAAATGAGGTTGTACATTGGACAAGCTGATATAGATAATCAACAAAGAAGTAGATTGACATTATACATCCAAGTCCACCAGTCATGATTGGGCGTTATAGTTTATAAATTTGATGTAGGATATTTTTAAAAAGTGAGTCACAAATGAAATGTCTTATTCCTCAAGTTTCAGTTTACTAACTACTAATTTTTGCCTTGCAGGGGTCGGTTCTCAGTGACTAAGCGATGCGACCAGAGAGGGAGTAAACGCACAGTTGCAGCAAAGCATGTTAACAAGAAGCTGTTGCGTCGAGAACAGGTCCTGCAGGAGATCAGACTCCTCCAGAATCTAGACCATCCCAATCTGGTCAAGCTGCTAGACACGTATGAGACAGCCAGCAGCTACGTACTGGTACTAGAGATGTAAGTAAAACGACTGTGACATCTGATCTGTTTGAAAAACATACTTAGATTTGTCTCTAAAAAAAATAAATAAATAAAATGCATGTTGTGTTTGTGTTATCAGGGCAGACCAGGGGCGATTCCTGGACTACATCGTGAGCTGGGGCAACCTGACGGAGGAGAAAGTTGCTTTATACCTCAGAGATATTCTTGAAGCTCTCCATTACCTGCACAGCTGGAGGATAGCACATCTTGACCTCAAAGTAAACAGTTCAACAAACAAAGCATTACAATCTAAATCTTTTTTTGGGGAAGCTGTTGCACTGCTGTTGTGCTTCTCTAGGTCTGATGATTGTGTCCTATATCCTCCTATCCTGCTCCTACAGCCTGAAAACATTGTGGTGGAACATGCGTCCTCCCAGCCAGTGATCAAGCTGACAGACTTTGGTGATGCTGTTCAACTGAACCCCCCCTCCTCTTACATCCATCCTCTTCTGGGAAGCCCAGAGTTCTCTGCTCCTGAACTGATCCTGGGTCAGCCCGTCTCACTGACGTCTGACCTCTGGAGCTTAGGTCTGTAGAGAAATTGTATCTTGCTGATTTTTGCATTAGAGAACCCTTTATGTACTCGAATACACAATCACAGCAGCAGAAACCCACTGTAATAGTATTAAATACACATTCCTTTGTTCTTATTTGTCAGTATGTGCAAAAGGCTGCTTATTGATATTTGACTAAGACACAAAAATAGACAGAAATACTCCCATGCGATACTATCATCTCAATCTCTAAGCCAGGTGCGTTAACACAAGTGTTTCCTCTGCAGTGCAGTCAGTCAGCCTCTCTGGGGATGCAAAGTTCAGTGATTTAAATCCCCAGTCGCAATTTCTACTTGCCAACCGCGCAGCAATCTATTAACTGACTTCAATATTTTGAAGCTTCAAGTGATATTTTACTGCTATGTATGTAGATGATGAGTTTCATCAGAAAAATGTATATATTAGTACAGCGTAAGGGAGTGCAGTGTAAAATGAATGATTCAGTTCAGTTTTGTTTATATGGCATTTATAGGCTTTTTTGTGTTGTAAGGTAAAGACCCTACAATAATGCAGTGAAAGCCTCAACAAGCAGGCAAATTATCTAACAGAGGATTGTTATTGTTGTAGTCTTGGTGCTATAATATTTTAGCAGCTGCAGAAGCTGCTTTTGTGCATGATTGTTTAATATAAAGCTATATTAATTATCAAAGGGGATTTAAAAGTGAGCTGAATGAGTTAATTTAATTTGGCTAAATAACCTGTTGATTGACCAACTGGTTGATTTACAGGGGTGGTGACCTATGTGGTTCTGAGCGGCGCCTCTCCATTCCTGGACGAGAGCCTTGAGGAGACGTGTCTGAACATCTGTCGCCTGGACTTTAGCTTCCCTCAGGATTACTTCCAGGGTGTGAGCCCAGCTGCCAGAGACTTCATCTGCCTGCTGCTCCGGGGCGAGCCAGAGCGACGGCCCCCTGCTGCGTCCTGCCTGGAGGAGCCCTGGCTCCAGCCTCGAGGTTTATCAAGCAGTGACTCAACCTTAAATCCCACACAGCCACCAGCACTGTCACCATCTCGGAATCATTGCGGCACACATCTGGACACATCCAGGCTCATTTCTTTCATCGAGAGACGGAAACACCAGAATGATGTCCGGCCCATAGGCACCATTAAGGCCTTCCTTCACAGCCGCCTGCTCAGCCAGACCTGACAGTAGGTCACCAGGTAAACACGACCAGAAGGAATTTCTTCCACTACTGCTCTTCATTCACTTGATCCTTGTTAGAAGCCTACTGAGAGCACCACCAGCGACACGCCTGCTACAATCCCCTTTTCCCTCACAAAGCCACAAAAGTCCTGCTGCTGCTGCTGCTGCTGCTGCCGACTGACTAACCTCTGCCGATTAAACCCTTCGAACCCCCAAGCCCTTCCCCTCCTTAAACCTGGCATACCGTCACTATGCCTGCACAACAAGCGAACTCTTGGAATCCATTTGAGATTTCAAAACCTTGACTCAGCAGGGAGAAAACCAAGCTTTCTCAACAAGCCAGCGTGAGCGAGTCTTGCGTTTCGGACAGTGTTAAACAAAGAAAAAAAAAAGAAGAATACTGTACAATAGGAATATTTCAGGCTGCTTTCGGTTGAACACAATAAAATGTTTTTTGTAACGAGAGATTACTTTTTGTAAATGAAACAAAATGTACAGCGAGGAGACGGAGAACTGTCTTTATTCATAACCTTTTGGAAAACAAAGGGTAGTTGGCGAGTAGAAAAAGTAAAAAACGAAAAGGAAAAAAAAAAGGGAAGTGAGATTTGCGTGGTGAAGTGGCACCCATCAGCAGGGTCCTCTTATTCTGGAACAAGATGTAACTACCAAAACCACGTTTTGCAGAAACTTACATTCAGTGCAATAGTTTGCTTTTCTTAACTCTCCCCCGCTTCAGTTTCAAAGGTTAAATCACTTCTGTTTGTGACACTAAGACAAACTAACTTGAACAAAGCATTAAAACAACTCAGCAAAAAAGAATATCCCGATAGAGCTTCTCAGATTTTTACCTGCATCCGCCTTATATGTAAATAACGTTTTTCCCGCTTTTCGTTCTCATTTTGACGGATTTATCTCTCGACGAACAAAAACGATTCCATCTGCTGAGTTTTAGTGAGTCCCTGCGGACGGACGGATCAAACCTCTACTAGGTTCCCACGTGCAATGTCGCAGCTTTAACATTTATGCAACTATTTATGAAAACTTGTGTTGTAGCCGTATTCTTAAAAAGGCATGTACGTACCTGGTACTGCAATAGATGTATGTATTGTGTTAACTCTTATGTATTAAGTTCAGTATTAATATCCTGCAAAAAAAACAAACAAAAAAACAACAACAACAACAACAACCCTGCAACAAAAGGAGAGTTTTTCCAAAATAATGTATAAAAATGTGTATCTATGAAATATAGGCACTTATGCTTTTATGTCGTCCTTGTTTCGCTTTTGTTTTTTTGTAATAATACCAAAGTTGGCTCTGCTTTGTTCTCCTGCTAATATGTTTGTTTGCTTTTTTAATGACTTGTCATGTTGAGTTATAACAGACCACACTGAGCAGAGGCATATGAGCGTTTACAAAGGTTCCTTGTGGTTTTATTTATTCTTATTGTAATAAGAAGATTGTTTGGTGGTTTATTGCTGAAAAAAATTATATTGACTTGTCTTTTTGAATTATTATTTCTTTTCTTTTTTGTTTTTTTCAAGCCGTGCACAAAGTTATTTGCCGTGTGAGTTTGTTTGGCTCTTGTAGGTAGATACTAGTGTATGTTGCTAGACCGTATTGGTTTATATCTTCACCAAGCAATAGGTCTGGGGTGAAAAAGTCACCATGGACTGCACTGATGAAAGAATCATACCTTCTGGCAGATAATAACAACCCCTGAACCACAGTTTTTTCTGATTAGCATTAACAGGTATCTCCCGTGAAAAAGGTCTGCCAGTTGTTTTCATTTAAATACGATGACGTCTTTAGGTTAAAAAGTTGCTTAAAAACTTCTTTAAAGTGCCAGTCCAGTGAATTAAGTTCGAGAGGTTGGTAAAAATGAAAAACTCGCGTCGCTTCTCGTTTTATTTGAAGGTTGTCAGTTGCTGTCGATAACATGTTGAGTTTATTGACTTGTCTCTCTGGTCTGTAAAGTCTCCGTCTTTCATTTTGTGTCATTTTTATTTATTAATGTGGATAAGGGTTTCCCTGAAACTATCCTGATCATCGCTTTGTCAGGTTACGATCGAAGAGAAACGGTTTCTTGGGAAACCCGCCTGCTCACGATGTAAAGATGTACAGAGAAGGGTCGGGCAGTTCGCCCACACCCGGGATGTAAACCTCACAACTGTCATATTTTAAATACACCTAAAACAAGACTGCAGAAATGTCATCTTGAATGTCTTAGTATGACTTATTTTTACTTTTGCATGTATATTTCTTTGTACAGAAGATTGTGTTTACATGTTACTACGTGTTGTAAATAACTTATTTTGTCCTCTGTTATTTTGCCATTAAACGTACAAGGCACAGTCAGCGTTACTGAAACTTTTGTGCGCATATATTCATTCATCTCCACCCCCATGAGAATGTCTGTTATTATTATTCATTCATGATTTCCCATAAGCTTTTGAGGGCTGGAGGGTGAGATAAATCTGTATTCCCGGCATGATTAGAAAGCAGGGGAAAACCCTTAATTCACATGGCTGCAATCAGTCATTCATTAAAATTATTAAACACAAGAAACCCAACTAACACAGCAGCCATGTTAAGCCTTGCATTAGAGGGGATTGTTGTTTGCGATAGCGTAACACCTTTGACACGTTTTTCTTTACTTTTTATTTTCATATGAAGAGTGACATTTGGAAGCACTGCGGGGAAACAATGAAAAGCAAAGTGAGAATATTAAAATCAGGAGGAATATACGTGTACAGTAATAGTGAACGAATGTCATTACTGTGATGAAGATCAGTTCGAGAGATAAACTATGAGAAGGTATCAGGAAGGGGACTGTTGCTGATCTTATCAGTCCGGAGCAGATGCCGCTGCTGTTTTTGAATCAGTGCAAGCAGTGTGTGTTGCATCACTGCACAAAGAACGCACGATTTTACCTCCCACTCAACCCACGTCCGCTACAATAGTTACTCACTGAGGTCTGCTAGAGAACATTTTTGCAGCATTTTAAACCCTGGTATCTACGCATGAGCGTTATCAGCCTGGAGTATTTGTCATCTAAGCCCCATTCGAGGTTATTTACTTCACCTGACGCACCTGTGTCTCTGTTCTGAAAGCGGTGCTTTCACCCAGTGCCTGAAAGGTGCCTGTGCACTTATCGAGTGTGAAATCTATTTCGTCTTTCTTAGCAACAGTTTTTGTTTTGTTTTTATTTTTTGCATGAAACCACAGAAGGGGTATCTTTACAATCTTTACACAAAATCTTGTGATCAAAATCTCACGCGAGAGCTGTGAAGTGTGAAGGTGATGCACGCCAGCACAGTTTTTTTTTTTTCTGTTCTACAAACTTGATTTGACCTGTGACCAAATACTGTGTTGTTTATTCATTTTAATTATTCGGGTACTGCTTTACTTTAAGCCCACACGTTTAACTCGACACAAATACCTAATATGCGATTATGCGCATTTCTTGACAGCCCGATATTTCCCAGTTTTGCGCCTTCTCACCCACTGTTGCTTCTGGGCATTTTCCACCCACTGAATTCAGCATTCACTCATATGGGGAGAGTCCTGTCTGGCTGTAGTTTAAAACCAAAAGCAAACGTGAGTCAGAGAAAGAGATATCAAATACTTAGAAAGTTCACACTGATGAGGAGAATAATGACGTGATTGTGGCCCACACACTAACGGGACGGGACGCGAGTTGCAAGCCTGTAAACAAGAACACTCCTACTATCTAACCACAATCAGGAGACAAGAGACCACTAGATGGCATCGGAGATCTTGGTTTCAAGAAAGTGCCGATAGCGGAACACATCGTGTGCAAAACAACCTGCAGAGCATCAACTTACAGACGTTATTAAAGAACCACCGGCAAATTTGATTGGCCAAGCTCGAAACAGAAAGTACTGCAGCCTGGAGAAGAACAACAGAAACAGCACGTAGTGTTGAAAGGGGTTTGAAGGAGATAACAGAACTGTGTGTTATTAAAAGGTTAAATGTGCAATGCACTGCTGAAACACTGTTGAACCTACAGAGGGTAAATTCCCTCTGTAGGTTCACTAGAGTTTTGTGTGTTTAGCAGAGGTGGTTCCCATGTAGTGAGAATTGGGCAGTTGAGTCACGCTCTCTGCTACAGGCCAGGCAGTTCACATGAAACTCGCTGGCCCAGTTTCCACATTTAAAGTGGTGAGAGCAAAAACAGGCGAATGTGAAAATATGAGTTTTATATCATATGTTATAGCGTACTGGTATTTCACGCTGCGTGGCAACCAGTAGGAACAAGTACTGACATCACAGCCCCAACTCTCACATATCTGTTTACCATCTTTCTCACTTGACCCTTTGTCCTTTTTTTGTAACTGTACTGTGAGAACATGACGATAAGGGGAAAACACATGACACATCACAAAGTCTCCCTAAGTCCACTGTTTTTGGAATTTGACTTTCATTTTGATGTCTTTAATAGATGGCATCAAATCTTTGGACTTCTTTCATGGCTGTGATGCTTCCACATTGATAAAAATCTGCCAGCAAACCTGCAGACCTGCCACTGAACCTTTTTACACTAGAGGTCTCCACAAGTGTATTTTAGTTTGACGCCCCCTCCCCCGACACACACACATGCTAAGAGGAAGGGGGGAGGAGAGAGATCATAACTTGAACTCACCCAATCAGGGTTAAGAACACATAACTTGTCAATACATTAAAAATGGATGCAACACAAATGCAACAACAACAACAACAGCTTTTTCAAGTTTTTCAAGTCATGAGCGCCAAGCTGAAGTAAAGTCGAGTCATTTATCAGTTAAGCCCACAGATCAGTATCTGAAGTCTGGCATGAGTCAATCCACGTGAGCGGTTGAGTTATAGAGTGAAAGGAAGACTTCACTTTTAATCATTTCAGCATTGCAGGGAAAGCATTTTCCGAGTAGTTAGTGTGAAACTTTCCCCCAGAGCTTGTCAGAGCTGCTGCTTTATCGCTGCATTCTCCAGACTTGTGTACAACAAGAAGTAGTTCAGCTGTTGACATCTGGAATGCATTTAAGACACGCTTTCAGTCCTCTGCTGTACTAACCTGGGTTATTTGGGGGGGCTAATAATGTTTTTTATGTTTGCTTGTTTCTTCTTTCTCATTAGTACTGCAGTGGGAATAATTGTTCAGCTTTTGTGTTTTTATATCGCAGACAGTTGTCAGACTGTTTACTTGCAGGTTGTTTTTCCGTTTCCTTGCCTAAACAGCCTTATCTGGTGAGATGCTTCTGTACTGCCTCAGCAGTTCTTTGACCACAGAAACCAAATGTTTGTGCCAACCCTAAAACTGCTTACAGCCGTGCAGCACCTTCAGATCATGCTTTACAGCTCTGTAGGATGCTGTAACATCCATTAACTCCTTACACTCCCGTTTAGTTAGATCACAGTATATATAGTTTGTTTTACAGGGGCTTTTCCTGATGGTAGATACACGTCAAAGTGGTCTTCAGGAAGGTCAGTAACTACAATTTTGGATTCATCCACCCAGAACAAAAAGCCCCAATTTGTGCCAGTAATCGTCTTTTTGCACAGCAAATGTTTCTCCCTGGCACGCTTTTGATTCAGACCAAATTTGTGCTTTCTGAAAATAAACACGTTCACTTTGACTCTTTTTGCATCAGATGTTTTCTTCCTGGGCTGGAATTTTTTCATTTGAAATCTACATGTTGATGATGATAATGATGATGATGAAGATGATGCTCGCCATTGTTTTGAGCATCTTAAGAACTCCATTGTCTTGGGACTTAAACAGCAGACACTAAATGTCAGCGGTCTAAATAAGGCAGGTTTCACCTAACACTTTCTGAGGAAGCAGTAATCATCAATCTACATCTATAGACAGGGTCAAGCCTGCCCCTCCTCTCAGTTTAGGGTTTCCACTTCCTCAGTACACTGTGTTCTCAGTAGTTTAAGAGCAAGCTCTTTAAAAAAAAAAAAAAACAGAAGCAGATTGTGTTATTAAGGGATGGGCGTATTCTGTCACTTTCCTCAAGAGTCGACATAACTGGGTTTCCCAAGAATGGACTCAGTGCTCCACTCTGACTTTCTGCTAGACTAACAGAAATGATGTTTTAGCTCATATCTCTCCACATAGACAATGGTATAATGCACAGAAAAGGATTTTTTAGATTTAAAAAAAGGTATATGATGGGTAGCTGCATGCTTCTTTTCAAAATATAGTAAAATTGAATATATATGTAAATCAACGAAAGAAAATGATGACGCCAGGAAGTTACAAGAAATGTGTGGCTAATTTATCAGATGAAAAACGTGAGTGCCTGTAAAGCAAACAGCTTCACTGACCAAAACCAGATGAATCGTACAGTTTATTACAGGAACAATAACACCTCTCTACTCTACAGTAACATGCATATCAAAGTTGGTTTGTTAGTCAGTGCAGATACTCCTTATTTTGTGGAAGCACTTAAAGCAAAAGGTAAAAATAGTGAAAAGAGGCAACTGCGGTTAGATTGGATCTGTCACACCTTTTCACCATACACACTCATTCGTGTCACAGGGATGCCGCACTTACCATAGAAATATAACACCTTTATTCTGTATTGTCAGCTGATTACAAACACCTTTTTTAAACAGGAATGAGAAAATACAACACAAAGACTGATCAAACATTTAAATTACCCCAAAAACCGAATCGGAATTCTTGTGGCCCCAATGACTGGACCCATTTGACAGAAACCAGAAATGTTTATGTTACAAAAACTATCAAAAAACTGGAAACTGAAGCAAATATGGAAAAAAAAACATCAGCGGAATTATAGGTGAAAAGATAGAACCAAGCTTTATCAGACAATTCAGGGACTCCTTATGACTGTTTTCCTGGAAAAGGGGGGTGGGGGTAATAATATCATAATAGTAATAATGATATCAATTCATATGAGAACAACTTTCTATTGATTCAGAGCTCCCCTTCTCTTAGAGGATCCAGTAAAATGCAGCCTGGAATTTTTGCGATTTTTCCTGTAATTTGTCATCCATCCGGGCATTGAAACAAAGAAGCTGAAAGAGGAACTGTCTGCATGCCCATCGATAAACTCTTGTAAAAAGGGACTTCTTTCTTGCAATCCTGATTAATATCACGAGAAAAACCAGCAGAACTATGAAGTCACTTGATAACAAACGGCTCGGATGTGCACAAAGACTGCAAAGGTTAAACTAACAGCTTGGTTTCATGCTTCCTCTTTCAGGTTGTGGTTTTCTCTGTGTTGGGTAAAGTGCAAATGTTCTGCTAATGATGCTAGGCAACCTACACTGCTGAATCTGCAAAGTTGCACTGAACACGATTTCCTGTGCGCAGACTGATGCAACGGGTACAACTGTGAGGGGGGTCATCGTGTTTGGATAAAAATGTAGGCTACTATGACATGTAACTTTTCATGGTGGTGCGTTTCCCCACTTAAACTGGATGACGTTGCCGTAGCTGCTGACAGATGTTGTAGTTGACACAGTTTCGTGCTAAGTAAAGAGCCAGCGGCAAAACAAACTGCAACAAGTCTAACTGTGACTCATCGTCCCAGGTGAAGATACACCAAAGTATTCAAAATCAGATTTATAATGGAATTGCATACATTTTGGTCATAACTCATAGAAGTACAAAAACAGAGTAAAAATACATATCTGTGGTACATTATATTAATATACAGTCACATGCATACATTCACAAGTGCCAAACCTTAACACTCTAGAAGTGACAATAAGCCACAGTGATCTATTTTTACTGGACATGAAAAAATGAAAAGAAGCACATCCCCCAACTGTAGTTCACTACATAGCAGTGCTCCTCTCATCCACGCTGGTAGTTTGTGAGTAGACTGATGTAGAAATTCTGTCCTGTGGTATGAAGACCTTGATCAGCTGGCACAGTCTGCAGGGAGATCTGTTTATCATCCGCAACAGGTGCCTCCTGAACTTCTCCCCGACAAACACATACAGGATGGGGTTGAGGCAACTGTGAGAGTAAGCAATGGCCTCTGTGATTTGTAAAGCCAGTCTGACGGCTTTGCTGTGCCCACAATCTAAAAACCGGTGCTTTAGCTCCAGTGCTCGGGCAAGTAACACAATGTTGTAGGGAATCCAGCAACAGAAGAAAATAGCTACCACTATGACAACAAGGCGGATAGCTTGTTTCTTGGATGACTGGCTGTTCAGTAACCTCCAGATGATCTGTGAGTAGCAGAAACCCAGAATGATGATCGGAATGAGCAGGCCTACAATGTTCATTTTAGCGATGCTGAAGACCCGCCAAAAATGAAGACTGGAACTCACGCCTGGAAATCCAGGATAGCAAGTGTGCTGTCCCGACACATTTCTTTGCTCTTGGAGGAAGATCGGGTCAGGAAAAGAAGCCAGAAATCCCGCTCCCCATGTAACAGCAGCTGCAATCATTCCAAAGGAGCGTGTACGTGCTCTCATAGCACAAACAGCATGCACTATAGCCAAGTACCGATCAATGCTCATTAGAGTGATAAAAAATATCCCACAGTAAAAGACGATATGATAAATGCCCAAGACTATTTTGCACATAGCATCCCCAAACACCCACTGGTCCCAGGCTTGGTGGGCTAGGAAGGGCAGGCAACACACCAAAAGGAGGTCAGCAATGGCCAAGTTTAACAAGCACACGTCGGTCATGGTGCGGAGTCGCGCTCCACAAGTAATGACCCAGAAAACCAGAGAGTTACCCAGAACGCCCAGCAGGAAGAAAATGATGTAGATGGCAGGAAGAAAAGTTGCTCCGTGTCGCGTATATACACATGGTTCAAATCCATCGAACATGTCGGGGTCATAGTAATAGTCAGTAGTATATTCAGAACTATATGCAGGACTATTTTCAGTTGGAGGCGTGCTGAAGCTGGAAAGAAACAGAGGCACAAAAACAAATGATTAGATTTACTCATTATGCCTTACTTATTTTCAACAACTTTGTCTATCACAGATTAAAGTATGCATCTATATAAAACAACACATTTATAAACAGTTTAACTCAGCGATGATCTGCAGGCTTCAAACTGTGTGGCAGCTCATTTAAACAGTATCGGAAAGCATTTCTTCACTTTCAGGACTGGCACGAGGAACTTTCAAAACCAGTCACTCACATGATCAGCGGTTTTGGTACTATGTCTGACCTTGACCAAAGCTGTTCAAAATGTTGGAAGTCTAAACAGAAACAATTTATATAAAGCAGCGTATTTATCAGAATACTGGGATCAGCTAAATCAAAGCAGGGGATAAAGAAGTTGTTTAGCGGTCAGCTGCTCAGGTAAAAGTTGATTAACAGGAGCACTGAGGAGATTTTCTTCACTTTAAATGCACTGATACATTTAAAGTGAAGCCGCTGAGAACGTGTAAGTTTGTGTGTGATAGTACCGATAGATACTTTCATCTGAGTCATCTGAATAGCAGCACCACAGCTGTGACACTGCACAGAATACAGAATACAATAATTAATTAATAGCAACATTTTAACTAAATGAGAGTATAGTGCAAAACCAACATATACAATGATGAAACTAAGATTACATTTGATAATTTATCGTGTTATGTATTTATTATAGAAGCTTTAGCTTACAAAATAAAACACCTTGAGGCACCTTGCTGAGATTTGGACGTACACAAATAAAAATGAATTTAACTGAATGTAATCAATTTATAATATGGTGTCAGCCAGCCAAAGTCCTTCTATCAAAGAGGTTCTCAATGCGTTCATCAGGTTTTGCAACCATCTTAAAATGCCTCCTGGCACTCTTAAACGCAGGCAATCGGACACTGTGTGACCACAGTTTTTCAATCTGTAAGTACAATTAACATTTATTTTATGATATATATATAATCTAAAGAATATTCATAACATTCTGTTTATTTAGTTCAGTTGAATTTCAGTCTTACAGCTCAGCAGGAAGTCAAATTTTATTATGAAGTGCTGCGGTTGTAAATAAAATAAGCGGTTAGTGAAGCAGCACGGTTGTTTTGGTGCAGATAAGAACTGTAGCAAAGTAAGAGAACCACTGCACGAGCTCACGTGGCAGTGAGGTAAGCTTTATCAGGCTTCTTTTTTAAACTTCCTACGAGACAGACCGTCTGTGACTGCTGCTGCTCTGTTGGAAGGAAGGGCAGGGGGCCAGCAACTGTGAAAACAAACAGCTGGCGATTGTTTACAAGCGAGCAAATCACAAGTATTTGGCGACAAATGACGAAGTGCTTGAAGATTTTGAATCCCTCGCAGTTCATGAGAAAGTGACACAAACTGTCTAAACGCAGGCCAACGCTAAAACAATAACTAGGAATGCGTCGCCTGGATGGAAAAATGAAAGGAAGGTGAAAACCGCGAAGATTCAAAAAGACGGGGGAGTGGATAGTAATGATATTAAAAAGCTTAAAATAGTCTCACGATGAGCAATAAATGAAGAAAATGCCGATAGAGGTTTGTTATAGCTGATCTTACCCTTGGAAAAGTGAAGATTCAGTAAGATTCAAACTGAAAGTAAAGTCAGTTTCGGTGGTCTCGTCCATGATCAGCTGCTTTAAAAAAGAAAAAGAAAGAAGCCAAAGAACTGAAATCCCGTCCTACCTCCTAAAGTGGCAGGGGTGGGGATACTGTATTTTAACTCTATACTGTAAAGGAGTGAAATAAATCTCTAGTTTTCACTCGTTAGCAAAAAATCAGCCCTACTTATATGGTAAAAAAGGATGTAAATTAGTTTAATCATTAAATTGCATGTAAATGTTCTATGCAATTTTGATACATAACTCAAATGTTAAATCTTAAACTGAGTTAAATCTGGGCAAATTAAATGTGCGTGTAAGTATATGCACACACAGGGACAGGTTCAGCACCAGGCCATGTGAACTGGATGGGCAAGCAGCTTTGATGGGGGGATTTGGCTCAATTCACTTTGCTATTACATGAATTAGAATACAAAATGTGATTGCACTCACACATACCCTGCATAATTGCACCCGTACACGCATGATAATGTCATAGAGGAATGTAGCCACAGATACAAAAGTGGGAAAATACATGTGTTTGAAAGCAGACGCACCGCCACACACAGCGGGAGAGCTGACTGTGAGCACGCATTTATTTTCAACGCAGTTCTGTTTGTTTTGAAGGTTTTGAGTAGGGTTGTGCTTTAAAACTGACCACACATACTGATGAGTGACCTGATTTTAGTTTCAAATATATATGAGGGTTACCTCTCAACGCTGTGCCTCACAGGCATGCTGCTTACCTCGATCGCAGCAGAAGTATTTGTGGTTAACCAAATGTTAATGATTCTATACTGCTGTTAACCTAATAATTAAACCCAGCTTGCAAGCTTATCTGCAAGTTCATTTATCTGTATAAATCAGTGTAACTTATAGTTGACATATATTCACAGAATTCAGCTGAGGGGGGCACAGGGGCTTTATTGGGCCAATTCTTGACGTGAAGTCGTCATATAGATCATATTTTTGAATTACATTTATTAGGCAACTTCTTTGTATATGAGTGGATCTGCAAAAATATAAGTAACAAAAGTGTTCAAAGAAATGGGATAAATTAGAAGGCCCATTATGGTGCAGAAGTGGAAATAAACATCACATGAATAATCCGATAAAGTAAGATATCCAAAGTGGAGATGATTGGCCATGAAGCCAAACATGCTCTACGTTCAGTGAAAACCAAGCACAGCATGTCAGTACAAAAACCACATACCAAGTGTCAAACACGATGGTGAGGAAAGGCGAGGATATAGGTTTTTTTTGCAGCCACAGGATCTGTGCACCTTGCAATCATTAAGTCAACCATGCTCTCTTGTGTATACCAAAATACTCTAGAATCAAATGTCAAATGCCACCTGTCTGACAGCTTAAGCCTGACCCAGTTTGATCAATGATGACAGTGACAGTGATCCCTAACACAAAAGAATGGCTGAAAAAGAAGAGGATCAAGTCCAGACGTTAGGCTGATTGAAATGCTGTGGCTGGCCCTTGAGAGGTGTGCATGAACAAATTCCTGAATATCACAATGAATTGAAGCGAGGTTGTACAGAGGAGTGGGGAAAAACACTACACGTCTATAGCTAGCCAAGTCAAATCTGCTCCGTGCGCAATCGGAACTAATTTGAGAACTGATTGCTGTTAATTTTGGGATTATTTTACCAATCAATCTAATGCTCTTTAGTCTTTAACTGCTTTATTATGAAATAATATGAAACTTTGTGACTGGTTACATGTTTTATAAAGTGCTATATAAATAAGTTTTACATACTTGCAACATTTTTTAAAGATCTCACTGCTTCTAGTTGCTGATGACTTACATGCTTGTGGTCATTCCATGTATTGAGGGGAGGGTGACCCACATTTGCTCCTGCTATGGTTTGTGGCAACAGATTTCTTTTGTATGCCCTTTTAACTTCATAGCACTTTTGGTTTATTACATTTCACACAGGTGGATTAGAATCAGTGTACTGCATCAGTCTGTGGTAGGCTTCCCCAGCAGTGGTTTTGTCATCTCTTCCCTCTACCTCTCCACTTTTGATTCAAATTTTGGTAAATTTAATCTAATAAAGGATCTGTTACAGCAGCACACTGACTGTTGTAGCTTCTTCAGTGATGTGCCTATAACACATTTTCAGCAGCTGTGTGCAAAAAACAAAATACTACAAATAAATAAATCTATGAAAAGTAATGTTAGAGGAGAATATCCCCCTATGATTATGTCATGATTACTATCAGAACCTGAGTTGGCATAGGATTTGTGTACATCACTCAGCAGTAAGTATCGGCAGCTTGTTTACACAATATTATAATGCTGATAATAATAATAGTAATAATAATAATAGCTTAGCTTTATTTGATATCTTTCATGGAACTCAAGATCACTTTAAACATTAAAGTATTAAAAAAGGAAGCCAAATAAGGTATAGACTATAAAGTAAAAATCCTGGCCACAGAAGAAGACATCTCCATTGTAAGTGGTTTATTTACTTAAGACTGAAAAAATAACTGTCTTGAATTGTGAGGACTTTGCAGTTAGTGCGCTGCACTATATTTAAAATGCTTTGTGATTAGCGTCAGTCTAATTGACGATTGATGATAGCTACTACTGTTTTTCAAGAATTAAGATAAGTTTTTTTAACACGTTCCATTAATTTAAAAAAACACACACAAAAAGACAAATAAACAAAACAAGGCAAAAAAAAAAGTAGAAAACTACTTGGATAACTTGGATATTATCAAAGGATATTGCATTTTATATTCAAAAGTGTTACGAATGAGATGAGGGTGTAATTTCCTCTCCCACTGACCTAAATTTAACACATGCAAAAGAGAAAATGCCCTGTCACTGTCAGCAGATAGACAGATACAGAAAATGCACCTTGGTGCTTGTCTCTATTATCACTTACAAAAAGAAAAAAAGAAAAAAAGGCAGCATTACTGTCATTAATTAAATAATGCATAGATAACACATTCCTCACTGTGCCCCAGTTCACTATTCTTCACTCAGATTGCCCTGTGCCACAACAGGTAAAAGATGAACTGATAAAGATCTTGCGTCTAAGATATGGATCAATGAGCTAAATCCAAAACATTTTGAGCATTATAATTGAACTTTTAATGAGAAATGACAGTCATTACACTGACCTTCCTCTTTTTGCTTTATACTTTTGTCCATTTAGTTATGATTATAGATGCTTTCCATTAAAGAAAAAAAACATTTCAATTGTTACAGGCTGAAGATAAATAAGTGTGCGTCATTGTTTTCTTCCCACTTGCAGAACTGTAAAGGCGTGCAGCAATACTGCTGACATGTTAGCCTGAATCATTCTGCATATAAAGTGGGAAAAATATTTTTACCTTTCCATGGTGCTGATGGTGGAATTCATTGTGGATCGCAGGATAGAGAGATGGCTTGTCTAATCAAACAAGTTATCCACTTTGCATTAAGATGTGTGAAGTGAGAAATGGTTTGCACACACATGAAAAAAAATTGAAGGTGTTGCTTTTTTTTTAAAAGTACAACCTTCCTCAAAACCAAGTTAACTGGGTGGGCTTGCGGGTTCCGATGTGAGATGTATGGTTTAATAGTTTCCTGAGACTGTTTTTGAAACACGCAGTGCAAAAGCCCACAGTCTGTGCAGCTATAGAACCACAAGTCCATATATGCAAACTTTTAAATATGCAAGGTGACTCTGACCAGACCTGCAGGCGCACACAGCTGGAGGCTTGCATGTGGGTTTTTTGTTTTTTTTGCCTGACAGAAGTGATACTACCGCCACAGCCAGCAGTGCACCCTGTACAGACAATGGTTTCAGAATAGCATCGTGTCTGCTAAATGCATTTCTTTCTTTGAGTTAGGGGTAGACTTCTGACTAAAATTTAAAGAGGAAACCTTCTGTGTGACTTGTGTGTTTACCAGATCTTAATATTGTTGTGCATCATTTAAATTCACCTCGTAGGCCCCAACAATGCCTTGTGTTACTCAGACATGTTGTTGTTAGATGACACATGAACTCAGATCTGAACACTTCTTTTCAAATAATAATAACCTTCTGACAGGAATTACAGCAGTGAAAGTGGTTTTGCCGCTTCCATCATAAAGGGTTGCTATGCGTCTATCTTACCCTGCAAAAACACACTGTTGGTAACACCCTTTAACACACTTCAGAGACTTTTTTCCTCTTACTGTAAAAGGAAAGAAGAATGACGAAAGGGGTTTTTTTGTTCAATAATTTTATTTTTTCAAAAATAAGATTGTGTTACAAACTGTGAATAAACACGACATTTATGTTTGTGTTTTGTTTTAAGCAGTTTCAAAACTGAATGCTTGTAACTGCAAATTGGTTTTGAGAATTGTTTTACACCACTCAGAAGTACTAACCACAGACATGCGTTCACACACACGTGCGCTCACACACACACACACACACACACACACACACACACACACACACACACACACACACACACACACACACACACACACACACACACACACACACACACACACACACAATTTGTGATCTTTGTAGTCTCTCAGTTTCAAATAAAAAAAAAAAAAATCCAGTGCTGCGGAAACAGTTACACCCATCAGCAAAGCACATAACCCATTTTTAATACTCTGATCTTACAGGTGTGTTGGAGGTTTCTTTGTCTGTGGTATCTCTGTGGCTGTAAGGACCACTGCTTGGGTAACTCCAACCAAAGTATTTAGCCATCACCTTGTTCAATGACTTCCTAAACTTCTCTCCTACAAATGCGTAGATCACTGGATTTACACAGCAGTGGGACAGCGCGATAATCTCAGCAATGCTCATGGCAGTGTTGAGGGCTGTTGAACTCACACAGGGGTTGGGTCCCAGGTTTATGTCAAACACCTCCAGTGTTTCGAAAAAAACTGCAACATTATAGGGAACCCAGCACACCACAAACACACACACAATGATGAAAATCAGCTTCACAGCCTTGTTCCTATTAGAGTTCCTGGACTTTGACAGCACAATGAGGATTTTCACATAGCAGAAAATCATGATGGGAAGGCACAGAAAAAGGCCCACTGTGTTCTCACTGAAGTTGCGCTGCAACTTCCAGAAATGCTCTGTGTCTTCTGGGTAGATGGGCTGGCACTCTGAGACGTTATCATCAGACTCCAAGGAGGCAAATACTACCCGAGGGGTTGCCATAGTGACAGATATCGCCCAAATAATGATGCTGGCTGTGATGCCGTAGCGACGTGTCCGGGCTCGAATGGCTGCCACGGCATGGACGATGGCCAGGTAGCGGTCCACGCTCATGAAGGTCACGAACAAGGTCCCACTGTAGAAGCCTAACTGTTGGGTGGAAGAAGAGAGGAAGTAAAATTAGAACAGGATGTGACATGAGATGAGGAAACCTTTGATGAGGCTTTAAATGCGTCAGTGAGGTTCTTCACAAATCTGACATTACCCAGCAGTTGCTTCACGCATCACCTGAGCTTTAGAGAATCGAACAACTACACAGGTGTAATTGTTTGGGAATTTTGCATTCAGAAAACAGAAATCATTTCTTTTGACTAAAATATGAAGTAATTAATGTGAGTAAACTGGTTAAACTTTCACTTATTTAAAAAAAAAAGTAACATAAAAAAATTTTCATCTTGACAAAGGAGCCCATTCGGATTACTTCGTTTATATATAAACTTTACTTTTTGGTAGTACATATGATTCAATACAACCGAAAACTATTGATTTTGATGAGCCTAAGAATAATCATCTCTTTGTCTTCGCCAGCGACATGGCAAAGCCATGAGGAAGTTGCAGTTCGTCAGTCATAGTTGCAACATTTCAAATTCAACAGACTCCAGATTATCTGTTTTGTAAATCTCGTGGACCGCAGCCTTGGCTCTGAAGAAGGCATGGTATCGACGTGTCAATCATGAAAGTTGAAGTGCTTCAGTTGTTCCAATAATGAATATGCATTCCATGTGTTATTATGGTACACATGAGGTTTTCCATTTAGAGAAAGAAAGTGAGAAAGAAAATAACTACCTGATAAACTCCTGTTTTTATTTTGCATAAGCCGAGGTTCTGGGAACTGTGGGCCCAGAGGGGCAGTGATACAGCCACTAAGAGGTCTGACAGAGTCAGGTTGAGAAGACATACATCAGTCATAGTTCTGAGCTTAACATGTCGCAGGAGGACCCACAGGACTGTGCTGTTTCCTGTGAAATAAATTCAGATATTAATCTTAGAACAGAACGTATGTGAAAGTCTGATGCATGCATGAACTTTATTGATGAGTTCTGTGCTTCAGTATACAGAGTTGAGTCTTGGGCTATCGTACAAGCTATGTCTGTGTATTCAAAAAGCCTTATCGGGGCTGGTTTATAAATGCTGTGTTACATAGAATTGGTATGGAAAAAAAAAGATACATACCTAGAATACCAACACAAAACAGCACATAGCAAAGCACTGTTAAGACCATGGATCCAATGAAATCCGAACTTGAATCCGGATTGCAGGTATCATTGTAATCATAGTCATAAATTTCTGAGTAGTTAAAGGTCCCGTTATCTGACATGGTGGTACAGCTGTGAGACAGAAAAGGAAATTTGGTCAATGTAGTACAACAGTCATGCAAAAAGGTGAGAATGTCACCATCACGTGGTCTTTTACATAAAGAGAAAAAAAGAAAAAAACAATTACCTGAACTATTGTCAATATATTCATCTCAAGTTATTTAAATGATGTAAACAATACACAAGTAATAACAATATGGAGGCTGCCCGTTGTTACTATATAGATGTAATTGGCACCAACAATACCAAATCTGTTAAATCAGCTTGTTGGGAAATCAAATAAAAGTAGTTCGTCTGGTGTTAAAAAAGGTGCAGCTCAGTGCTTTAAAAAGCACCAGCCAAACCACTCAAGCAGCTGGACCTGTCTGATCATGTTTTCAGTTTCAAACCCAGTTCTGGATTGTTTTGGGTGAGTCTCTGACATACATGCACACATATGAAGTGTTCCAGTGTTTTCCTCCTTTTTCTTCAGCCCATCAGAAGATTAAAAAGTGGCAATACAGATAGAGAGAAATGCCCAAAAGACATAAAACTTCCTCTATTCAGTTTTTGTCCTCAAATGCCTTTTGTGTTCCCTTTCCCCAGTGCCACGCACTCTTCAGTCACTCTGCTGTCTAACAGATATCACAGATAATTTAAAGAGGTACATTTACATCTATGATCATTATAAGATTATGTTTTTTGTGCCATATTATGCCAGAACATGTCTACAAGCCATTTGTGGTAGTTACTGAATTTCTTACCAAACATTAACTTGAGTCTGTTCTCATTCTATTTTAAAGCCAAAGCACCTGAATATTTTACATATAAATATGTATGTATGTGTAAAAAGAAAAAAGCCTACTTACTTTATGATGGCACCTTTTGGCTCCTGATTTAATTTTTCTTGTGGAAAGTCACATAAGAATTTCCTCCATAGTTTAGCTATCAGAAGTCTTTAAAGCCAGTCTTCAAGAAACAGAAAAGGAGTATGTTGTTTATTTCTTCTCTTTATTAGACACACTATTCCCCACAAGCATGATGAATGAACAGTTTGCTCATCAAATGAACATTTTAAAGTGATGATAAATTCTTCAAAGGGAAAAATTAGTTCAAACAGGGAATTGATAGAGTGGACTGGACTTTCCTGCCCTTTAAGTAGAACATTTTTGATAGAATCATCATTTAGTGAGTCATGTAAGAGAGGCTTATGTGTAAAAACCACCCAGAAGGTTAACTTCTGTTTTCAAAGTACAGGCTAAATATAATGAATGGCTGTAGATGAATGCTTATACATCCATAGATATCTCAAAACTTCCTGCCGGCGTGACCATAATCAAATTGATGTGATCTATTCAAACCGCATGTCAAACATTTTTCCTTTCACTATAAACAGATGCACAACCACCTGACTTGTTACCGTTGCCGACCCTCACTTCCTGTGGGTGACAGTGTTTACGCGCTGACACACACACACATACACACACGCATATTCCTCAACTACACAGTGGGTTAAAGGGTGTAGGAGGTGAACGAGCTGAAGTAAGTCTAGTAAGTTGAAACTAAATGTTTAGAAATCAAAAATTTGAACACGCTTACCACACTTTTGGCCAAAATCACTGCTCCTGAATGTGTATGTTCTTGTGCTGCGCGCCGAGCTTACATGTCATCCTGCCAATATGCATTGCTTGCTTTTTGTGTCAAATCCTGCAGCGGAGCTCATTTCTGGTAACGTGAACTCTGGGTTTTGCTGTTTCCTCCGCATTGTGTTAAACCTGCAAAGAGGTGTTGGTGTGGTTTTCTCAGAAATGTCCCTTTATGCGTTAACATGAGGCGGGAAAAGACAAAGGGGAAAAATATATTCAAATGAGGAGTTTCCTTTTTATTCCTTTCAAATATACCTCTTAATAATCTGATTTCTAAAAACTAAATTCAGCTTATCAGGAATGACTGAGCCTAGTTTGCACAACTTTACTTGAACTTACTCACAGTTCCTGCCTGAAATAAATCATGCTAGTGTTTACTGGTGGCTGCAACCATAAATACATTGATCTGAAACTACTTAACATGTCTTACCAAATGTACATATCTCAAATGTAATTTTGGAATCTGACAAGAATGCTCAATGACCAAGTGTATGACTGTCATTTCAAGTTCAAGATGTGCTGTATCATTTATTGTCCTAAGAAAACAGTTACACAGAAACAAGATGAGAGATAAGTACATGAAAGACTTTGATCTCTCCATTTGCAGGGTACTTACAAATACATCATGAAATCATGAAATAATAAAAGAAAGAGAAATTGCATATATTTGAAATTTAGAAAGAGATTAGCTTGAAATATATAAATGAAAGTACAGGTTTTGTACAAACATCAGAAAAAGTTTATTTTAGAATATGTTTAGAATGAAAAACAGCACACCGTATAATGTACAGAAATACAAAAGTGAGAGCATAAAATCTGGCAACACTGGAAAGTTTGTTCCACATAAACATATCAAATTCCATTATGATGTGAAATGTGGAAATTATGCTTCTAAACCTTAACTTCATAATGCGATACATTTGAATGAAACACTTTTTCCACAGCTCATTAAAAACACGTAAAAGAAGAAAGCAAACTGTTACAGGCTGCCGTGAACAGCAAGTTTCATTTGGCCTGAGCAGACGAAGGAAAAGCATTACACAGAGTTTAGAAAAGACTTGAAATTCTGTAAAGCAGGTGGCAGTGCTAAGAGGTTATACTCATTCAAATGGTCTAAACGTGTGCAGACAGGCCTTGAAGCTAAGACACCGGTGAAGAGTACTGTGGCTACAACTGACCTCCATAGATGTAAGTGGAGGTGACTTCAGTGGATCTGGACATAACTGTGCTTCTCCTGTCTGCCACATCTCTGCTGTAACCAGGCACAAACTTTTTCAGCAGCTGCAAGGCTCGTCTCATAAACTTCTCTCCCACAAAAGCATATATGATGGGGTTCAGGCAGCAGTGAGCGTAAGCTAAGGCCTGGGTCACTATTATTGATTTCATTAAATTTTTCTCCCAAGTTTCATCATGTGGGATTTTTCCTTTTTCCTGAAGAAACTTCAAGAAACGAGAAATGTTAAATGGAGCCCAGAGCAAGAAAAATGCAACCACTATGCAGATGATCAGCTTGACGATGCGGTGCTTCTTTGAGGTCCTCATGCTCACCAGTGTGGGAATGATCCTGGAGTAGCAACCTACCATCACCAACAAAGGAATCACGAGACCCAGCACATTTATGGTGAACAGGTTGTAATGAGCCCAGATTTTGCTCTCCTTGGGATAGTCACATCCAAACTTCTGGGACTCTTCTGTTTCCTGTATGAAGATAAAATCCGGCAGAGAGACAAACAAGCTCAGCATCCAAACGAGCACGGTCAGAATGATGGCTGCCTTCTTTGTACGATAACGTGCAACCCTGTGAGCGTGCAAGATGATCATGTAGCGGTCCAGCGTCATGACAACCATGTAGAAGATGCTGCTGAAGAAGCCAATCTGGTGAGAGCCGGAGACTAAACGGCACATGAAGTCTCCAAAAGTCCACTGGCCGACCCTGGCATAGTGAGAGTAGAAAGGCAGCGTGAAGACGAAGAGGAGGTCAGAGAGAGCCAGGTTGAAGAGGCAGATGTCTGTCAGGTTGCTCTGATTGCGATGCTTCACCAGGACACACACCACTAGTCCGTTACCTTTGGGGGAAAAGACACAATAAGTTTACTTGTCACACTGTTACATGTAGAACAACATCATCTCTCTTTCTCTTACATACACACACTTTCATACATCATTTAAATACAATCCAACACCCATAATATACTCACAAGAGGACGCACCTACCTATGAAGCCCAGGATGAAAACCAAACTATAGAGAGTGGCCAGAAACACTCTGATGAAGTCCATTACGTCGCTGTAGCTGATAGGATTGTAGTTTCCATCGTCAGTAAAAAAAGTGCTGTAATCATACATTGTGGTGTATTCTGTGATGTTCTCTCCTGCAAAGGGAGAGAAAAGCTTTTAAAATGTCAACAATTACGATACAACACACATGCATCAGGATTAGAGCCTATTTATTAGGAAACACAAACACAACTGCTACTGTATACACCTGCTGCTGACTGTTGGGGATGCGACAGGAGAAGAAAGTGCTGGCTGTAGTCGCCCGATCAAAGGTTACTTTTGTGTGTATTTTTAAGGTGATTTTTCCTTTTCTGAGAAAACCACTGATAATCATTGACGGAACTGTCGTTACCTGGCATTTTGGCCCCTCAGAGATAATTGATAAATGAGGGTTTATTTTCCCACAGGTATATTTTTGGAAGTTTCTCACCCCTTCATTTCCCACTGTCATCAATCCATAAGATACCCCTGCTACACTAAAATAGGATTTGGTCTGTTAATTAAACCTGAATTATTATAACTTATTTAGTTCATATGAGTTAAATGATAGGACATTAAATGACAGGAAAATACAAAAGCCTTAAGATGAACTTTAATGACATTGTGACAATGCATAGAATTTGTATCTTTTTGCAAACAATTTTCAAAGACAACCGAATACTGAATTGCTGTTAAAATATATTCACCTTCCATGGCGATGTCTCAGTGAAGGTTCTTCCAGGTACAGCCAGGAATTCCACTTCAAGCTTCCTTTTCCCTCTTTTACTGACGTGATGCCTCTAGACATGCAGAGGTGAAGTAACCGTCTTGATGTCTGCAGTCCGATAATAAGGACCACAGAAACAGAAGTGCACATGTTGTTTCGTGTATGTGCCCTAAGTGAGATCCTTATCAGGATTCTGTTGTTAAAGATATAGCTTGACATCCAAACAGCAATACAACTTTAAAGAGAAAGACAGGACATGTGGACACAGCTTCAGAAAACGACTGTTGGACTTTGCTTAAAGCGTTAAAGGGTTTATTAATAATGTGATTTTATAAACACTGAATCATCCCAACATATGCTGCCGTCATCTAAATTCTTTATTATTTGTTGTTATTCCTCAATACCCATATCCTCTCAGACTGGGTGTCATAGAGGCACTGTTCTTCCAGCAAATCAAATGGCTAAAATAACTCTGTCTACTTTTTTTTCTCCAAGTTTTTATAAATGTATTGCTTAAAATTTTTTTCAGAAATCTCCCAAATTCCTTCCAGTTGAGTAATTGATAAGGCTACAGTGAACTAGTCAACCAGTAAAATGGAGATACAGAGAAATTCTTTAAACAATCCCACAATTTTTACTTTACAGCAAATATTCCACCATCAAATAATAAGAAAGGGGGTCTTATTTCCAATGTCTTCTCCGGGTTGATAGTAGGAAAGCATACACAAAAATCTGTAGTGTAACTTGTTGGAACTATCGTATTTTTTTAGCAGGTGGATAGAAATTTCGAGCTTGGAGAGTATAAGCCATTTTGTTTGAGGAGATGGCTAGAGCGGCACACAGACTTTAACTGCAGCTTTGCTGACATGTGCAGATATTTTACACTTGAGAGGGTGTTGTGTTTGAATACCCTCTTGTGATAGGTTAGGATAATCTCTCTCCCTCTCCATCGATCTTTGTGAGAGACCACAGATCTTCCTCTTCACTGCAAACTTCTGTCGGTGTCAGTGCCGCCACAAAACAGCACAGTAAATAAAATCGCCAACATTTTAACTTTAAGTTGAATTTAAAGTCTTTCTGGAGCCTAATCTGCTGTGCAGCTCTTTGTGAAGAGGAACTAAAGTCCTCTTTTGGTCAAAACCACCAAATTCCACAGAACAAAATGGAAAAACTGGAAAACAGATGGGTGAATGCATGAAGTCACAAAGTAACCAGTCCTCTGAGGTAATGTTAGTGCTTTTTTTTAAATTGGAGACTGGTGTGTTAAACAAAAACATAGCACCTCTGGTAAAATATAAAGAAGGGCATCTCTGCAAGCAACTATGAATATATTTCATAATATAACCAAAAATAACCACAAGAACTGAAAACCCAGTGAACTAACTCAGATAATTACTTCACAAACAGGACATCCTGTTAGTGTCTAGTGGAGCTAATTGTAGCTATCAAGCTATAATTATCACATGCACACATTTAGACCTATGTGGGAAAACATAATTCTGAGGGACAACCTTGGAATGCAGAAAGGCCCATTTATAGTATTGAGTACTGAGCGTGTTTCTGTGTTTTCAGTACATATTATCTCCTTCAACTTGTTTTCTTAGCAGTTTATGTCTGTCTGCTTCTCTCCTACTGTCTGCCTTTACTTGCAGCATAGACCAGTGGTTCCCAAACCTTTTTTGCCAGGGCCCCTTTTGTTTTAAAAGAAAAATGTTCGCGCCCCCCCCCCCCCCCCCCCCCCGCACGTGCACGCGCACGCACACACCCTCCAACCACACACACCCCTATTTTGCTCCATTGCGGTTTATTTCACACCTCAAACATTTAGTAAACAAATAAGCAAATACAAGTAATCTGCAATAAATTACAGGTAGTAATAAAATAAACTACTAACTCTTTTATGCTACACAAGTATTTTTGAAAACGCAGCTGTTTTGTCCACACGTAAACGGCGTTTCGAATCACCGAAAATGGAGATTTTTTAAAACTCCTTTTGTGTGGACGAGGAATACAGAGTTTGTCACACAACGTCAAAGGTATGTGCCTTTTTCCACGTCACGCTGTGCGCCACGTTATTGTTTACATGAGATGAATTGCAGAATAGCAGTTAGAGGCAAAATACTGTTAATCTGACTATCTTCGGTTTTTACAGGCTTACATACACACACGCAGTTACTGTCCCTCTATTTAGACAGGCAGAGGCGTCACGGTGTGATTATTTTACGTGTAGTTGGGTTTTTTTTCCTGTGTAATAATATTCAACATTGCTATCAATTCATTTTCAAAAAATGCCTCTCTGTGCAAAATGGGTTTAAAAACATAAACAGCTGTAGGATACTGTTTGTCCGTGATTTAGACAGGGGGAACAAATCGTGGCAGGATCAGCCTGATATTATTTGTATCCCACTGTAACTTTACTGTATAAAGAGCTAAGATCTCCAAAGTGTCAGGAGTAGTTAGTCATTACAACAAGTGTTTGAACTAAAAATCAAGAATGTGGGATCCTGTTTGTCCGTGATTTGAAGAGCCCAGCGAAAACCAATTCTGCAGGGGAGACCTACCTTGGCACTTGTGCAGGTGAAACCAAAGGGCAGATATGCTTCACCATATTTTCTAGTCTTTGGCTTAGAATGAAGTTGGTTTGGAAACATATTCAGTTATGCTTCATTTCCTGCTTTGCATTTCTGTGGCCGCCCCATGCTAGCAGTGTCCAAGCGTTTTGTTTCCCCTCCCCTTTTCATACCGCGCCCCTGGGCCCCACACTTTGGGAAGGTCTGCCCACATTTTAGTACTGCTAAAATTCGTCGTTGAAACATCCTTAAATACCATTTCCTTCATGAAGTTGAAGTTTAAGGTTCGGGTTGGCTCAAAATGGGTCTGCTCTTCATGTTTGCAATTAACTGTAACAAAAAGTAATTACCACACTCTAACACTTTGTGACAACCAATTCCATCATGGGGCTGTTTGTCACACAGTATGGGGGTGGTTATCCCTGGTTATGTAAAAAAAAGGCTTGATTTTATTCTATATTTTTTTCAGATAGAGACATAAACAAGTTTAGAAATAAACACTGCGTCATTTAAATACAAGTGCTTTAATAATGTAACCTTTATTAAAAATCACAAAAACAACTGAGAACAATCGGCACACTCCACCATGACTACATTTTGTACTGATGTATCATTGATATAATTTCAAAAAGGCCAAAAATATCTTTTAAAAGACAAATTGTTTTTATGCATGATAACCTGAGCAACAGTGAGCAAGTCAGTGTAAAAATCTTGATGCATGCTAGATCATCCAGATAAGGAAAGGCAGCCTATTTTTTAAGCTTGCTAGTCTTTATCTAGCAAACCTGTGCATTAGTCACACAACTCATTTATGACAAATATGCATACCGGATTGTCAGAGATATAATCTTTGAGTGATCAGTTTTTGCAGACAACACATTGAAGCCCTGCTTCGTGGGCCAGCTATTGCTATACGGCTTAATACAAGCTGCTTATCCAACAAAGGAACAAAAACACATAACTGTAAAACCATTTCTCATTCTCAGGGGCCTGGTTGTCACACAAGCTGACCTCTTGATAAGCATTTTTACCTAGCTAACACATGGTTTTAGCATCACAATGAAAAACTGATTCAAAGAAAGCTATTACCTTCAGCTTGTTAATAAGTGCATTTCTATAATAAAAAAAATGTTTGAGATTTTAACTCAAAAACAACATGAAAAATTACTCTGACCCATAAAAAATACAAAATCCCTCCTCCTCTCAATATTTTGTGTGTTTTTCACAAATTGGCCAATGCAAAATAGACAGATTGTCAAGATTAGCAACAGAACTGTGAAAAATGTATGCATTTAAAAGTAAGGTTACATCTCAGAGAGAAAGTCAGAAGCTAAAGAGTGTGTTTGTCACTTGTCATGTTGTGTACAGAACAAGTTACTCCAGTTGGGTCCTTCTGTGCTACTTACAAACCTCTTGTTTAAAGGGACAGGTGCAGCAGCCTTCCAGCTTTGATTTCTGAACACAGCCTATATGTTTTTGTTATTTATTCATGAATGTCTAGTTTACACTGAAAGCTAATAGTACATCAGTTTTTCGAGTTACTGTATTATAGGCGTTAGCCGTTCTGGCTAGCTCTCATCCATTAGCAGCTCATTCATTTGCACTGCCAAACATTTATGGAGTGAAGTGCCACTGGGATTGCATCTTCGATGGTTCAGTGGAGAACATCTGGGTTCTCTACTGGCTTCTGTCTCTCTGGTGTACCTCTTCAAGCAGCTAGCCAATGCTTTGAGTCTTGCTTGGGAGCTCCTAGGGCATGAGCTATTGGCAGCTAGTTGCACTTCTTAGTACATCCCTTTCTTTATTGCATCTTTCTGCCACACATATAAGCCACTCTTAGAATTGGCTAACCTCCCTCCGTGCTGCCTTGATCTTTACCTCCAATCTCTTTCTTTTTCATAAAGAGCACTGCTCTATGTGGCTGTTCATCTTGTAGCCAACATCTCAAGGATCATTGTTGCCATTGTGTCGTTCAGCTGCTTGTTTTCAGTGATGGTCGCAGTAGGGATTGTCCAAAATGCTACATTCACATCTCTTTTAGCAGACTTTCAGGTGTACTTAATGTAATCTTGGTAATCGACCATGAAGTGTCCAGGTTTCCACCTTAGCTATGAGCCTGTCTCTCAGGTAAGCTGCTCTTGTATTCAATGCCTTTAATGCACTAATTGTTCTTGGGGCTCGGTGGCCAATCTTTGAGGGTGGGGTGATGATATCTCCCTCCTGACCTGATATGCTAGCACCCCTTGCCGTATCATTTGTGTTGTAACTCATCAATCTCTAGTTGTGATAGCAGTTGCCAATTAAGGATATTTAAACACATAGCTGTCAGATATTTTGCCATTACTTTATATATTGGGTGTAGTAGCATTCCAACATCTATTCTCAGTGCTTGTCCACTTATGCCTTGATACTTCAGTAGCCCACTTCTCATCAGTGTGTCCTGGTTCCTCAACACAAGATGCGACGTCCGAGGCAGTAAGGTTTCAGCTATGTGTCTCTTGCTCATTTTCCAGGGCAGGCTTGGGTAGCATAGTGGGCCTAGCCTGCGGAGCCTTATGTTACCTCTTTATCTCTTGCAGTGTTGTGTCAATGCACGGGATAAAAAAATAAAGTCTTTCTCTTGCTGAAGTGAAATGTATAAGGTAGGATAAGCTAAAAGTATAAGGTAAGTTTATGCAAATATGTGTACTTGTGCTTCCCTGCAACTTCATTTCTCTCACACAAAGTTGTTGGTGTACGTTTTCAACAATTGTCCCTTCGTGCGTGATCATTAGATTTAAATAGGAAAGGGAAAATGTATTCAAATGAAAATAATTTGATTCTGTGTTAATAGAAGCTCATCAGTAACTACAAAGCTTTCATGATAGTGAACAATTACTTGTCTAATAAATTAATCTGGGACAAATGAATTTGATCATTTCACACTTCATGATTGGATGCAGAATTTTCTCAGTTAAATATTGTAGGAACTGAAATTTGCTTAACTTGAGATAAAAGCATATAGAATGAATGTGACCACTTCAAGCTGCTCTTCAATGTACATCCCCGATGTCACAGGGTCAATTAAGAACCCAGTGTGATTTTTATTTTGAGTAAATTCAAGATCTGCAGTAAAATGTTTTGATTTAAGAAAATTCTGATACAAAATACAAAATTTTCTGATACAAAATGAGGACAAGAACTAAGTGGATGCCAGCCTTGATTCATGAACAGTCCAAGTACAGGTACAAGTGTCATACAAAACAGAAGTGTGCATAAGATCAATACCTGGAAAACAGTACAGTATGCACGCAGAGTAAAAAAAAAGAGCAAAAACAAAAACCCATCTGAAATGGGAGTCAAAGTTATTGAGGCAAAAGAAAAGAATTTATTTACAATGTAAAAGTAAAAAGTAGTAAAAGTAGGTCAGACCACTGTATATTATATATAAATTTAAAAAGTGAGAAAAAAATCGACACTGGAAAGTTTCTTTAACATCAAATTCCCAACTTCAGAATGCCATACATTTGAATAAACCACTTTTCACAGTCATTTATAACACCTTTGAAATCTTATGGCCATAACAACATTAGCAGGATCTAAAGGTGTACAGACAAACTTTAAAGGAGAGACACTGGTGAAAAACACTGGTGCTATGTGGCAAAGTGACAAACAAACAAAACTAACAGGAAAAACACTGAAACTGAACACTAAAACATTCATGACAAAAACAATTACAACTGCCCTCCACCTTCTATAGTTTAAAAGAAGCAGAGGTGACTTCAGAGCCCCTGGACATAACTGAGCTCCTCCTGAATGAGCTGTCTGACAAATATCTTCCATAAAAAGGCACAAACTTTTTCAGCAGCTGCAAGGCTCGTCTCATAAACTTCTCTCCCACAAAAGCATAAATGATGGGATTCAGACAGCAGTGAGTGTAAGCTAAGGCCTCGGTCACTGTTTTTGACAGCCTTATATTTTTGAACCAGGTTATATTATTGTGGACTATTCCTCTTTTCTGAAGAAACTCCAGGAAAAGGGAAATGTTATATGGAGCCCATAGTAAGAAAAATGCAAGCACTATGCAGATGATCAGCTTGACGATGCGGTGCTTCTTTGCGGTCCTCATGCTCACCAGCGTGGGAATGATCGTGGAGTAGCAACCTACCATCACCAACAAGGGAATGATGAGACCCAGCACATTTATGGTGAACAGGCTGTAACGCTCCCAGACTTTGCTCTCCTCGGGATAGTCACACTCCACTCCTTTGGATTCCTGTTCTATTGCCTTTATGAAGATAAAATCCGGCAGAGACACAAACAAGCTCAGCATCCAAACGAGCACGGTCAGAATGGTGGCTGCCCTCTTTGTGCGATAACGTGCAACCCTGTGAGCGTGCACGATGATCATGTAGCGCTCCAGCGTCATGACAACCATGAAGAAGATGCTGCTGAAGAAGCCAATGTGGTGAGACCCGGAGATCAAACGGCACATGAAGTCTCCAAAAGCCCACTGACCGACCCTGGCGTTGTGAGAGTAGAAAGGCAGCGTGAAGACGAAGAGGAGGTCAGAGAGAGCCAGGTTGAAGAGGCAGATGTCTGTCAGGTTGCTCTGATACCGGTGCTTCACCAGGACACACACCACTAGCCCGTTACCTTTGGAAGAAAAGACACAATAAGTGTACCTGTCACACTGTTACATGTTGAACAGCATTCTCTCTCTTTTGCATTTCATCTGTGTCTCACATACACACACCTACATGCATAGGTAAAGATTCTCAAGTTGGAAATTCCCAGAAAAGGAGGTCTGTGCAATGTGTAGAAACTCATAATCTCCACAGCATACACACAAGAGGACACACCTACCTATGAAGCCCATGATGAAAACCAAACTGTAGAGAGTGGTGAGAAACACTTTGTTAAAGTCCTTTACATCACCTATGTAGGTAGGAGAAAGGTCTGTGTCGTTAGGAAACTCATAGTAAAATGAATAATCATAGGCTGTGGTGTTTTCTCCTGCAGAAAGAGAGAGAAAGATTTGTTATTAACATTATTATTTATATTAATTTCAGCACAGGCTACAACAAATAAGATGCAGTATATCAAAGACTTCTTTACTGCTGTAAACACATGCTGCCGTTGGAGGTTAACTGGATTTATTTTTGAATGCTCATTGCATCAAAGTGTTAGGTTTGGTTTCGTAATGCCGTTTCAACCCTTATCAAGTGCAGCCTGAATTTCCAACCTATTGCTGATGACATGTTTCTGTTTTAAAGGAGGTTTTCCTTTGCTATGAGCACCACAAATAATCCATTCACATCTGCTGGTTTGGCCCCCCAGGCAGTTGACAGTGGGGGTGATTTTGCCACCTATTGGTGCTCATTGGTACTCCGTCCTTGGGAACATCCTTAATCCATAAAATGCTTCTTTTTAAAAAATAGGATTAAAATCTTCTTCACACTGTCTATGATTTAAACCTGCACCATTATTGTAACAAATCTGATAACTGGTTTTGTTGGGATTAAAATTATTAGACGAGGATGGTATTCCATAATAAACCTACGATCAACTATTGGGTTTGTTTATCTGTGTTATTGTAATTTTTAATGTAAGCATTGTTTTGGATGTGATGAAAGGTTTTAACACTATTACAATGATTTTACAATATTACCATTATTATTCTGAAAATAACAGATACATGGATGGAGATAACAGCACTTGTAAAAGTTGTATTAAGGCATTGTGGCAGTGTTGTGTTGTTTTTAACTACTATTAAAAAAACAACAGTAAAAATAAGATCTCTAGATTAAAGATGAAATTAGAAATCATGAAGTAGCTTTGACATAGTTTCAGTCACAGTATTTGGTTTTAGATCTCTGTGACAATGCGTGCAGCTTTGAACACTACACTTTATAACCCAAGTAAATTTCCAAGAGCTCTGTAAAACATGACACTTTAAATAGTCTAAATTGTGGATTAATGTTGAAAGATAATTACCTGACATTGTGATATCTCAGTGAAGGCTCTTCCAACCAGGTCAAGTCAGGAATTACACTTCAAGGCTCCCTTTCCCCGTTTACTGATGTGATCCCTTTAGGTATGCAGAAATGAACTAACTATCAAAAGTTCTGCAGTCCGCTAATGATGAGAACAGAAAGAGAAAAAAAAGGTGTTGCTTCCTGTACGTCCCCAAGTCTGATCTTTATCAGGAGTCTGCTTGAAATCTAGACTGACAGAAAATGGTTCAAAGCACAACACAGCAAATGGTGACAGAAATTTCTACTTTGACTAATTGACTGCTGGTTTTTGCCAAAAGTGACAGAAAGTTTATTTTTATTGTTATTGTTACTATTTTTATTTGTTTTTCTTCTTGGACTCATTAATGTACACCACTGCTACATATTATACACTTTGTACTAACAGGAGACTTTAGCCATTATGCCTCACTAATACTGTGTTGGAACCACTTTAACTTTCAACAGGTGCTGCAAACACTCCTCAGTTATTTTGGTTCATGTTGATGTGATAGCATCATGCAGCTGCTGTAGATTTGGTGGCTGCACATTCATTTTCTTTAAAGAATAATTATATTGGGTCCTTTTTTGATAGATATAGTGAAGAGTGACACGAAAGGGGGGGCGGGGGGACTTTTGGATGACATGTATACCTATATAACCATATGCACTATATATCTGTCTGCACTGAACATATATGCGGTAACTTTCACACAGACTCTTAAGCACAAGATGTTTTTCCTCAACATGGTTTATTAAGGTGGTACAGTAGCAGAGCAGTTAATGCTGGGGAGAGTTCTCCTGAATAACTCACTTTCCAGCTCCGGTAGCGGAGCACAGTATGAATGTGCTCCGGTGGCAGCACATTCATAAAGACAAACCTCCAGTTCAGCCACATCCCAAAGCTGGTCTGGTGGATTTAGGCTGTGGTGGCTGTGGAAGCCATTTGAGCACAGTGAACTTGTCATGTAAAAATAACAGTGTGTGGTGATTTGAACTCTATGACATGGTGGGTGCTCCTGCTGGAATCAGCCATCAGAAGATGGAAACTCTACAGTGATGCACATAGTCAAAAGCAATACTCAGGATGCGCAGTTGGTGCTGAGGGTCACAAACTTTGCCACGAAAATATCCCCCACACCATTACACCACCAACAGCACCATGAACTGTTGATACAAGGAAGGATCAATCCATCCTTTCATGTTGTCTACACCAAATTCTAACATCTGGCATCATGTCCCTGCCATCCAAGTATGGCAGCTGAAAGAAATCTCCGTCCCGGGTCATCCGTGGATCGGTTTTCCTCCGAGGCGTGGGCACCTATAAGCAGAGTTTTGTCTTTACCCTATAAGATTCAAAATTATTCAAAGTAACACTCAGGTATGCCGTTCAGCAGGTTAGTTACGACGTCGGGAGTAGCTTGGGAGAACAAGGAAACACAGACTGCTTCAGGTTGCCTTCCCAAACCAACTCAAAGGTTTATTCATCATACAACAGTTTATATAGAGGAAAAAGGTTCGTGTGTCAGCAGATTCTCAGTTCAAACCGGTACAGACCAAATATGGAAGCGTCTTCCTGCCCTCTGAGCAAAGAAGTATCCTTTGTATAGTTTATCATTTCAGCTACAATTTATGATTATCCCAGCGAAATACACTCCTAGACATAGAATACAGAGTTCTTTCATTAGTGAATTCTGAAACAAACCACCTGGCCTTTAACAAACCTTTTTCTAAGAGATAAAGAAGGGAGGATGGGAGTAAGGAAGTGATCTCTGTGGTATTTTCGACCTTGAGGTACCAGCCTGTGATTCTTACACATTAATTCTTGGGTCACAGAGAAAGAGAAAAACAACTAGTAAATGGGCCTTATTGAGTAACAGTTTTCCTGTATAATATCACTATAAAACAATATCCTGTAAATGCTACCATGGTATCAAAATATCACAACAGCAGCAGAACTCAAGAATAATATGAACTGACAGCATTTTCCAGTCTTCAGTTGTCCAAACTATGTAGTGCAAACTGCTCCCTCAGTTTCTTGATCTGTTGATCGGAATGGCATCCAGTGTGGTCTTCTGCTGCTGTAGCACATCTGGGTCAATGTATATTATATATTCAGAGATGCTTTTCTACATATTGTAGTTGTAACAAGTTTTTATTTGAGTTATTTTAATTTTAGGAATTGAACTTTGTTCAATTGAGATACAAACATATGGAATGAATGTAGAATATTACCACTTAAGCTGCTCCTAAGTGTACTTCCCCGATGTCACAGGGACAATGTGACATCGGGGATGTCGGGACAATGTGATTTTTATTTTAAGTAAATTCAAGATCTGCAGTAAAATGTTTTCACTTAAGAAAATTCTGATACAAAATGAGGACAAGAGACGAGTGGATGCCAGCCTTGATTCATGAACAGTGAAAGTACAAGCACAAGTATCATAACAAAACATAAGCATGCATAAGATCAATACCTGGAAAACAGTACGGTACAAAAAACCAAAACCAAAAACCCATCTGAAATGGGAGTCAAAGTTACTGAGGCAAAAGAAAGGAATTTACTTACAATGTAAAAGTAAAAGGTAGCAAAAGTAGGTCAGTCCACTGTATATTATATGGGGCACTATATATTTGTGTGTGTGTGTGTGTGTGTGTGTGTGTGTGTGTGTGTGTGTGTGTGTGTGTGTGTGTGTGTGTGTGTGTGTGTGTGTGTATTAAAAAGTGAGACAAAAACCAACACTGGAAAGTTTGTTTCCAATCCAATTCCATTATAAATGCTGGCATAAAGCATTTTTTTCAAAAGTTATTCTAAAACCCAACTTCAGAATTCCATACATTTGAATAAACCACTTTTCCACAAGCTCATTAAAGATGTGTGACAAAAAACAAACTAACAGATTGTTGCAAATACTGTTGTAAACAAAAGGTTCAGTTTAAGCAAGTTTCATTAAGCCTGAGCAGAAGAAGAAAGGGCATTGCACAGAGTTTGGAAAAGACGTGAGATTCTCTAAAACATATGGCTATGGTAACAGAATAGTGTCGTTTATAACACATTTGAAATCTTATGGCCATAACAACATTAGCAGGATCTAAAGGTGTACAGACAAACTTTAAAGGAGAGACACTGGTGAAAAACACTGGTGCTATGTGGCAAAGTGACAAACAAACAAAACTAACAGGAAAAACACTGAAACTGAACACTAAAACATTCATGACAAAAACAATTACAACTGCCCTCCACCTTCTATAGTTTAAAAGAAGCAGAGGTGACTTCAGAGCCCCTGGACATAACTGAGCTCCTCCTGAATGAGCTGTCTGTCAGATCTCTGCTGTAACCAGGCACCAACTTTTTCAGCAGCTGCAAGGCTCGTCTCATAAACTTCTCTCCCACAAAAGCATAAATGATGGGGTTCAGACAGCAGTGAGTGTAAGCTAAGGCCTCGGTCACTGTTTTTGACAGCCTTATATTTTTGTACCAGGTTTCATCATCAGGGATTATTCCTCTTTTCTGAAGAAACTCCAGGAAAAGGGAAATGTTATATGGAGCCCATAGTAAGAAAAATGCAAGCACTATGCAGATGATCAGCTTGACGATGCGGTGCTTCTTTGCGGTCCTCATGCTCAACAGCGTGGGAATGATCGTGGAGTAGCAACCTACCATCACCAGCAAGGGAATGATGAGACCCAGCACATTTATGGTGAACAGGCTGTAACGCTCCCAGACTTTGCTCTCCTCGGGATAGTCACACTCCACCCTATGGGATTCCTGTCCTATTGCCTTTATGAAGATAAAATCCGGCAGAGACACAAACAAGCTCAGCATCCAAACGAGCACGGTCAGAATGATGGAAACCCTCTTTGTGCGATAACGTGCAACCCTGTGAGCGTGCACGATGATCATGTAGCGCTCCAGTGTCATGACAACCATGAAGAAGATGCTGCTGAAGAAGCCAATGTGGTGAGACCCGGAGATCAAACGGCACATGAAGTCTCCAAAAGCCCACTGACCGACCCTGGCGTTGTGAGAGTAGAAAGGCAGCGTGAAGACGAAGAGGAGGTCAGAGAGAGCCAGGTTGAAGAGGCAGATGTCTGTCAAGTTGCTCTGATTGCGATGCTTCACCAGGACACACACCACTAGCCCATTACCTTTGGGGGAAAAGACATAATATATGTACCTGTCAGTAGAGCAGGGCGATATGACCAAAAATATTTATCACGATATACATGTTGGATTTGTATTGTTGATTATCATTTATGCTTAGAAATATCTACTTATGTAGGCTTAGAGTTTTATAATTAGTTGTAGATTGATAGAGGTTTGATCCTTAGTAGTCTGCAGAGACGTAGTGTGCATTCCAGAGTGCTCTGGCATTAAGACCCACACTCTGGGAGGATGGGAGAGGTCGTACCTTTTCTTATTGTTTTATGGTAGGATAAATGTATCTATATCTGTTTTAGGCTAAGTGCCCTTTGTTTAGATAAACTGCTGGACTTCCAGACCACACACACACACACACACACACACACACACACACACACACACACACACACACACACACACACACACACACACACACACACACACACACACACACACACACACAGGCAAGGTACTCTTTGTTTGTATGTAGACGTCATATGTTAATGAACCTATGTATATTCATGTAACCTCAATAAAAGCAGTGTTACGGGGGAGCGGACGAGAGCAACTGGGGTCAAGCAAAGGAACGGCGCTTGTCCGGTTCTCTCCCGTGCACGAGAAACATGAAGAACTTTGCCTACTCGTGTCTTGCTTTGCTGTGTAATTACATTGTCTTCAACGTTCCAGTGAATAGGTTCAAGCTACAAACCTATCAATACATTTGAAAATTTGCAATACCGATATAACTGACGATATAATTGAGACTAGACAAAATACTTTACAACTCCACAACTTCATTAGTGCAAAACCCCCATCAATTTATTTTCACTTAAACAAGCAGCTGTTTTTTATGTGCATTAAAGTTATATAAAAATTTAACAGTGCAAATGCAAATTCCTTGCTGACAGTTTAATCAAAAGGCATTTCCAGTGGAAATTGACCGACATATCCTCAGCATAACCATGTAAAATATCCACAAAACTTAAAAAGAGGTTATACACACACAATACTGTAATATTATGTTGAAACACAGTACGTATCACTCCGCAAGGCGCCTGCCTACGGTAGCCGTGATGCTCCGACAATCCATCAAGCGGTGCGGGTTCGTAGCTTAGCAAAGTTGTACTAAAACATTTGACAGATTTTCGAGCGCCGTGTACATAAAATCGTTTAGAGGTCAGTAAACACAACCAGAATTCATACATAAGGCACACGGGATTATAAGGGGCACTGTCGATTTTTATAAAAATCCAAGGATTGATTTTAAGCGCGCCGTATTTTCCGAAAAACATGGTAATAACGACGGTCCGCTAGCATGCTCTAGCAGAAATAGTGCTTTGTTGTGTATCTGACAGACGAAAGCTAAACCAGTTCCACACCACTGAAGTTGCAGCATTTTTACAAACCAATTGGTTCAACTGTTTCATTCAACGATCCGCTTTTGCTGTGAAGGTTCTCAGTCATCCAGGTCATCGTAGTCTAAGGAGCAAACAAACTTAACAACGTGGTATATGCTGTACAGTGCAGCAAGGAATGCCCAGACCTCTACATCGGAGAGACCAAACAGCCACTTCACAAGGGCATGGCACAACATAGAAGAGCCACCTCCACGGGACAAGACTCAGCTGTCCATCTGCATCTAAAGGACAAAGGTCACTCTTTCGAGGATGCCAATGTTCACATTTTGGACAGAGAGGACAGATGGTTTGAAAGAGGAGTGAAAGAAGTCATTTACGTCAGCGGTCCCCAACCTTTTTTGCGCCACGGACCGGTTTATGCCTGACAATATTTTCATGGACCGGCCTTTAAGGTGTCGCGGATAAATACAACAAAATAAAACTAGTACCGGTACCGAAAAAAAGAACATTTATTCATAACACACATGAAAAGACCCAGGAAAACCAAGTTAACGATAAAAACGATGACAAAATAACGCTGAAAACCAATAAAAACCCTGAAAATTATACATTTCACACCTGAGCCTCAACTCTCGCGGCCCAGTACCAAACGACTCACGGACCGGTACCGGTCCGAGGGTTGGGGACCTCTGATTTACGTCCACTGTGAGCGACCATCTTTGAACAGAGGCGGTGGTTTACGACACCAACTGTCTGCCATCTATAATCCAGTTTTGAGATCCCTTCCCAGACGCCTTAATGCCCACTCACATCCTGGGCCATCTGACCTCAGGAAATCACATGATAGGGTGGGGCCAGGTTTCACAATGAACACACCCGAAACTCTGGCTGATTGTGACCCACACCCGCTTTCACACCTTGGCTCATGTGAATAGGTAGAGGATCATCAGGGGGTCCTTTGTCCCTCTTTGGGGGGAAACTCCCAGTGGTTTTAAATCTGGCACTCTCCACCATTTGACCCTTAGAAATAAAGAAGCTTATCGGATGAGAGGTGAAACGTTTTCAAGCAACTCAAAGAAGTCCAGACGCTTTTCTTTCCAAGCTCCTTAGATCAGCTTTTGCCCTTCTCATTCTCCATCGCTGCCATGCTTTTTCCGCCATGTGCATATAAAAACAAAGGCACTGCACATGCGCGTTTTACCCAAATTCTATTGTGATATTTCATTTTCTTATCATTGCCCAACATTATACCGGTATTACCGTGAACGGTATGATATGGCCCAGCCCTACCTGCCACGCTGTTACATGTTGAACAACATTCTCTCTTTCCCGTTCCATCTGCGTGTCTCACATACACACACCTACATACATAGGTAAAAGTCAGCAAGTTAGAAATTCCCAGAAAAGGAGGTCTGTGCAATGTGTAGAAACAATCCATAATCTCCACAGCATACACACAAGAGGACACACCTACCTATGAATCCCAGGATGAAAACCAAACTGTAGAGAGTGGTGAGAAACACTTTGTTAAAGTCCTTTACATCACTTAGGTTGGTAGGAGAAAAGCCTGTGTCGTTCTCATGGTAATCTGGGTAATCATAGATTGTGGTGTTTTCTTCTGCAGCAAGAGAGAGAAAGATTTACTATATTGCTCATTGCATCAAAGTGTTAGGTTTGGTTTCGTAATGCCGTTTCAACCCTTATCAAGTGCAGCCTGAATTTCCAACCTATTGCTGATGACATGTTTCTGTTTTAAAGGAGGTTTTCCTTTGCTATGAGCACCACAAATAATCCATTCACGTCTGCTGGTTTGGCCCCCCAGGGAGTTGACAGTGGGGGTGATTTTGCCACCTATTGGTGCTCATTGGTACTCCCTCTTGGGAACATCGTTAATCCATAAAATGCTTCTTTTTAAAAAATAGGATTAAAATCTTCTTCACAAAGTCTATGATTTAAACCTGCACCATTATTGTAACAAATCTGATAACTGGTTTTGTTGGGATTAAAATTATTAGACGAGGATGGTATTCCATAATAAACCTACGATCAACTATTGGGTTTGTTTATCTGTGTTATTGTAATTTTTTGTGTAAGCATTGTTTTGGATGTGATGAAAGGTTTTAACACTATTACAATGATTTTACAATATTACCATTATTATTCTGAAAATAACAGATACATGGATGGAGATAACAGCACTTGTAAAAGTTGTATTAAGGCATTGTGGCAGTGTTGTGTTGTTTTTAACTACTATTAAAAAAACAACAGTAAAAATAAGATCTCTAGATTAAAGATGAAATTAGAAATCATGAAGTAGCTTTGACATAGTTTCAGTCACAGTATTTGGTTTTAGATCTCTGTGACAATGCGTGCAGCTTTGAACACTACACTTTATAACCCAAGTAAATTTCCAAGAGCTCTGTAAAACATGACACTTTAAATAGTCTAAATTGTGGATTAATGTTGAAAGATAATTACCTGACATTGTGATATCTCAGTGAAGGCTCTTCCAACCAGGTCAAGTCAGGAATTACACTTCAAGGCTCCCTTTCCCCGTTTACTGATGTGATCCCTTTAGGTATGCAGAAATGAACTAACTATCAAAAGTTCTGCAGTCCGCTAATGATGAGAACAGAAAGAGAAAAAAAAGGTGTTTCTTCCTGTACGTCCCCAAGTCTGATCTTTATCAGGAGTCTGCTTGAAATCTAGACTGACAGAAAATGGTTCAAAGCACAACACAGCAAATGGTGACAGAAATTTCTACTTTGACTAAATGACTGCTGGTTTTTGCCAAAAGTGACAGAAAGTTTATTTTTATTGTTATTGTTACTATTTTTATTTGTTTTTCTTCTTGGACTCATTAATGTACACCACTGCTACATATTATATACTTTGTACTAACAGGAGACTTTAGCCATTATGCCTCACTAATACTGTGTTGGAACCACTTTAACTTTCAACAGGTGCTGCAAACACTCCTCAGTTATTTTGGTTCATGTTGATGTGATAGCATCATGCAGCTGCTGTAGATTTGGTGGCTGCACATTCATTTTCTTTAAAGAATAATTATATTGGGTCCTGTTTTGATAGATATAGTGAAGAGTAACACGAAAGGGGGGGCGGGGGGACTTTTGGATGACATGTATACCTATATAACCATATGCACTATATATCTGTCTGCACTGAACATATATGCAGTAACTTTCACACAGACTCTGTGTGTTTTGCCTCACCATGGTTTATTAAGCACCAGCTGAGCATCCTGAGTTTTGCTGTTGACTATATGCAACTCTTCATCACTCTAATGTTTTAATCTTCTAATGGTTGATTCCAGCAGGAACACCCACCATGCGTGAGTTCAAATAACCTCACACTATTATATTTACATGACAAGCTCAATGTGCTCAAAAGGCTTCCACAGCCACCACAGCCTAAATCCACCAGACCAGCTTTGGGATGTGGCTGAACTGGAAGTTTGTCTTTATGAATGTGCTGCCACCAAATCTACAGCAACTGCACGATGCTATCACGTCAGCATGGAACCAGAATTTCAATTCAATTCAGTTCAATTTTATTTATATAGCACCAAATCACAACAACAGTCACCTTAAGGCGCTTTATATTGTACAGTAGATCATACAATAGTAAATACATAATAGATACAGAGAAAAACCCAACAATCATATGTAACAGAGATTAATAACAGGTATGATTAATTGCAGAGAGGTCTATTAACGCATAGTGAGTGAGAAAGGTGACTGGAAAGGAAAAACTCAATGTATGATGGGAATCCCCCAACAGCCTATCCCTATTGCAGCATAACTAAGGGAGGATTCAGGGTCACCTGGTCCAGCCCTAACTATATGCTTTAGCAAAAAGGAAAGTTTTAAGCCTAATCTTAAAAGTAGAGATAGTGTCTGTCTCCCGAATCCAAACTGGAAGCTGGTTCCACAGAAAAGGGGCCTGAAAACTGAAGGCTCTCCCTCCCATTCTACTTTTAAATACTCTAGGAACAACAAGTAGGCCTGCAGAGCGAGAGCGAAGTGCTCTAATATGGTACCTAATATGGTATCTAATATGGTACTACAATGTCATTAAGATAAGATGGGGCCTGATTATTTAAGACCTTGTATGTGAGGAGCAGGATTTTGAATTCAATTCTGGATTTAACAGGAAGCCAATGGAGGGAAGCCAAAACAGGAGAAATATGCTCTCTCTTTCTAGCCCCTGTCAGTACTCTTGCTGCAGCATTTTGGATTAATTGAAGGCTTTTCAGTGAGTTTTTTGGACATCCTGATAATAATGAATTACAGTAGTCCAGCCTAAAAGTAATAAATGCATGAACTAGTTTTTCAGCATCACTCTGAGACAGGATATTTCTAACTTTAAAGATGTTGCGCAAATGGAAGAAAGCAGTCTTACATATTTGTTTTATATGTGCGTTGAAGGACATGTCCTGGTCAAAAATGACTCCAAGGTTCTTCACAGTGTTACTGGAGGCCAAAGTAATGCCATCCAATCTGGTTAGATACCATATGTCTAAGATTTTCAGGGCCGAGTACAATAACCTCAGTTTTATCTGAATTAAGAAGCAGAAAGTTAGCGGCCATCCAGGTCTTTATGTCTTTAAGACATTCCTGCAGTTTAACTAATTGGTGTGTGTTGTCTGGCTTCATAGATAGATAGAGCTGAGTGTCATCAGCATAGCAGTGAAAATGTACACTATGTCTTCTGATGATACTGCCTAAGGGAAGCATGTATAATGTAAACAGAATTGGTCCTAGCACTGAACCCTGTGGAACTCCATAATTAACCTCAGTGTGTGAAGAGGACTCTCCATTTACATGAACAAATTGGAGTCTATTAGATAGATATGATACAAACCACTGCAGTGCAGTACCTGTAATACCTACAGCATGTTCTAATCGCTCTAATACAACATTATGGTCAACAGTATCGAATGCTGCACTGAGGTCTAGCAGGACAAGCACAGAGATGAGTCCACTGTCAGAGGCCATAAGAAGATCATTTGTAACTTTCACTAAAGCTGTTTCTGTGCTGTGATGAGCTCTGAAACCTGACTGAAACTCTTCAAATAAGCCATTACCCATACTCTTATCTGACAGCGTTGCATCCAATGTGGTCTTCTGTTGCTGTAGCACATCTACTGCAAGATTTGAAGAGTTGTGCATTCAGAGATGCTCTTCTGCATACTTTGGTCATACCGAGTTGTTATTTGAGGTACTGGTGCATTCGTGCCAGCTGTCTGGGTCTTCTCCATCAACAAGACATTTTCAACCAGAGAACTGCAACTCACTGGATATCGTTTCTATTTTGGACTATTCTCTGTAAACACTAAAGATGGTTGAATAGATAGTGCAGTAGTTCCTGAAACATTCAGAACAGCCCCTCTGCACAAACAACCACGTTATGGTAAACAGAAATTAAACTGAATTTCTTCCCCATTATGATGCTCACTTTGAACTTCAGCAGGTTGACATGACCATGTGTGCAGGTCTAAATGCTCTCAACAGCTACAGGCCAGTGGCTCTGACTCCCCACCTGATGAAGACCCTGGAGCGGCTGGTGCTGGCTCAGCTTCGGACCCTGGTGAGATCATCACTGGACCCACTTCAGTTTGCCTACCAACCTGGCATTGGAGTGGATGATGCCGTCAATCACCTCCTACATCGTTCCCTCTCTCACTTGTGGACCAGTGGGAGCATTGTGAGAATCATACTCTTTGATTTCTCCAATGCCTTCAACACCATTCTTCCCACGGTCCTGAAGGACAAGCTGGAGAACTTAGGAGTGGACCATGACCTCACATCATGGATACTGGACTACCTCACCGACCGACCACAGTACGCAAGAATTCAGGGCTGTGTGTCGGACAGGGTTGTCTGCAGTACGGGGCCCCCACAGGGAACGGTTCAGGCTCCGTTGCTTTTCACCATCTACACTGCAGACTTCTCCCACAACTCCACCCAGTGCTTCCTTCAGAAGTTCTCTGATGACTCTGCAATTGTCGCCCTCAACATTGATGGGGATGACAGGCAGTACAGAGAACTGACCCAAGTCTTTGTGGACTAGTGCCAGCAGAACTACCTCCAGATCAACACCAGTAAAACCAAGGAGCTGGTGGTAGACTTCCGCAGGCACAAACATCCTCCACTGCAACCACTTAACATTCAAGGTATGGATATTGAGGCTGTGGATAGCTACAGGTACCTTGGTGTTTATCTGAACAATAAACTGGACTGGACTCGTAATTCAGATGCCCTCAACACAAAATGGCAGAACAGGCTGTACCTGCTGTGGAGATTCAGGTCTTTCAGAGTGAAGGGTCAACTCCTGAAGACCTTCTATGGCTACGTCTACACTAGCCCGGATAAAATTAAATAACGGCATTTTCTATTGTTTTTGAGCGTTTCCAAACAGTTGTTCATCCACACTGAAACAATCGAAACTACTGTGTTCCTGTATTGCACATGGGTGAAACATAAGACTGCCCTGTCTGCCCCGTATTTACTTTCTGGCTATTTGAAACCTCGCAGCAAAATGTTGTAGAAAAGCACCGTGTTTTTTTAAATGGACTGACAATGAGGTGGAGTTGTTGCTGCAAGTAACATAAAAGTACAAAGTTGCAAAAGGGTTGAGAATTAAAGAATTTGAAGAAAAGCTATACAACTGCTGTATAATGCCCTCCGCTATCTTAGTATAACTGGTCACATGACTGCATCATATGAATAAAATGCGTCATCGTTTTGAAAAGTCTCCGTTTACGCAGTCTACACTATGCAGCGAAATGTATCCACTTTCAAATGTATCCGCTTTGGAGAGCATTTTCAAAAAGCTCTGTTTTCCTTGTGTGGCGAGACGAGGTTGGGATATAAAGTAAATACTCTTCAGTTTTAAAGAACGACAACGCCACCCTGGGAATTTCACCCAGAGAATACTGGAAATGACACTAAATCACCAAAAAGGCACTTAGGTTCGCTATACTCAATCCAGAGACGAGGTTCAATAATAAACAAATTGACAATTTATTGGTAATTATTTAAAACACCGAATAAAAACATAATCATAAATATTCAAATACAAATATGCTTAAAAAGGTATTCAGAGCTGAGGCTTACCAGTGGAGGGGCAGGGATGCCACACACAAGAAAGAAAACACACCAAAACACAAGTGCAGCACACTATCACACACTCACACTAATAAACTAGACAAGGCAGGTGTGTACACTCAAGGGATCCCACCACCAAGGCACCCTAGTCTCCTCCACGTCGGCACTCCGCATCTGAATAAAAGAAACAAAGAAAATGTTAATATATTACAACAAACTAATGTGTAGCACCGGGGGATAACCCAACTGCAGGACCACACTGGTGATCCACAGCTAGAAAAAGGGCCTCCCACCAGTGGTGTAACAGAGAATCCAAACTACAAATCAAAAAGCAATAAAACAACATACAATCTGAATAAAACTCTAAAATCTGGAGCAAACGGAATCGCCGTACTGCTCCAACTTGCCGTCCACACGACGATAAGTTAACAGTCAATCAATATGCACGCCAGCTGACTCCGATAACCGGCATGCATATGGCCGTTGTCCACGCCGACGTCCACTGTAAAAGCTGACAGCAGCAGGGAAAGAATTCTCACAACGGGAACAGACGGTAAAAGCACAGCAAGGCAAAACAGCAGCACTTCAGTTCGCGTAGCTTGGCGCAAAACTAAGGTCCACACTTCCTGCGAAACATAGTAAATAATTACTATAAAAGAACAATAGAAGGCAGAGAGCGTAACAAAAGTTGATTACGTACCAAGTAAGCCGGGTCACAGAACGTAAGCAGAATAGCTCAGAGGAGGCTTCTATAGCTACGACCAGCCGCGATGGAGGCTTCAGAAGAATAACCCGCAAATGATCTCCACCACACCGAGGGGAAGTCAGGTGACCAAAAAGGAGATCACAGGCAAGCGACGCAGAGACACTCAAATGGCCACTATTTATACCAGCGCCCCCTAATGGGCCAGGCTGAAAGTGGGTTGGACCGAAGGATAACATTCATCCTGCCACATTCTACCCCTCCTTCTTGCATCGTCGCCCCGACGATGAAAAGACACCCAGATTAGTCCCAAGGCCTAAAAAAAATGCAGAGAAAGCATGTACCCTAAGCTCAGAAATAGAATCAGCAGCCCCTTGTGCCACCTCCCCTGTTGGTCTTGGGAGATGATGGATGTTTGAATGCTGGCCAGCTGTGGACCGGGTTGTTTTTCGCACCACCACATTTCTTGTATCAGAACTCGTAGAGGGAGCAGGAAGAGAGCTAGATGGAACTGGTGCTACACTCGGAGTAACTGTACAAGTGGCTGGGACATCGGAAGTTCGGTCTTCTGGCCGGAGCAACAACTCAGGGCTACTTGGAATCACTGCCACTGGGCTGTAAGATGGTGAAACATTTACTTGAGGAGCTCCTACGCTCAGGAATAACAGGTCACTGTCACTTGATGAGTCATGTCCTGGTTCTGGGGAGGATATTTCTGGGCCACGTGGGCTACTGCTTGGAGCAGGCCCTTCTGATGGTATGGCTGCCGTTATCACAGCCTTCAACAAGGTACGATGAACATGCTTCACGCTGCTGGGATCATCTGCAGGTGCGATGGTATATACTACCCCACCTCCTTTAGGTGCCTTCAGGATTCTATATACCGCTGGTTTCCATCGATCTTGGATTTTACATCTCCCTCTTCCACTCAAATCGCACAGGAACACCAACTGGCCGTCGTTCAATGGTGCCTCTTTCTGCCGGGATTGATGCTCCTGAATCCACTCGTGCACATCTCCACTGATGGGGTCCGGTACTCTGCCCAACAGAAAGTCCACTGGCAACCTGGGTTCTTGCCCAAACATCAATAAAAATGGAGTTTCCCCAGTAGCCTGATGGGGAGTGGTATTATAACAGTAGAGTAACTGGGGCAAACATACATTCCAGTCTCTTTTTCTGGACACTGGCAGGGTCCGCAACAAATTGTGCAAAGTCCTATTAAAACGTTCACACTGACCATTTCCAGCCGGATGATAAGGAGTAGTGTGGGACTTCTCGATACCATAAAACCTGCAGAGCTGCTGGATCAGGGAGCTTTCAAAGTTACGACCCTGATCGGAATGGATACGCGCTGGTACACCAAACTTCGAAAACCACTCAGTCACGAGAACCTGGGCCACTGTAGCAGCACATTGGTCACGAGTGGGGACAGCCAATGTATACTTGCTGAAAACATCAGTCATCACCAAAACGTTCTCCAGCCCATTCCGGGAAGGTTCGAGCAAGGTGTAATCAATGGCCAAGATTTCATTTGGTCGAGAAGCCAACAAATGTCCCATGAAACTTTGAGCTGCTGGTTGGGTGTCTTTTGCAACTTGGCAACGTTCGCATCTCTGACACCAATGAGCTACCTCAGCAGACATACCTGGTCAGTAGCACCGTGAGCGGAGAAGCGCTAGGGTCCTTTCCACACCTTGATGGCCGTGCTCCTGATGAACATGAGTCAACACCTGCTCAATTAGTGCACTAGGCAGCAAAAGCTGAAGTACCACCTCGGCACCGTCAGGGCGATGAACCTGACGATACAGAACTCCTTCCCTTTCAATCAGACGATCCCATTGTCGTAGCAGCACCAGAGCAAGTGGAGCAAGCTGCTGCCGCTCCTCAAAGCTGGGTCGCTGCTTCTGTCTCCAGAACACCAAGATCTCCTTTATCACTGGGTCGACCTGTTGGAGGGCATGAAGATCAGGAGTAGTGAGATGGGGCAAAACCGTAATGGCAGCTTGTGATACCTCAGCTGGTCCCAGCCGCAAGGCTTGTTGAAGAGGTCCAGGCAAGGCTGTACCAGGAACCATGGCTTTAATCTCCTGAGGATCAGGTGGATGCTGGCGAGATAAAGCGTCTGCGTTCTTATTACTCCTTCCTGACCTGTACTTTAAGTCGAAGTCGAACGAAGCGAGCTGAGCTGCCCAGCGCTGTTCAGTAGCCCCAAGTTTAGCAGAAGACAAGTGACTAAGAGGATTGTTGTCGGTGTAAACAATACACTTATGGCCCAACAAGTACTCTCTAAATTTCTCAGTCATGGCCCACTTAAGTGCCAAAAACTCCAGCTTCATTGAGCTATAATTTAGCATATTGCGCTCAGTGGGCCTCAAACCCCGACTGGCATAGGCTATTGGCCTCACCTTACCTCCCTGCTCCTGGGAAAGCACTGCCCCTAGGCCGGCATGGCTGGCATCCACTTCTAAAATAAAAGGCAAAGAGAAATCTGCATAAGCGAGCACTGGTGCTGTTGTCAGTTTAGTTTTTAATGCCTCAAAACTTTGAGCACACTCTACAGTCCAGTTCTCCACGACACCATGCTCTGACCTCTTCTTTGATTTTCTGCCTCCCCACTCTGCCACCAGTCTATGCAGAGGTGCCGCCAACTTGGCAAAACCCTCCACAAAACGGCGATAATAGCTGGCAAACCCAAGGAAGGAGCGTAGTTCCGAAACAGTCTTAGGAGGCTGCCAGTTAGCCACCACTTCCACCTTGCTAGGGTCCGTAGAGACACCTTGATCGGAGATGACATGGCCTAGGTAGCGAACCTCCCGCTGGAAAAAGGCACATTTGGCAAGCTTGGCTTTTAAACCTTCCTGCTGAAGCCGACCTAGCACCACATCCAGCCGCTCAAGATGTTGCGATACTGTTGATGAAAAGATTACAATGTCATCAAGATAGAGAAGCAGAGACTGGCACTGTTGATCACCGAAAAGGCGTTGCATTAGTCTCTGGAAGGTGCTAGGGGCATTACAGAGCCCAAATGGCATTCGGTTCCATTCAAATAGGCCGAAAGGAGTACAGAAGGCAGTCTTGGGCCTATCCTCTTCCGTAACTGGGACCTGATTATAGCCACTTGCTAAATCCATGGTGGAAAACCAACGGGCACCAGTCAGCGCATCTAAGGATTCTTCAATGCGCGGCAGGGGGAATGCATCTTTCCTTGTCTTGTTGTTCAGTTGCCGATAATCAACACACATGCGCGGGCTGCCATCCTTCTTAACGAGCACAATGGGAGAAGCATAGGGGCTGCTACTCTCTAATCACCTCGGCCCCTAACAACTGGTTAATATGCTCTTTCACAACCTCGTACTCTGAAGGGGGGGGATGCGCCTATAACGCTGCCGCACGGGGATATCGTCTAAGACTGGAATGTCATGGGAGATCAAGTTAGTGTAACCCAAATCAGTGTCATGAGCAGAAAAGACCGAGCTGTATTTCTTAAGGAGAGACCTCACCTGTCCCTGTTCCTCTGCTGACAGTTTAGACAAATCAATCCCTTCCATCTGATCCTGCACAGTAGGAGTGGCGGTGTGAGATGCCATTGTGGCTACGTTAGGGAGTACTTCTGTCACACCAGCGGGCAAACTGACCACATGAACATCTTCCAGGGTCCCTATAACGGTCCTAGGGTAAAGCAAGACGCTGTAGTCCCTACATTAACAACTGGTATGTATGCAGTACCTCTAACCACTCGAACCAATGCAGGGGACGCTAAAAGTCCAGCAGGCAAGTTAACATCAGTAGGTTCAAATAACACAGTGGCACCTGAATATTGCTCAGAACAGGTGGCGGCCACTACTTTCATTACACCACCCGGAATGCAACATGCTCGCTTACCCCTCACTCTCACATGGCCAGACAAATCCAGTGGGGCTCTTATACTAACGTCATGGCACTTTTGCAGCGCCTGCACAAGGGGTTTAGGGGCCTCTGTAACAAAGCCCAAACTAAACAATGCTTCACCGTGTTGCCCAAAAAGCTCGTGGTAACACTTCCGAATGACATTCATCCCCAATACACCCGGAACCGTGGAAGGTCCTGCACCTGGAGGATCTTTAACGACCAACACGCCACACTGTGGAAGAAACTTGTCACAGAGCTCTACACTTAGCTCGATATAGCCAAGGTAAGGAATGGACAACCCATTAGCCGCTTTAAGCTGCAACCAATGACAAGCTTGGAGACGCTCTTGACCCCAGGACTCAAAATGCTGGCGGAAAAAACTTTCAGTAATGGTAGAGACCATGGACCCCGTATCAACCAAACAAGGTACTTTTATACCGCCCATGTCCACATCTATATGAGGACAGGATGAAATTAATTTCGAGACTGCCTCTGGACCATTAGAAACAACCCTTGAGCCAATAGACACCCCACCCGAACTGTGGCTCGGCAATACGGAGGGTGCTAGTTTTCCGAAGCCGTATTTAAAGGAGTGCCTGCGATTATGCAGAGGGGCCTGCGAAGGAGGCCGGGAACGAGGAACGCGTTCCCCATCACACTCCCGAGCAAAATGTCCAGGTTGCTGACAACGACGGCATATAATGGAGTCGCCCCGTCCTGAGCGAGGCATTCGATGGGGGCCCTGCAATCGAGCAATGCTCTGAGTGAGCTGATTAAGTTGCTCCTGCTGGCGCTTTAACAATTCCTTCATCTCGCTCATCTCAGACAAATGGGTAGACTGAGCTATTCCTGAAGGACCGCTATGGACCCCATACTGAATGCCATAAACAGAAGGGACAGAACTGCTTCTATGCCTAACGCCACTAGGCAACCCTTCACGTTCCCACCTAATAGCTTCCCCTCTAATCTCCAGCAATGTCAGTGTGGGCTGCCTCCTTACTAGCTGCTTTAACTCCCGCCGCAAGGTACTATCTAAGACCTGTTCAACAAATTGATCTCTTAATAAAACGTCAGCATTGGGCATGCCATTGGGGGCACTCGATTTAACTTTCTCCATAAGACCCAAGAGAGCGAGGGAAAACTCTTGCAGTGTCTCACTTTCCTGCTGTTTTCTAGAGAAGAAAGCTTCCTGCAATGCTACATAGGATTCTGAACAGCCATAAAGTTCTTGCAATATAGTAATTATCTTAGCAGGATCAGTCCTCTCTGCACTAGAGCGATATTTAATCTCCTCACGTGCTTCTCCTTCTAGGTGGTCAAACAGGAAAAATGCTTTATCAGCCAAAGACAAATGACGTGCTCTAGCACAACCTTCTAATTCCTCCAACCATTCATTCAACCCTATACCTGATTTTCCTCTAAACATAGGGCATTTTCTGTCACGGGGCACAAAAACTAGTCTCTCTGCTACAGAGACACCAGCCGTTGGGGGGTTCACAGATGATGCAGTTGAAGTAGAAGGTGTAGCACTAGTACCTGACCCAACAGCCCTCTCCTGACGCAGCCTCTCATTGTCTGCTTTCAGCTGCGCGATCAAGTCCCTGAGTTCCTGTAACTCTTCCTCCATCTCTGTAACACAGCTGTGAAATCCCACACCAAAGTGCTGCTGCTTTGCCTTTATTCTGTACAAAATAATATAAAAAAACAATTTACGTTACACCAAACAAAAAAAGAAGAACACACGTCTCTGTTTTAAAGAGTATATCCTGTCGACAACAACGCCAAGTTTGTGGCGAGACGAGGTTGGGATATAAAGTAAATACTCTTCAGTTTTAAAGAACGACAACGCCACCCTGGGAATTTCACCCAGAGAATACTGGAAATGACACTAAATCACCAAAAAGGCACTTAGGTTCGCTATACTCAATCCAGAGACGAGGTTCAATAATAAACAAATTGACAATTTATTGGTAATTATTTAAAACACCGAATAAAAACATAATCATAAATATTCAAATACAAATATGCTTAAAAAGGTATTCAGAGCTGAGGCTTACCAGTGGAGGGGCAGGGATGCCACACACAAGAAAGAAAACACACCAAAACACAAGTGCAGCACACTATCACACACTCACACTAATAAACTAGACAAGGCAGGTGTGTACACTCAAGGGATCCCACCACCAAGGCACCCTAGTCTCCTCCACGTCGGCACTCCGCATCTGAATAAAAGAAACAAAGAAAATGTTAATATATTACAACAAACTAATGTGTAGCACCGGGGGATAACCCAACTGCAGGACCACACTGGTGATCCACAGCTAGAAAAAGGGCCTCCCACCAGTGGTGTAACAGAGAATCCAAACTACAAATCAAAAAGCAATAAAACAACATACAATCTGAATAAAACTCTAAAATCTGGAGCAAACGGAATCGCCGTACTGCTCCAACTTGCCGTCCACACGACGATAAGTTAACAGTCAATCAATATGCACGCCAGCTGACTCCGATAACCGGCATGCATATGGCCGTTGTCCACGCCGACGTCCACTGTAAAAGCTGACAGCAGCAGGGAAAGAATTCTCACAACGGGAACAGACGGTAAAAGCACAGCAAGGCAAAACAGCAGCACTTCAGTTCGCGTAGCTTGGCGCAAAACTAAGGTCCACACTTCCTGCGAAACATAGTAAATAATTACTATAAAAGAACAATAGAAGGCAGAGAGCGTAACAAAAGTTGATTACGTACCAAGTAAGCCGGGTCACAGAACGTAAGCAGAATAGCTCAGAGGAGGCTTCTATAGCTACGACCAGCCGCGATGGAGGCTTCAGAAGAATAACCCGCAAATGATCTCCACCACACCGAGGGGAAGTCAGGTGACCAAAAAGGAGATCACAGGCAAGCGACGCAGAGACACTCAAATGGCCACTATTTATACCAGCGCCCCCTAATGGGCCAGGCTGAAAGTGGGTTGGACCGAAGGATAACATTCATCCTGCCACATTCGACAAAAATCGCTGTCTCAGTGTGGACAGAAGGCCAAAACGGAGAGAAAAAGATGTGTTTTCAAACAAAAATGTATTATTGTGGACATGGCCTATGACTCTGTGGTGGGTGGCCTCTTTTACGGTGTGATCTACTGGGGCGGCAGCATCTCTGCTGGGGACAGGAAGAGACTGAACAGGCTGATCAGGAGGGCCAGCTGTGTTCTAGGATGCTCTCTGGACCCTGTGAAGGTGCTGAATGACAGGAGAATGGTAGCTAAGCTGTGGACAACATCCCCCATCCCATGCAGGAGACCCTGACAGTTGACCCAGTCATTGACCCAGTATTTTCTGTTCATCTGTTTATCCTCTGTATGTTCCACTTCCTGTTTTGTGTTAGCGTTACTCTGTGTGCATTATGTTCCAGTTCTTATTCCATGAATCTTTAGTTCAATTATGTTCAGCTGCTCACTCACCTGTCACCTATCAGTCATTATTCAGCCAGTGTATTTAAGTCCTCAGTTCTCTCCTGGTCTTGGTCGCGTCATTGATGTTCATGTGATGTTCATGTGATGTTGTCACTGCTATCTATGCCACATGTTTGCCTTTCAGTTCAGATCAGTCAGCCATTCATTCAGTCCAGTTATTCAGTCAGTCAGCCATCTCCTGTTTTCGTCATTCGTCCCTCACAATAAACACCCTGAATCCTCACCGTGAGTTCTGCGTTTGAGTCCTCTTCTCCACATCCACTCAGCAACTCCTGACAGACAGCACTGAACACCTCCTTCAGTGGCAGGCAGTGCTGGTCAAGTTACTTGAAAAAAGTAATCAGTAACTAATTACTGATTACTTCCCCAAAAAAGTAATCCCGTTACTTTACTGATTACTCATTTTCAAAAGTAATTAATTACTTAGTTTCTTAGTTACTTTTTAAAAACACGATTTACAACCTGAATAGGTAATAAAGCGATAGATCTTTCAGCCCAATTCTACTTTTTCTGCATAATCCATCATACAAAATGTAATCAAATGGAAAAGTCTCTTTTTTATTAACTTGTTTTATTAGTTTTAACCTTTTAACTTTATGCATGAAGCAAAAATTTAATTATATGCAACATTCTCTGACTGGAAGAAATTTGTTTAATATTTAAACCTATTTTCTGCACATTCCAGCACATAAAATAAAATATTTTTTTGTGTTTACACTCACTCTTTCAAATAGATGCAAGTAAAACACAGCAGGAAATAAATAAAATCAAAGACTCAGCGGTCCTGTTGCTCTGTTTTCACCTGTAAAGCAGGAGTAGGGTGGGTGGAGGTTTACCCTGGTGCAGGTGTGCTGCAGCGGTCAGTGGAAGAATCCGCGAGTTTCTCTGTGAATTTCCACGCTTTAAACGCTGCACACTCATACTCTCTCCCGCACTCGATATATTATCCACAGCTGTTGTCACGAACGTCGCACTTGGTTACGTCACTATCATGAGACATTCTCGCAAAAAACTCACGGTTTTAGTAACGCAGTAACGCAGCATTCCTACGGGAAAGTAACGGTAATCTAATTACCGATTTTGCAATAGTAATCCCTTACTTTACTCGTTACTTGAAAAAATCAGATTACAGTAACGCGTTACTTGTGACATGTGCACTACAAGTGGGCCTTATGCTGTATCACACCTACACACATGAGACACTGGGCCCATTTTAATGGAAGATTAGATAGATAGAGAACCCCCCCCCAATTCTTATTATCTTATCTTATCCTATTGCAGTGGGGGGTTTTTTTCTCCTGTAGCTTTGCACTGTCCACTTTCTGCTGAGACACAACAGATTTCCCACGTGTGAGACTAATAAAGGTTATCTCATCTTTTGAAAATATGAAATCCCCCTTTTCTTTGATGCTTACATGGAACAAACATTGTGTTCAGATTGCTGAACTTTTTAGTCAGGTAGTTTTTGATGCAGCGTCAAAGACTTTTCCACTTTTTTGTTTGAAAGACCCATCATGTCCTTTTTCCTTTTTAAAATGTATGCAAATAATGGGCTTTTTCTTGTTTGTCCTGAAACTCACATTCCCCACGCCAAGGAGGTGGTGTAGTTTTTTTCCCATTAGCATTGATATGAAATAGAAAAAAGAGAGGCGAAAATATTTGCAAATGAAGAGTTTATTTTTTGTTCTTTCACATATACTTCTTGAATAAACTGACTGTATATTCAGTACAGCTTATCAGGAACTTCAGACCTTCATTTTACTTGAATATGTTTACAATTGATGGCATCTTTATTGTAGGTCTTTGCACCACTTATGGTGCCATGTGTTAGATCATGCTGCTGTTTTACAATAGTAAGGAATGACCTGCATAGTAAAACTAATCTGAGACATCTTCTCTCTTTTCATGACTGTGTACAGAATTTGTCATTGCAGTAACAGTGAGAAATAAAAGAATATGTTCACTGCAAATATTCTTCTCCGAATGAACAATGCACTTCATGACCTTCATCTAATGTAAGCAGAGGACCTGCTGTATCATTTATTGTCTTAACAAAGCGATAATACAAAATCAGGATAGGAGTCAACTCCACTGGCAAGTAGCGACAAATACAAGGAACCATAACATAATACAACAAAATATCTCTCTCTCTCTCTCTCTCTCTCTCTCTCTCTCTCTCTCTATATATATATATATATATATATATATATATATATATATATATATATATATATATATATATATATGTATATGTACACACACACACACACACATATAAAAGGCTGAACATTAAAAAACAGTGTGGAAGTAGGTAGAAATGTGAATAACAGTAAGACAGTGTGCACATCAAGATCTAAAATAGTTTTATGCTCTTTTGGTGTGTTTCTGCAAACATGTAAGGCTCATAAAAGATGTCTGAAGAAGTAAGCAAACTGTTAAAGGTTGCTATAAAACAGCAGGTACGGTTTATCAGACAAGCAGGTTTAATTTAACCTGAGCAGAAGAAGGAAGAGCATTAGAGTCGAAGGTGATTAAGATTCTGGGTGAGACTGCAACCCATGTTGGATACTGCATCCTGGATGAATCAAACCTGTTAAAGAAATGATTCAGTTCACTTGTCCATGGCACGGTCCGCGACAAAATACTTACAACTGCCCTCCACCTCCTACAGTTTAAAGGAGGAGGTGATTTCAGAGCCCCTGGACATAACTGAGCTCCTCCTGAATGAGCTGTCTGTCAGATCTCTGCTGTAACCAGGCATCAACTTTTTCAGCAGCTGCAAGGCTCGTCTCATAAACTTCTCTCCCACAAAAGCATAAATGATGGGATTCAGACAGCAGTGAGTGTAAGCTAAGGCCTCGGTCACTTTTATTGACAGCTTTACATTTTTGTACCAGGTTTGATCATCAGGGATTATTTCTTTGTCCAGGAGGAACTCCAGGAAAAGGGAAATGTTATACGGGGCCCAGAGTAAGAAAAATACAACCACTATACAGATGATCAGCTTGACGATGCGGTGCCTCTTTGCTGTCCTCATGCTCATCAGTGTGGGGATGATCCTGGAGTAGCAACCTGCCATCACCAGCACGGGAATCACGAGACCCAGCACATTTGTGGTGAACAAATCATAACGCTCCCAGACTTTGCTCTCCTCAGGATAGTCACACTGCACTCCTTGGGATTCCTGTTCTTTTGCCTTTCTGAAGATAAAATCCGGCAGAGACACAAACAAGCTCAGCATCCAAACGAGCACGGTCAGAATGATGGAAGCCCTCTTTGTGCGATAACGTGCAACCCTGTGAGCGTGCGCGATGATCATGTAGCGGTCCAGCGTCATGACAACCATGAAGAAGATGCTGCTGAAGAAGCCAATGTGGTGAGACCCGGAGATCAAACGGCACATGAAGTCTCCAAAAGTCCACTGGCCAACCCTGGCATAGTGAGAGAAGAAAGGCAGCGTGAAGACGAAGAGGAGGTCAGAGAGTGTCAGGTTGAAGAGGCAGATGTCTGTCAGGTTGCACTGATTGCGATGCTTCACCAGGACACACACCACTAGTCCGTTACCTTTGGAAGAAAAAACACAATAAGTGTACCTGTCACACTGTTACACGTTGAACAACATTCTCTCTTTCCCGTTTCATCTGTGTGTCTCGCATACACACACCTGCATACATAGTTAAAAGTCAGCAAGTTGAAAATTCCCAGAAAAGGAGGTCTGTGCAATGTGTAGAAACAATCCATAATCTCCACAGCATACACACAAGAGGACACACCTACCTATGAAGCCCAGGATGAAAACCAAACTGTAGAGAGTGGTGAGAAACACTTTGTTAAAGTCCTTTACATCACCTATGTAGGTAGGAGTAAAGCCTGTGTCGTTCTCAGAGTTGTTGTTAGAAAGCTCATAGAAATATAGGTAATCATAGTATGTGGTGTTTTCTTCTGCAGAAAGAGAGAGAAAGATTTACTATTATTATTTTTTATATTAATTTCAGCACAGGCTACAACAAATAAGATGCAAAACAGTATATCAAAGACTTCTTTACTGCTGTAAACACATGCTGCCGTTAGAGGTTAACTGGATTTATTTTTGAATGCTCATTGCATCAAAGTGTTAGGTTTGGTTTCGTAATGCCGTTTCAACCCTTATCAAGTGCAGCCTGAATTTCCAACCTATTGCTGATGACATGTTTCTGTTTTAAAGGAGGTTTTCCTTTGCTATGAGCACCACAAATAATCCATTCACGTCTGCTGGTTTGGCCCCCCAGGGAGTTGACAGTGGGGGTGATTTTGCCACCTATTGGTGCTCATTGGTACTCCGTCCTTGGGAACATTATCATTGAGCCAAAACTTTATAAAAACAGGATTTAATCTGAAAACTGGTTTTATGAGGATTCAAATTCATTACATGGTATACAGCTATAAATCTAGGACAGACTATTTCATTTACTTTGTTTATCTATCTTATTATGATTTTTCATGTAGACTTGTTTTTTGCTGTGTTTTTTGGCACATTTGAAATTTTTCTATACTATTACTGGGATTTTACAAAATTACTATTAGAATTATTCTGAAAGTAACAGATACATGGTTGGAGATAACAGCAGCTGTAAAAGTCATATTAAGGCATTGTGGCAGTGAATAACTTTTATATGTTTTCATCTACTAATAAAAAACAACAGTAAAAATAAGATCTCTAGATTAAAGATGAAATTAGAAATCATGAAGTAGCTTTGACATAGTTTCAGTCACAGCATTTGGTTTTAGATCTCTGTGACAATGCGTGCAGCTTTGAACACTACACTTTATAACCCAAGTAAATTTCCAAGAACTCTGTAAAAAAATAACACTTTAAATAGTCTAAATTGTGGATTACTGTTGAAAGATAATTACCTGACATTGTGATATCTCAGTGATGGCTCATCCAACCAGGTCCAGTCAGGAATTACACTTCAAGGCTCCCTTTCCCCGTTTACTGATGTGATCCCTTTAGATGTGCAGAAATGAACTAACTATCAAAAGTTCTGCAGTCCCCTATTGATGAGAACCTAAAAGGGGAAGAAAGATGTTGCTTCCTGTACGTCCCCAAATCTGATCTTTATCAGGAGTCTGCCCTAAATCTAGACTGCCAGAAAATGGTTCAAAGCACAACACAGCAAATGGTGACACAAATTCACACCTTCAGAAAATGACTGCACGTTATCTCTTAAAGTGACAGAAGGTTTATTATTATTAATATTGTTACTGATACTATTTTTTATTTGTTTTTCTTCGTGGACTCATTAATGTACACCACTGTTCAATATCATACTCTGTGCACTTACAGGAGTCTTTAGTTGCTATGCCTTACTGTGTTGGACCAACTTTTACCTGCAACAGGTGCTGCAAACATTACTTAGAGATCCAGTATGATTATGTTAGTTTAAATGAATCAACACCCCCGAGTCACTCTAACTACCAGAAATCTCGAACCACAGGCCGCGCGGGCGGTGTGGCAGCAAGTTTTCACACCAGCCTCTTAATTAACGAAAGACCAAGACAGACTTTTAATTCATTTGAAAGCCTGATGCTTAGCCTTGTCAAACTCAACCCCAACTGTCTTATTTGTTATCATCTATCGTCCAGCTGGACCTAACACAGAGTTTCTGTCTGATTTCTTGGACTTTTTTTTTATCTGGTTTAGTGCTCAGCTCAGATAAAATAATTATTGTGGGTGATTTTAACATCCATGTAGATGCTAAAAATGACAGCCTCAACGTGGCATTTAATCTGTTATTAGACTCAACTGGCTTCTCTCAAAATGTAAAAGAACCCACCCACCACTTTAATCACACTCTAGATCTTATTTTAACATACGGCATAGAAACTGAACATTTAACAGTGTTTCCTGAAAACCGTCTCCTGTCTGATGATTTCCTGATAACATTTACATTTGCAATAATTGATTACACAGCAGTGGAGAGTAGATCTAATCACAATAGATGTCTTTCTGAAAATGCTGTAATTAAGTTTAAGAATATAATCCACCCACTGTTATCATCTTCAATGCCCTGTACCAACACAGAGCAGAGCAGCTATCTGAACGCTACTCCAACAGAGGTTGATTATCTTGTTAATAACTTTGCCTCCTCACTAAGTACGACCCTGGATACTGTAGCTCCTATGAAAACTAAGGCCTCAAATGAGAAGTACTTCACTCCATGGCTACAAACACGTAGCCTAAAGCAGATAACTTGTACGTTGGCGAGGAAATGCTGAAGATCATCATTTAGCCTGGAGAAATAGTTTGTTGCTTTACAAGCGAGCCCTCCGCAAAGCCAGAACATCTTACTATTCATTACTGATTGAAGAAAATAAGAACAACCCCAGGTTTCTCTTCAGCTCTGTAGCCAGGCTGACAAAAAGTCAGAGCACTGTTGAGCCACCATCCCTTTAATGTTAACTAGTAATAACTTCTTGAACTTCTTCACAAATAAAATTTTAATCATTAGAGAAAAAATTACCCATAACTATCTCACAGATGTAATATTATCTACAGCTACTCTTAGTACCACTGATGTTCATTTAGACTCTTTTTCTCCAGTTGATCTTTCTGAGTTAACTTCAATAATTACTTCCTCCAAACCATCAACGTGTCTTTTAGACCCCATTCCTACAAAACCGCTCAAAGAAGTCCTGCCATTAATTAATGCTTCAATCTTAGATATGATCAACCTATCTCTAATAATCGGCTATGTACCACAGGCCTTCAAGCTGGCTGTAGTTAAACCTTTACTCAAAAAGCATCTCTAGACCCAGCAGTCTTAGCTAATTATAGGCCAATCTCCAACCTTCCTTTCATATCAAAAATCCTTGAAAGAGCAGTTGTCAAACAGCTAACAGATCATCTGCAGAGGAATGGTTTATTTGAAGAGTTTCAGTCAGGTTTCAGAGCTCATCACAGCACAGAAACAGCTTTAGTGAAGGTTACAAATGATCTTCTTATGGCCTCTGACAGTGGACTCATCTCTGTGCTTGTCCTGCTAGGCCTTAGTGCAGCATTCGATGCTGTTGACCATAATATCCTATTAGAGCGATTAGAACATGCTGTAGGTATTACAGGTACTGCACTGCAGTGGTTTGTATCATATCTATCTAATAGACTCCAGTTTGTTCATGTAAATGGAGAGTCTTCTTCACACACTGAGGTTAATTATGTTGTTCCACAGGGTTCAGTGCTAGGACCAATTCTGTTTACATTATACATGCTTCCCTTAGGCAGTATCATCAGAAGACGTAGCATAAATTTTCACTGCTATGCAGATGACACTCAGCTCTATCTGTCCATGAAGCCAGATGACACACACCAATTAGTTAAACTGCAGAAATGTCTTAAAGACATAAAGACCTGGATGGCCGCTAACTTTCTGCTTCTTAATTCAGATAAAACTGAGGTTATTGTACTCGGCCCTGAAAATCTTAGACATATGGTATCTAACCAGATTGGATGGCATTACCTTGGCCTCCAGTAACGCTGTGAGGAACCTTGGAGTCATTTTTGACCAGGGATGTCCTTCAATGCACATATTAAACAAATATGTAAGACTGCTTTCTTCCATTTGCGCAACATCTTTAAAGTTAGAAATATCCTGTCTCAGAGTGATGCTGAAAAACTAGTTCATGCATTTATTACTTTTAGGCTGGACTACTGTAATTCATTATTATCAGGATGTCCAAAAAACTCACTGAAAAGCCTTCAATTAATCCAAAATGCTGCAGCAAGAGTCCTGACAGGGACTAGAAAGAGAGAGCATATTTCTCCTGTTTTGGCTTCCCTTCATTGGCTTCCTGTTAAATCCAGAATTGAATTCAAAATCCTGCTCCTCACATACAAGGTCTTAAATAATCAGGCACCATCTTATCTCAATGACATTGTAGTACCATATCACCCTATTAGAGCACTTCGCTCTCGCTCTGTGGGCCTACTTGTTGTTCCTAGAGTATTTAAAAGTAGAATGGGAGGGAGAGCCTTCAGTTTTCAGGCCCCTCTTCTGTGGAACCAGCTTCCAGTTTGGATTCAGGAGACAGACACTATCTCTACTTTTAAGATTAGGCTTAAAACTTTCCTTTTTGCTAAAGCATATAGTTAGGGCTGGACCAGGTGACCCTGAATCCTCCCTTAGTTATGCTGCAATAGATGTAGGCTGTTGGGAGATTCCCATGATGCATTGAGTTTTTCCTTTCCAGTCACCTTTCTCACTCACTATGTGTGAATAGACCTCTCTGCATTGAATCTTACTTGTTTTTAATCTCTGTCTCTCTTCCACAGCATGTCTTTATCCTGTTTTCCTTCTCCCACCCCAACCGGTCGCAGCAGATGGCCCCGCCCCTCCCTGAGCCTGGTTCTGCCGGAGGTTTCTTCCTGTTTAAAAGGGAGTTTTTCCTTCGCCCTGTCGCCAAAGTGCTTGTTCATAGGGGGTCATATGATTGTTTTTCTCTTCTACCTTACAATATAAAGCACCTTGAGGTGACTGTTGTTGTGATTTGGTGCTATATAAATAAAATTGAATTGAATTGAATTGAAATTCTGGTTCCATGCTGACGTGATAGCATCGTGCAGTTGCTGTAGATTTGGTGGCAGCACATTCATAAAGACAAACCTCCAGTTCAGCCACATCCCAAAGCTGGTCTGGTGGATTTAGGCTGTGGTGGCTGTGGAAGCCTTTTGAGCACATTGAGCTTGTCATGTAAATATAATAGTGTGAGGTTATTTGAACGCACACTTGGTGGGTGTTCCTGCTGGAATCAGGAATTAGAAGATTAAAACAGTCATGAAGAGTTGCATATAGTCAACAGCAATACTCAGGATGCTCAGTTGGTGCTGAGGGTCACAAATATTTCCATGAAAATATCCCCCACATCATTACACCACCAGCAGCACCATGAACTGTTGATACAAGGAAGGATCGATCCATCCTTTCATGTTGTCTATACCCAATTCTAACATCTGGCATCATGTCCCTGCCATCCAAGTATGGCAGCAGAACTCAAGAATAATATGAACTGACAGCATTTTCCAGTCTTCAGTTGTCCAAACTATGTAGTGCAAACTGCTCCCTCAGTTTCTTGATCTGTTGATAAGAATGGCATCCAGTGTGGTCTTCTTTGGCACAAATAATCACATCATGTTCATTGTAACTTTAACTGAAATCCACTTCCTTCCCTATTATGATGCTCGCTTTAAACTTCAGCAGGTTGACTTGACCATGTCTGCAGGTCTAAATGCTCTGAGTTGCTGCCATGTGATTGGCTGATTAAATATTTGTGTTCATGTGCAGTTGAACGAGCATGTTTATTGATGTGTGCAGTAAATGTATAACTTTGTTTTTGCATGGAACAGTTTAAACTTGTATTTGGGGATGCAGTGACACACTTTGGTTATTTTGGCAAAGCTGTCACTCATATTGTTTGAACCTTTTTTTTTTAACATACTGTATATGAACATATGAAATCCACCTTTTCTTTTATGCTTACATGGAACAAACATTATGTTCAGATTGCTGAACTATTTAGTCAGGAACTTTTGATGCAGCGAAGAAGACTTCTTCATTTTTCGTTTTGAAAGACTCATCAGAAAGATTAATTTAATTGTATGCAAATAAGGTTTTTTCCATTAGCATTAATATGAAATAGAAAAAAAGAGAGGGGAAATGTGTACAATTGATTATGGTGCCATGTATTAGATCATGTTGCTGTTTTACGATAGTGAAGAATTACCTGCATAGTAAAACTAATCTGAGACATCTTCTCTCTTTTCATGACTGTGTACAGAATTTGTCATTGCAGTAACAGTGAGAAATAAAAGAATATGTTCACTGCAAATATTCTTCTCCGAATGAACAATGCACTTCATGACCTTCATCTAATGTAAGCGGAGGACCTGCTGTATCATTTATTGTCTTAACAAAGCGATAATACAAAATCAGGATAGGAGTCAACTCCACTGGCAAGTAGCGACAAATACAAGGAACCATAACATAATACAACAAAATCTCTCTCTCTCTCTCTCTCTCTCTCTCTCTCTCTCTCTCTCTCTATATATATATATATATATATATATATATATATATATATGTACACACACACACACACACACACATATGAAAGGCTAGGAACCATAACATAATACAACAAACAAAACAACTATAAAAGGCTGAACATTAGAAAACAATGTGGAAGTAGGTAGAAATGTGAATAACAGTAAGACAGTGTGCACATTTTGTACAATCGAGATCTGAAAGAGTTTTATGCTCTTTTTGGTGTGTTTCTGCAAACATGTAAGGCTCATAAAAGATGTCTGAAGAAGTAAGCAAACTGTTACAGGTTGCTATAAAACAGCAGGTACGGTTTAACAGACCAGCAGGTTTAATTTAACCTGAGCAGAAGAAGGAAGAGCATTAGAGTCGAAGGTGATTAAGATTCTGTATATCGGCAGTGCTAACGCACAATAAAGGCATGAGAGAAGTATTGAGTACATTTACAATCTAACCGTCAGGGGGAGAAAAAAAGATTGCTGTAAATTCAAAAGGTCCAAAAGTGTAGAGACACATTTTGAAGGTGCCACACAGGTGAAGAACACTGTGGTATGTGTCAAATAATGCTCCCAAATGAAGAAAACAAACATGAACATGGCACGGTCTGCAGTAATAACAGGGTGAAACATTCATGACAAAATACTTACAACTGCCCTCCACCTTCTACAGTTTAAAAGAGGAGGTGATTTCAGAGCCCCTGGACATAACTGAGCTCCTCCTGAATGAGCTGTCTGTCAGATCTCTGCTGTAACCAGGCACCAACTTTTTCAGCAGCTGCAAGGCTCGTCTCATAAACTTCTCTCCCACAAAAGCATAAATGATGGGATTCAGACAGCAGTGAGTGTAAGCTAAGGCTTCGGTCACTGTTATAGACAGCCTTATATTTTCATCCAAGACTTTATCATTGAGGATTATTTCTTTTTCCAGGAGGAACTTCAGGAAAAGGGAAATGTTATACGGGGCCCAGAGTAAGAAAAATACAACCACTATACAGATGATCAGCTTGACGATGCGGTGCCTCTTTGCTGTCCTCATGCTCATCAGTGTGGGGATGATCCTGGAGTAGCAACCTACCATCACCAGCACGGGAATCACGAGACCCAGCACATTTGTGGTGAACAAATCATAACGCTCCCAGACTTTGCTCTCCTCAGGATAGTCACACTCCACTCCTTGGGATTCCTGTTCTTTTGCCTTTCTGAAGATAAAATCCGGCAGAGAGACAAACAAGCTCAGCATCCAAACGAGCACGGTCAGAATGATGGAAGCCCTCTTTGTGCGATAACGTGCAACCCTGTGAGCGTGCACGATGATCATGTAGCGGTCCAGCGTCATGACAACCATGAAGAAGATGCTGCTGAAGAAGCCAATGTGGTGAGAGCCGGAGATCAAACGGCACATGAAGTCTCCAAAGGTCCACTGGCCAACCCTGACATAGTGAGAGTAGAAAGGCAGCATGAAGATGAAGAGGAGGTCAGAGAGAGCCAGGTTGAAGAGGCAGATGTCTGTCAGGTTGCACTGATTGCGATGCTTCACCAGGACACACACCACTAGTCCGTTACCTTTGGAAGAAAATACACAATAAGTGTAAATGTCACACTATTACATGTTGAACAACATTCTCTCTTTCCCGTTTCATCTGTGTGTCTCACATACACACACCTGCATACATATTTTAAAGTATGCAAAATGGAAATTCCCAGAAAAGGAGGTCTGTGCAATGTGTAGTAACAATCCATAATCTCCACAGCATACACACAAGAGGACACACCTACCTATGAATCCTAGGATGAAAACCAAACTGTAGAGAGTGGTGAGAAACACTTTGTTAAAGTCCTTTACATCACCTATGTAGGTAGGAGTAAAGCCTGTGTTGTTCTCAGAGTAATCATAGGATGTGGTGTTTTCTTCTGCAGAAAGAAAGAGAAAGATTTACTATTATTATTTTTTATATTAATTTCAGCACAGGCTACGACAGTTAAGATGCATAACAGTATATCAAAGACTTCTTTACTGCTGTAAACACATGCTACCGTTAGAGGTTAACTGGATTTATTTTTGAATGCTCATTGCATCAAAGTGTTAGGTTTGGTTTCGTAATGCCGTTTCAACCCTTATCAAGTGCAGCCTGAATTTCCAACCTATTGCTGATGACATGTTTCTGTTTTAAAGGAGGTTTTCCTTTGCTATGAGCACCACAAATAATCCATTCACGTCTGCTGGTTTGGCCATCAGTCATTTGACAGTGGGGGTGATTTTGCAACCTATTGGTGCTCATTGGTACTCCGTCCTTGGGAACATTATCATTGAGCCAAAACTTTATAAAAACAGGATTTAATCTGAAAACTGGTTTTATGAGGATTCAAATTCATTACATGGTATACAGCTATAAATCTAGGACAGACTATTTCATTTACTTTGTTTATCTATCTTATTATGATTTTTCATGTAGACTTGTTTTTTGCTGTGTTTTTTGGCACATTTGAAATTTTTCTATACTATTACTGGGATTTTACAAAATTACTATTAGAATTATTCTGAAAGTAACAGATACATGGTTGGAGATAACAGCAGCTGTAAAAGTCATATTAAGGCATTGTGGCAGTGAATAACTTTTATATGTTTTCATCTACTAATAAAAAACAACAGTAAAAATAAGATCTCTAGATTAAAGATGAAATTAGAAATCATGAAGTAGCTTTGACATAGTTTCAGTCAAAGCATTTGGTTTTAGATCTCTGTGACAATGAGTGCAGCTTTGAACACTACACTTTATAACCCAAGTAAATTTCCAAGAAAAAAAATGACACTTTAAATAGTCTAAATTGTGGATTACTGTTGAAAGATAATTACCTGACATTGTGATATCTCAGTGATGGCTCATCCAACCAGGTCCAGTCAGGAATTACACTTCAAGGCTCCCTTTCCCCGTTTACTGATGTGATCCCTTTAGATGTGCAGAAATGAACTAACTATCAAAAGTTCTGCAGTCCCCTATTGATGAGAACAGAAAAGGGAAAAAAAGATGTTGCTTCCTGTACGTCCCCAAATCTGATCTTTATCAGGAGTCTGCCCTAAATCTAGACTGCCAGAAAATGGTTCAAAGCACAACACAGCAAATGGTGACACAAATTCACACCTTCAGAAAATGACTGCACGTTATCTCTTAAAGTGACAGAAGGTTTATTATTATTAATATTGTTACTATTTTTATTTGTTTTTCTTCTTTGACTCATTAAGGATACTGCTCAGTATCATACATTGTGCACTTACAGGAGACTTTAGCCATTGTGCCTCACTAATACTGGTTCGGACCCACTTTTACCTTCAACAGGTGCTGCAAACATTCCTCAGAGATTTTGGTTCATGTTGATGTAATAGCATCGTGCAGTTGCTGTAGATTTGGTGGCTGCACATTTATAAAGACAAACCTCCAGCTAAGCCACATCCCAAAGCTGGTCTGTTAGATTTATGGCTGTGAAAGCTATTTGAGTACCATTGAGTGTCTTCTGCTGCTGTAGTTCATCTAGATCAATGTATATTATACATTCAGAGATGCTCTTCTATACTTTGGTTGTAACCAGTGTTGGTCAAGTTACTTGAAAAAAGTAATCAGTAACTAATTACTGATTACTTCCCCCCACTTTCTACATAATCCATCATACAAAATGTAATCAAATGGAAAAGTCTCTTTTTTTAACTTGTTTTATCAGTTTTAATCTTTTAACTTTATGCATCAAGCAAAAATTTAATTATATGCTACATTCTCTGACTTGAATAAATTAGTTTAACATTTAAACCTATTTTCTGCACATTCCAGCACATAAAATAAAATATTTTTTGTGTTTACACTCACTCTTTCAAATAGATGCAAGTAAAACACAGCAGGAAATAAATAAAGTCAAAGACTCAGCGGTCCTGTTGCTCTATTTTCACCTGTAAAGCAGGACTGCGGTAGGCGGAGGTTTACCCTGGTGCAGGTGTGCCGCGGTCAGTTGAAGAATCCGCGAGTTTCTCTGTGAATTTCCCATTACGTCGTTGCGCACTTGGTGCTTGTGTAACCCAGTGTTAATTTGGTTATCTGATATTGTGTGATATTCAGTATATATGTATATACCTATATTGGGTGTTATAAAATGTTCTTCAATGATTTTGAGTTTTTTTTATTGCTATTGGTTTGCGGCTGCTTTACGACAGTCGACTGTGGTAGTACATCCTAGCGGGAGGGGCTATGAGCTCACGTGGCTTGTAGCTGTGCCAGAGAGCAAGCTGGGGTGAGCTAGCGGGGAATATCGCCTTCTGCAGTAGCCTTGAAAAGGACTATTGTTCGTTCTCCTGCCAGGTAAAAATCTGTTTCGTATGTATATTATACTATTCCATGTGTTATCATGTGTTTGCTATGATGTGATGTGTAGTAATGGTTATTAAGGTGCTAATCGCTAATCGAGGCTAAGCTAGCAAGCTCGACAATTAGCCGCCATGCTAAGCGGACGTTGGTAGCCAAGTTCGTATGTCACTATGGGGCTATGAGCTCACGTGGCTTGTAGCTGTGCCAGAGAGCAAGCTGGGGTGAGCTAGCGGGGAATATCGCCTTCTGCAGTAGCCTTGAAAAGGACTATTGTTCGTTCTCCTGCCAGACGCTTCGCTGCTGTGCTGCCTTACTGCTGTGCTGCCTCGCTGCTGTGCTGCCTTACTACTGTGCTGCCTTACTGGTGCCATTAAAGGACAAGCGGCCGCCATCCCTTCATCCATCCGGACCTTGATTATTTGGACCGAAGTACTCACACACACGCCCGCACTCAGTGCCATACACTCTCTTTATTTTGCTGGCCAGCTAATATCATTTGTTTTTTTTGTTTTGTTTTGTTTGCATTCACAAAGACTATCCAAAGACATTTTGGTTATTGTCAAATAGACACTCTCTGATTACGGACTGAGGAGGTTGTGGTGTTACAACCCCAGGACTGAGAAAAAGGACTCTTTACATAATATATTCACTTGTCTCCTGGTTAGGAAAAGTGACTATTGATGGAAATATTTTTCTTCTTCTTGTCTTTGTCTACATTGTATCCCAGAGAAGTTTTAAGTTGTTCAGGTTGAAACATTTGCACTTAAAGTCGGTTAAGTTTCCTTTGATATATCAGTGTCAAGCTGATGTTTAAGAGGGTATGTTAAGGACAGATGTGCTCCAGTCCATCAATCCTTTAAAGTGCTGGACACCGATGGTAAATTGCCATCAGACCCTAAATAAATTGTCCTCTGCTGTTATCCATATTGCTTCACTCATTCTTTGGTGAGTAGACGTATTGGTTACAACTAAGAGTAGTAGGAAAAAATTGGCGCCCGAACAGGGACTGGAGCGCATCACTAACTTTATCCTGAAGCACATGCACAGACATCTGTGAATTCATCTACTGCTTTGCAGAGAGAGACAATGGAGTTTTGTGACAGGTATGGTTTTGATCCAGAGTACACTGTTTTGTTAAAAGGGGCTAAAGCCGAGATTAAACTACAAGAGGTGCAAAGAGCATTCGCTTTGCTGGATCACGTTGTCAAAATTCAACAAATAGATAGTCTCCCTGACACTATTTTGTGTCAGTTCATGGAGTGCATTACCCCAATGCTCTTAGATGGAGAACATTCAGCAGATGGGGAGTGTTGGGAGGTTATTCAGATAGATGAGTACTGTCCTCAGGGACCTGACAGTTTTCACCTGGCGCATGATGTGGTCCCCCTCGCTCGAGCAATTGATGATGTGACTGCTAGTTTCAGAGAACAAGTGAACGAACTGGCATTAGCATATAATGTGAGCCCCATGACTTTAAATCAGGCTGCAGTGAGCCACATGTGTGGGAAAAATGATACATATAAGGGGTTAGCTACCTCAACTCCTACCTTGGGAGTTAAAACTCAGTCCACACCCGGTCCCAGGTCAACTGCCGCCTGTGATGATGGCCATGTGCCCAAGGCTAAACAGGCACTTGATGCGGACTCCCTGCTTGTTGATCCTTTGCCAGCGGAGGTTCAGAGAGTCATTGTGGAGCACATTGTAAAACATGACTCGCCCATGCACACTCCCTCTGGTTTTGAGCTCCGCTCATTTTCAGGAAACTCTCCAAAACCCCCTAATGAGGTAGAGTACAGGGTATGGCGACTTAGAGCTAAACAGGTACTAAATGACTCTACCCTTTCCGAAGGGCAGCAGCGCCGTGTTTTCCTCGATAGCTTGGCTAGCCCTGCTTTGAATGTGGCCCTTTCTATTGGGTCTCAAGCACCACCAAAAGACTATCTCGATGAGCTTGACAAGGCTTATGGCAATGTCACTGGAGGTGAAGAGCTGTATATTCAGTACCTAGAGACTCATCAGAATAGTGGAGAAAAGGCATCTGATTACTTGCGCCGACTCCAGACGTTGCTGCAGGAGGTAGTTGACGGTAATGGCATACCTAGAAGTGATTTTGATGTTCAGCTACTAAAGCAGTTCCTCAGAGGTTGCTGGGATGACTCTCTAATTGCCACTCTGCATCTAAAAGAAATAGTGGGATCTGCACATCATGTTATTCCCACTTTCTCAGAGCTGCTTTTTAAAATCAGAACGCATGAGAAAGAGAGTCAGTTAAAAGAAATGCGCAGGAGACGTTACATGAGCGGCACCTCAACTAAAGTGCAGGCTAGAACACTCGTAGCCACAGATGACGGCAGGCATTCTGGCACACCTCCCACAGCGCTGGATGCTTGTACCAGAGAGCAACTGGAGGAAAGAATCAGGCAGCTAGAAGCAGAGCTAATGAACAGCTCATCTGCAGCAAATTCTCAGTGTCCCAAAAGTGATAAAACTAGGCAGAAGCTATCGCACAGAACCAAAATCCACAATCCAGCTCCACCAACTCCTGCTAGGCTACCTGGTGATCATAAAAGGGTTGGGAAATTTTGCTATAATTGTGGGGAGGATTCACATATGTTGCCACAATGTTCAAACCCAACCAATGCCATATTAGTGCAAAAGAAATTGTGTGAGAGGCACAGTGCTGGGCAAAGCCAGTGTTCAATGGCTCAGCGACAGAATAGTCCACAGTCCAACTTGCCTTTAAACCAGTAGGAGCTCCTGCTGTGGAACGAGCAGGAGCTGATGGTCAGAGCAGTTCCAAGCCTTCAAGCCAGTGCATGTACGAAGCCCCAGCTCCAACGGTGCCTCCCCAGTTTCCTCAGGGTCTAATTGGGGAGCCTTGTGATGGTTTAGCATGGTTAGATCAAGTTCCGTGTCGGTGTTTAATTGACACCGGGTCCCAAGTGTCAATAATATCAGAGTCATTCTATTCTCGCTATCTTTCTCATAGAGAACTGTTCTCTATAAAAGAGGTACTGGACATCGAAGGTGCGGCTGGACAAAAGGTACCATATGTGGGGTACATTGAGGCTAAAGTTCAGTTCCCTGAAAGTGCTTGTGGCACAGACAAGTGTTTCAACATCTTAGCATTAGTTAGTCCAGATCAATCGTACAATGATAAGTTTTCTCTTCTTGTGGGCACAAATGTGTTAGGTCCCATGCTACAAGACTGTCAAAAAAAGGGTGGAGCAAAGTTCCTGCAGACTCTACCCATTGACACTAACTGGGTCATGGCATATACCGAATGTTTCAAGCAGGCTGACCCCCAAGCAGACGAGGTCAAAGCCCTCCGTGTTGCACTCTCCAGCAAGGTACCGGTGCATTTGAAACCAGGTGAGGTGTATACTTTGAAAGCCATCTGCCACACTAAACCTGGGAGCGATAAATTTCAGGCTCTTGTGTGTAGCTCGGAGGACACACCTACACCAGGGGGGTTTATCATCTATGACCAGATAGTTGATGTAAAACCTATGTCTCACTGTAAGTTTAAAGTTGCGGTCAAAAATGCCTCTCGGCGGGGCATCACACTGTATCCTGGAACAGCTATTGCTGAGTGCTCCCCCATTGATTGGGCGGTTCCTGTTGCACTCCCTGATATGAACCCCCAGCCCGAAGATGCTCCTCTGCAGGCACAGTCCCTGCTAGCTTCTCATAGCGAGGACAGTAACCAATCTGCCGTGCTTCTTGGCCTTGATTTTGGGGACAGCCCGATATCACCACAATTCAAAGAGCACATACAGGCTAGAATTGTCAGAGAAGCATCAGATGCTTTCTCGAAACATGATCTTGACGTTGGTAGTGTGACGGGGGTCAGTCACCGCATTGAGTTAGAACCTCATGTCCCATTCAAAGAGCGGACAAGACGTGTTTCGCCCGCTGATTTCAATGATTTGAAAAGACACCTCCAAGACCTTTTGGCAACAGGCATTATAGAGGAGTCACATAGCCCCTATGCCTCTCCAGTAGTGCTTGTAAGGAAAAAGAATGGGGAACTGCGAATGGTTGTAGATTACCGGAGACTAAACAACCTCACCAAAAAGGACGCATACCCATTGCCTCGTATAGAGGAGACGTTCACTCTGCTCTCTGGTTCAAAATGGTTCACTGTTTTAGATCTCAAGAGCGGGTACTATCAACTTGAAGTTGAGCCATGTGATCGACCCAAGACAGCATTTACAACGCCGTTTGGAACATGGCAATTTCGGAGGATGCCTCAAGGCTTGACTAACTCCCCTGCCACGTTTCAACGGACAATGGAGAAAGTGATGGAGGGAATTAACCTCCAGGAGGTTGTTGCATTTCTAGATGACCTCATAATCTTCTCCAACTCACTGGAAGAGCATGAAGAGCGGGTGATGAAGGTCCTTAAGCGCATTGCTGAGTTTGGTCTGAAGTTATCCCCTTCTAAATGCAAGTTCTTCCAAACCTCCGTGAAATATCTGGGGCATGTAATATCTGCCCAGGGGATCCAGCCTGACCCAGACAAAATTACTGCTGTGAAAGACTGGCCATGCCCACAAACTGCCAAAGAGCTTCGGTCATTCCTAGGTTTCACGGGGTATTACAGGCGGTTTGTGAGAGATTATTCTTGCATTGTCAGGCCTCTCAATGACTTGTTAAAGGGAGAACTAGCCCCCAGGCATAAAGGCCAAAAACATTGGCCACGAACAAAGTCACCCTCACTTGGGGCAAAATGGACCCCTGCCTGCCAGGCTGCTTTTGACCTTATCGTTGAAAAACTGATTTCAGCACCTGTTCTGGCTTTCGCCAACTGGCAGCTCCCGTACGTAGTACACACAGATGCCAGTATGTCAGGCCTGGGAGCAGCGTTGTATCAGGTTCAAGACGGCCAGACTCGAGTAGTAGCTTATGCTAGTCGTGGCCTCTCCAAAAGCGAAAAGAATTACCCTGTACATAAATTAGAATTTCTCGCCCTCAAGTGGGCAGTAAGTGAGAAGTTCCATGATTATTTGTATGGGGCTAATTTCAAGGTGCTGACTGATAACAACCCTTTGACGTATGTGTTGACCAGTGCGAAGCTTGATGCTGCAAGTCACAGATGGCTTGCTTCTCTGTCGATTTACAACTTTGACATACACTACAAATCTGGCCAACATAACACTGATGCTGACGGGCTCTCTAGGAGGCCTCATGGACCCTCAGAGGAGGACGAGGAGTCCCTGGAGACAGACAGAAGAATCTCCAGCATGCTGGACTGTGCTAGTTTGTCCCCTGAGGAGTTTAAAGTTCTCGATGGGGAGGCAATGAGTACTGTGTGTAAGCGTCATAGTGTCAATGTCAACACGATCTTAGGTGAAGGCACACAGACAGTCGACACTGTAATCCCTGCCGTGGAAACACTCTTGTGCAATGACAGTGCGGTTCCTGATGACCTTGAGGATCCGGTCCCCCTACCTGGCCAGTCAGCCCTACCAGGAATGTCTATGGTGGACTGGTATCAGTTACAGAGAAATGACAGCTCTTTAGCCCGCATCATAGGCATTTTAGAGACTGGGGATGAGACTTTTGACAGAAAGTCTGAGGAACCTGAGGTGGTTCTGTTTTTACGGGAGAAATCAAAGTTACTTCTAGTTGATGGGGTGCTATACCGTAGAGTTTTTGATCAAAAGGGGAAGGCCTTCCATCAACTTGTCATCCCTAATAGCCATCGAGAGAGAGCTTTCCAAGGTGTTCATGACGAGACAGGTCACATGGGTATTGAGAGAACCTTAGAACTGGCTAGAGCGAGGTTTTACTGGCCAAAAATGGCTAGCTACATTGAGAACAAGTGTAAAACATGTGAGAGGTGTGTGAAACGAAAGGCACGAGTGCAGAAAGCCTCTAAACTTGTCAACATCAAAGTCAGTGGTCCCCTCGAGTTAGTGTGCATAGATTTTCTGACAATAGAACCCGATTCGAGAGACACCAGGAACATCCTAGTACTAACTGATCATTTTACAAAATATGCACAGGCATATCCCACGAGAGATCAGACAGCGAAAACGGTGTCCACAGTGTTATGGGAGAACTTCATCAGTCACTACGGGTTTCCTTGCAGAATCCATAGTGATCAAGGTGCTTGTTTTGAATCTGAAATAGTGGCAGAGCTTTGTAAACTAGCAGGGATTACAAAGTCCCGTACGACACCCTACCATCCACGTGGAAATCCAGTGGAAAGATTCAACAGGACTCTGTTGGACCTCCTCGGAACTCTGGAGGATAAGAAAAAAGAGGAGTGGAGGAAGTATGTTCGCCCCCTTGTACATGCTTATAACTGTACAAAACATGACGCAACTGGAGAAGCGCCCTTCCTTCTGATGTTTGGTAGAGAGCCACGCCTTCCGATTGATCTCTGTTTTGGACATAGTCCACGTGGCCACAGCACCAGAACACATATTCAGTATGTACGAGAACTAAAGAGTAGGCTGAAGTATGCATACGACCTAGCCTCAAGAAATGCTGAGAAGAGACAATTGTTGAACAAAAGACGCTGGGATGCTAAGGTTACTGCCCTTCCATTGGAAGTGGGTGACAGAGTCCTGGTAAGGAATCTGAGCCTAAGAAAGAAACACAAAATCTCTGATAAGTGGGAGCCTATTGTGCACATCGTTGTTAAGCAGACGGATGAGTCTATCCCGGTTTATGTGATTAGGCCAGAGGATGCAGAGGGCAGAGAGCGAGTTCTGCATCGTGACATGCTTCTTCCCTGTGGGTTCCTACCGGTTAACCTGCAATGTGACAGTCAGGATGTGCTAACCAGTTCGGTTCAACCTCTCATGAGAGAGGATGCAGGGAGCAACACAGAAGAAACTCGGCTGGAGGAGGAGTTTGGGCAAGACGAGGAAATAAACTTTACATCCAGCCAATTTCCTGACAATGACTTGTTGGCGGATCAAAGGGATGTTCTGGGAGAACAGGAGGCGTCCCAGCCACAGTATCCTCTGAATCCTGGGGCACCTGAATTCATTGTAGATCTGACAGGATCGGAGACAGCAAACGATGAGGAGGTGCTCAGCCCAGCCCCAACATGTGGTAGGCCACAAAGGAGGAGAGTGCCACCGGCTTATCTCAGTGACTATCAGGTCGGCTACAAAGTCGATTGTAAGCATCACAGTTTCAATGTGCCGATGACACTTGCATTGCTCAATAACTTTTTCCTGTCATTACAACAACAGATTGCTGGGTTAGTGCAATCTCTGTCGGGTGATAGTGACGGGGACGTCACACTTTAAGCAGGGGTGGATGTAACCCAGTGTTAATTTGGTTATCTGATATTGTGTGATATTCAGTATATATGTATATACCTATATTGGGTGTTATAAAATGTTCTTCAATGATTTTGAGTTTTTTTTATTGCTATTGGTTTGCGGCTGCTTTACGACAGTCGACTGTGGTAGTACATCCTAGCGGGAGGGGCTATGAGCTCACGTGGCTTGTAGCTGTGCCAGAGAGCAAGCTGGGGTGAGCTAGCGGGGAATATCGCCTTCTGCAGTAGCCTTGAAAAGGACTATTGTTCGTTCTCCTGCCAGGTAAAAATCTGTTTCGTATGTATATTATACTATTCCATGTGTTATCATGTGTTTGCTATGATGTGATGTGTAGTAATGGTTATTAAGGTGCTAATCGCTAATCGAGGCTAAGCTAGCAAGCTCGACAATTAGCCGCCATGCTAAGCGGACGTTGGTAGCCAAGTTCGTATGTCACTATGGGGCTATGAGCTCACGTGGCTTGTAGCTGTGCCAGAGAGCAAGCTGGGGTGAGCTAGCGGGGAATATCGCCTTCTGCAGTAGCCTTGAAAAGGACTATTGTTCGTTCTCCTGCCAGACGCTTCGCTGCTGTGCTGCCTTACTGCTGTGCTGCCTCGCTGCTGTGCTGCCTTACTACTGTGCTGCCTTACTGGTGCCATTAAAGGACAAGCGGCCGCCATCCCTTCATCCATCCGGACCTTGATTATTTGGACCGAAGTACTCACACACACGCCCGCACTCAGTGCCATACACTCTCTTTATTTTGCTGGCCAGCTAATATCATTTGTTTTTTTTGTTTTGTTTTGTTTGCATTCACAAAGACTATCCAAAGACATTTTGGTTATTGTCAAATAGACACTCTCTGATTACGGACTGAGGAGGTTGTGGTGTTACAACCCCAGGACTGAGAAAAAGGACTCTTTACATAATATATTCACTTGTCTCCTGGTTAGGAAAAGTGACTATTAATGGAAATATTTTTCTTCTTCTTGTCTTTGTCTACATTGTATCCCAGAGAAGTTTTAAGTTGTTCAGGTTGAAACATTTGCACTTAAAGTCGGTTAAGTTTCCTTTGATATATCAGTGTCAAGCTGATGTTTAAGAGGGTATGTTTAAGGACAGATGTGCTCCAGTCCATCAATCCTTTAAAGTGCTGGACACCGATGGTAAATTGCCATCAGACCCTAAATAAATTGTCCTCTGCTGTTATCCATATTGCTTCACTCATTCTTTGGTGAGTAGACGTATTGGTTACACTTGCTCGGAAGTTTAGCGGTTTTTTTCGCTGTAAAAAGAAGTTTTCTCCCCACGCACGATGGACGCTAATGTTTTTGTCACGTTTTATGGAATCAAACTGAAAGTAAGGTCAGTACTTCCACGCTTTAAACGCTGCACGCTCATATTCTCTCCCACAATCGATATGTGATCCATTGTTGATCTGCACACAGCTGTTGTCACCAACACAGCTGTCGTGACACATTCTGGCAAAAAATCACGGTTTTAGTAACGCAGTAACGCAGCGTTCCTACGGGAAAGTAACTGTAATCTAATTACCGTTTTTGCAATAGTAATCCCTTACTTTACTCGTTACTTGAAAAAAAGTAATCAGATTACAGTAACGCGTTACTGCCCATCTCTGGTTGTAACAAGTTTTTATTTGAGTTAATGTTGCAATCTTACCAGCTCAACGATAACTGGCTGTATATTGTTTCTTTTCTGGACCATTTTCTGTAAACACTAGAGATGGTTGCACACTTAAATATTCAAATCAGCCCCTCTGGCACAAATAATCACATCATGTTCATTGTAACTTTAACTGAAATCCACTTTCTTCCCTATTATGATGCTCGCTTTAAACTTCAGCAGGTTGACTTGACCATGTCTGCAGGTCTAAATGCTCTGAGTTGCTGCCATGTGATTGGCTGATTAAATATTTGTGTTCATGTGCAGTTGAACGGGCAAGTTTATTGATGCGTGCAGTAAATGTATAACTTTTCTTTGCATGGAATAGTTTAAACTTGTATTTGGGTGTGACACACTTTGGAGCTGTCACTCGTAATTTTTGAATCTATATTAACATACTGTACATGAAAAATATATAATCCTCAAATTATTTGAATCTTACAAAAAACGAACATTATGTTCAGATTGCTGAACTGTTTAAATTTTTATTCCTATGAGAAAGCCCTCTCCATCTTTTCTTCTGAAAGACTCATTCTTGTTTTTAAAGAAAGATTAGGTTGATTTTATGCAATGACTTCTACTGTTGCTGCTTATGCTTCAATTTAATTTACCCACAAGAAGGTGTTTTCTGAGAAGTGACATTTTTGTACAAATAAGAGGCAGAAAAAAGAAAGTAAAAAATGTTATCAGGTGAAGAGTTTGTTTGTTGTTTTTTCCAAGCGTGATAAATGCATGTCAAAAAACTCACCTGCCCTCCACCTTCTATCCTTTTAAATGGTAAATGGCCTGTATGGCACCAACTTCTTCAGCAGCTGCAAGGCTCAGCAGTGAGTATAAGCTAAGCTCTCAGTTACTGTTATCGACAGCCTTACATTTTTGGACCAGGTTTCATCATTGAGGATTATTTCTCTTTCCCGAAGGAACTTCAGGAAAATGGTAAATGGCCTGTATTTGTATAGCGCTTTAGGGAAATGTTATATGGGGCCCAGAGTAGGAAAAATACAACCACTATACAGATGATCAGCTTGACAATCTTCTTTGCAGTCCTCATGTTTACCAGCCAGCAAGGGAATCACGAGACTCAGCACATTTGTGGTGAACAAATCATAACGCTCCCATATCATAACGCTTTCTTCAGGATAGTCACACTCCACTCCTTGGGATTCCTGTTCTTTTGCCTTTCTGAAGATAAAATCTGGCAGAGACACAAACAAGCTCAGGATCCAAACGAGCACGGTCAGAATGATGGAAGCCCTCATTGTGCGAACCCTGTGAACGTGCACAATAATCGTGTAGCAATCCAGCGTCATGACAACCATGAAGGTGAATAGGCTGTAATGCTGGTGCAATATTTCTTTCGGTCTCCTTTTCAATGATTTTCCACACAGATCTTTTTTTTTCTTTTTGCATACCATGATATTATGTAACTTGACAACTATCTTATTAAAATAGTATTCATATATTGAGTAGCTTCAAAAAATACATGTTTGCGGGTGAGATGATTGTAGATGTTAGCAGATATAAAGGACACCTTCAAAGCGATTGTGGCAGTGCGTATCTTTTTACTTTTCACAAAAGATGTTAAAATCAAAAGATCTTTAGACGATATAAAACAGAAAACATGAATTATGGTATAATTTCAGTTGCAACATTAGGATTTCTGTATTACTGTTAAAATGTATTCACCCAACATATCTCAGTGGTGTCTTTTCCAACCACGTGAAGTCAGGAATTGCACTTCAGCTGCTTTTTTCGGTTTTACTGTTGTTATCCTATTAGATATGTAGAAATGAACAATCTGTCTCACTGTCAGCAGTCTGATAAAGAAGAGCACAAAACAGAAATGCAGAATTCACTTCCTGTACGTGCCCAAGTGAGATCGTTATCAGGAGTCTGTTCAACATCTAGACAGACAAAAAATACTTCAAAGAACAACGAAGCATGCAGTGACACAAATTGACACCTTCACAAAATGACTGCTGGTTTTTACCTAATGTGTCACAAAGTTTAATATTATCATTTTCACTACTGTTATTATGTGTTTCTTCTTCTTCTTGGTCTCATGGTCACATCACTGCTGCACAGCATAGACTCTACGCTCACAGAATACTTTAGTTACTTATAATGTAGATGCAGCAAGCTGCTGAATGTATTTCTCTGAGATTTTCACGATGGTTCATTGTAGCATGTCTCAAGCTACAGGAAACTCCAGCATGATGCTGCAGACACAGTGTTTGCTGGCCAACACGTGACCTTGTTATTGCGTAGTTTGACTGATTACTGTCGTGCTGCTTTCATATAGCAGCTATATGAAAGCAGCATCTATATTATAGATCCAATCACTCTGTTCAGTCTTCTCTCTCTCCCCACCCACACCCATCCCAGCTTGCTACTGCTTTAAATATGGAAAAGACCTGACCTGTGCCAGCTAGCCTGCCCTGCCACTGACCCCAAAACTCGCTACAATACCTCTTCCCTGCAGCTGAGCCACAAGCCACACTTCACCACCAGGGAGCCTAAGCTACTGTAGCCATTCTAATGCTCTAATAACGTTTGACTGATGTACACCCCTCCCTTATCAGCTGGAACAAAATGGCCTTAGCCCTATGCTCAAGGCATCACTATGGAGAACAGTTTAGGGGACACTGTTCTGTACCCTAAACTAGATTCGGGGCAGCCCTCCAGGTGAAGGTGGTCAGAGGGCTGGTCAGTTCCACAAAGTTAGGTACAAACCTGTGGTAATAACCGGCCAGCCCCAGAAACTGCCTCACCTCTTTTGTTGTCTTGGGATCCAGCAGGTCCCTACTTGTCTTTAGAGCATCTCAAAACATTATTTATTTTTTGTTTTTTTGAAAATACTTCTTAAATGTTCTGAGTGTATTTTAACATCTTATCAGGAATTAAAGACCTAAAGTTGAGTTTAACTACTTGACTTACTTAACTACTCATAACTGTGTGAAAGAACATACTCACTGCAAATGTATTCTCAGAATGAACAATGGACTTCTTCAATATGACTCCACTTTATGACGCTCATTTGAAGTAAGTTCAAGATCTGCATTATCATTCATTGTTTTCAGAAAACAAAATCAGGATACCAGTTAAATGGATGCTTGGCTTGAATCAACTCAAGTGGAAAGTTAATGACAAATATAAGAACCATAACCAAAAAGAAGTGTATAAGGCTATGCATCCGAAAGTAATGGGGAACTAGATAGAAATATCTGAATGACAGCAAGACAAAGTGCAGGTCTTCTAAAGAAAAAGATCTGATGTCTTTGTATGCTTATTTTGGTTTGTTTGTTTGAACTTGTAGGCTCAAAAAAATGTGAGAAATCAAACGCTTTCAGGTTGCTATAAACAAATGATGACAAAGTATCCAATACACTTGAAATTCGTAAAAGAAATTAGCATTTTATAAATAATGAGCATTTACATCTGAAATCTTGTAAGATATAATAGTATATACATATATACTTACTTCCCCTTTCGCCCCTCTACCAAAGGCCTGGGAGCTCAAGGGTCCTGCATAGTATCTTAGCTGTTCCTAGGACTGCGCTCTTCTGGACAGAGATCTCCAATGCTGTTCCTGGGATCTGCTGGAGCCACTTGCCTAATTTGGGAGTCACCACACCTAGTACTCCGATTACCACTGGGTCCTTCCATGATTGTTCCTCACCTTCCTCCTCATTCTTTGGTTTCTGCTGCCAGAGGTATTCACTGAGCACGCGATCGTTTAAAGTCAGACTGCTGACTTTAACAGTCTTAAAGTCAGCAGTCTGATGATGAGGAGTACAAAAAAACAAAAAGCAGATTTCACTTCCTGCATGTGCTTAAGTGAGATCATTGCAAATACTTCAAAGAACAACACAGCATATGGTGACACAAATTCACACCTTACAAAATGACTGCTGGTTTTTACACAACGTATGAGAGAGTTTATTATTATCGTTTTCATAAATATTATTATTTGTTTCTTCCTCTTCTTGGTCTCACTGTCGAAGATTCTACACTTACAGCACAATTTAGCACAAACGTTTTCTATTCTGATGCTTACCATGAACTTCAGGAGGTCAACTGGACCTCATGTGCATGTCTAAATGCTCCGAGTTGCTGCCACGTGATTGGCTGATTAGATATTTGCGTTCATGTCCAGTTGAAAAGGCATGTTTTGTTCTTTTTATATGAGGAGTAAGTGTATACTCATGCTCTCTTTTAATAACATGCTATATGTTAAAATATGAAATCTCCAAATTATTTGATTCTACATGAAAAAACCCATTATTTTTAAATTACTGAACTATTATTCCCAGGTAATTCTTGATGCAGTGGCAAAAACATTTATTTTTACATCTAGAAGACTCGTCGTGTCTTTATTCTTTTTTTTTTTAAAGATTAATTTAATTTTACGAGATGAAGTCGCTTGTTGCTGCTTTTCCTGAAATGTCCTTCCCCAGATAAAGAGTTGTTTTGTTTGTTTCTTTTTTTTTTCAGATATACTTCTTTAAAAAATCTATAATACTAATCTGTATAAACAACAGTAATTAGAAAGCTTAACTTGATCAACTTTCCCTGAATATTCTAACTGTTTATGAAATCCACCTCCACTAATGGTCGTCTATATGACATCATGCTGCTGTTTTATGAATGTGAACAACTACCTCCATCTCAAAGAACTTTTGATCTTCTTTCTTTTCATCACTGTTTACAGAATTTCTCATTGCAATAACAATAAGAAACAAACAAACATGTTAATAACAAAACTTCTTCTCAAAAGGAATAATGTACTTCTCCAGTGTGACAATCCACTTGATGACCTTCTTTGACATAAGTTCAATATCTGCAGTATCATTTATTGTTTTCATAAAGCTATAATACAAAATGAGGATAAGAGATGATTGGATGCCTGACTCCAATCAGCTCCATTGGCAAACAATGACAAATACAAGGAACCACAACATAATACAACAAACAAAAGAACAATATCAGGCTAAACATCAGAGAGCAATGTGGAAGTAGAGAGAATTACAATTCACACATGCAGCTATTTCAGATCTTCTTTTGTACAAAGATATACTCGGAAATTGTTGTATGCTATTTTTGATGTGCTTCTATGAAATTGCAAGGTCATAAAAAAGAAGAAGAAGAAAGTTACACATTGAAATAAACAGCAGGTTCAGTTTAACAGACCAGCAAGTTTAGTTCCGCTTGAGGAAGGAAGGGCATTAAAAAGTGGGATACTCGAGATTCTGTAAAGCAGCCAGCACAGCTAACAGGTTAATTTTATAAGTAGGCAGCATTTACATTTAGAATTTGATAATTAGAGTCGAAGGTAATTAATATACTGTAAATTGGCAGTGCTAACACACATTAAAGGCATTGAAGAAGTAATGAGTACATTTAAAATCTAACAGTCAGGGGAAGAAATTACTGTAAGTTCAAAGGTGTACAAACACATTTCGAAGGTGCCACACAGGTGAAGAACACTGTGGTATTTGTCAGATAGAAGTGACCAAATGAATGAAAAAAGTATGAGACACGGTCTGCAGTAATAACAGGGTGAAACATTTATGTAAAAATACTTACAACTGCCCTCCACCTCCTACAGTTTAAAGGAGGAGGTGATTTCAGAGCCCCTGGACATAACTGAGCTCCTCCTGAATGAGCTGTCTGTCAGATCTCTGCTGTAACCAGGCATCAACTTTTTCAGCAGCTGCAAGGCTCGTCTCATAAACTTCTCTCCCACAAAAGCATAAATGATGGGATTCAGACAGCAGTGAGTGTAAGCTAAGGCCTCGGTCACTGTTATAGACAGCTTTACATTTTTGTACCAGGTTTCATCATCAGGGATTATTTCTCTTTCCTGAAGGAACTCCAGGAAAAGGGAAATGTTATATGGAGCCCACAACAAGAAAAATACAACCACTATACAGATGATCAGCTTGACGATGCGGTGCTTCTTTGCAGTCCTCATGTTTACCAGCCTGGGGATGATCCTGGAGTAGCAACCTACCATCACCAGCACGGGAATCACAAGACCCAGCACATTTGTGGTGAACAGGTTGTAACGCTCCCAGACTTTGCTCTCCTTGGGATAGTCACATCCAAACTCCTGGTACTCCTCTGTTTCCTGTATGAAGATAAAATCCGGCAGAGACACAAACAAGCTCAGCATCCAAACGAGCACGGTCAGAATGATGGCTGCCTTCTTTGTGCGATAACGTGCAACCCTGTGAGCGTGCATGATGATCATGTAGCGGTCCAGCGTCATGACAACCATGAAGAAGATGCTGCTGAAGAAGCCAATGTGGTGAGAGCCAGAGATCAAACGGCACATGAAGTCTCCAAAGGTCCACTGGCCAACCCTGGTATTGTGAGAGAAGAAAGGCAGCATGAAGACGAAGAGGAGGTCAGAGAGAGCCAGGTTGAAGAGGCAGATGTCTGTCAGGTTGCTCTGATTGCGATGCTTCACCAGGACACACACCACTAGTCCGTTACCTTTGGAAGAAAATATACAATAAGTGTAAATGTCACACTGTTACATATTCTTTCTGTCTCTTTCTCTCTGTCGGTCTCATGTTGTTGTGTTGCACATAAACACACCTGCATACAGAGTTTAGGCCTAAAACGTGCTTTCTGTTCCCATAAGGGACAACAGGTCCCTGCAATGTGTAAATACAATACAATCCCCACACAAGAAGACACACCTACCTATGAAGCCCAGGATGAAAACCAAACTGTAGAGAGTGGCAAGAAACGCTTGGCTGAATTCCTGTACATCGGTGGCTGGAGCATAGTCTCCATAATCAAAATCACTGTAATTGCCGTAATTGTCTTCTGTGTCATTATATTCTGCTGAGAGAGAGAGAGAGTAGGTATTTATTATTTATTTATTTTATTCTTTTATTTCTCATCACAAGCAGTGAAAATTAATAGCTACAGTGTATTAGTGTAGACACATGGTCATGGTAGAGGTGAGTACAGTTTTAGACTAAAACAAAAGGTTAGTTTGTCTTCCCCCCCCAGAAATTAAAAGAGCTGGAGTTTACAATATTCATGTCCATGTTTATTGTTTAATTCCGTCGCCCACTAAAACACCTTAAATGCGATTAATCAAGATTAATTAACTACAAAACCTCTAATTCATTAAAATATATGTATATACACTCAACAAAAATATAAACGCAACACCTTTGTTACTGCTCCCATTCCCCATGGGATGGACGTAGAGACCTAAAATTCATTCCAGATACACAATATAACCATCCCTCCCAAACAGTGGTCACAAATCAGTCCAAATGTGTGGTAGTGGGCACATCTGCTATATTGAGATAATCCATCCCACCTCACAGGTGTGCCACATCAGGATGCTGATCTGACATCATGAGTAGTGCACTCAGTACCTCAGACTGCCCACAACAAAAGGCCGGTCATATATATATATATATATATATATATATATATATATATATACACATATATATATACCCATACCAACAAACCCGTGCATGCGCACACACATGAAAATATTAGACAAGAACACCCTATCAAATCTCTACCTTTTCCCTGTACCCTGTAAAAACCATATCCTTAAACCGCTTTTTAAACTGCGCCATGCTTGGACATTGCTTCATATCTTTACTTAGTCTGTTCCACAGCTTCACTCCACACACAGAGATGCAAAAACTTTTTAATGTTGTACGGATACGAGGATGTTTTAAATTTAATTCCCCCCTCAAATTGTATCCCCGTTCCCTTTTAGAAAACATTTTTAGAATATTGTCAGGAAGCAGGTTATTTATTGCTTTATATATAATTTGTGCTGTGAGAAAATGAACCAGATCTGTGAATTTTAGAATTTTTGATTTTAAGAATAGTGGATTTGTATGATCTCTGTAACCAGTTTTATGGATTATCCTTATGGCCCTTTTTTGTAATATAAAGATTGATGATAGCGAACATTTGTAAGTATTGCCCCAAACCTCTGCACAGTAATTCAAATACGGTGCAATCAGGGAACAATAGAGAATGTGGAGTGATTTGTGGTCCAGAATGTGTTTTACTTTACTCAAGATTGAGACACTTCTTGAAATTTTGTTATGTATATGATTTATATGAGACTTCCAGTTTAATTTATCATCTATAATCACACCAAGAAACTTATGTTCAAGTTCAAGTATGTTCAATTTCCACACCATCTACATGAATCTGCACTTGTGCATTTCTAAGGGAATTCCCAAATAAGATAATTTTAGTTTTACTTAGATTTAGCGATAGTTTGTTCCTGTTAAACCATTTTTTAATTTTGCACATTTCTGAAGTAATTGTATCCAGAAGCTCCTTTAGATTCCCCCCAGAACAAAAAATATTTGTGTCATCTGCAAATAATACTAATTTTAATATATCAGATGCCTTACAAATATCATTTATATAAATAATAAATAATTTTGGACCCAGTACAGAGCCTTGTGGAACACCACAAGCAATGTCCAAGCATGATGAGGAATGGACACCCAGCTTCACAAATTGTTTCCGGTCACTTAAATAATTTTTCACCCATTGCAGTACAACCCCCCTAATCCCATACCGTTCCAGTTTATTAATTAATATGTCATGATTGATTGTGTCGAATGCTTTCTTGAGATCCAGAAATACTCCAGCTGCATACTGTTTCTGATCTGGAGGTTGGGGTCGCGAGACCCCCCCGATGGGATGGGGATGGGATGGGATGGGGATTGGATGGGATTGGAGAGAGAGAGAGAGAGAGATAAAGTCTTGTAAAAAGGTGGTCGAGAAACACCCCGGCGAAAGCAGAAGAAGACGAAGAAGAAGAAGATAATGTCACGCACTAGACCGTGGGAGCCAAAGAGCACTAAGGTCGGTACAGGC